>NC_134403.1:176233126-176560001 GCF_038048845.1 Mixophyes fleayi | reverse complement strand
CAGCATATTGTCTACAGGGCTTTAGAATTTTAACCATCATTTGCTGAAACGTGGCGTGTGCCCCACGTAAACCAAATGGTAAGCTCTTATACTGGAACAGCCTTTCTAGTGCAGATAAAGCTATTTTCTACTTTACCCTGTCTGTCAATGGCACTTGCCAATACTCTTTTGTTAAGTCTAAAGTAGTCAAGTACTGTGCAGTTCCCAGCCTTTTAATGAGCTCATACACACAAGGCATTGGGTAGGCATCAAACTTAGACTTGTTATTTAGTTCACGGAAGTCACTGCAGCAACGTAAGCTTCTGTCCGGTTTTGGAATGCGTACAATGGGCTCGTGGCTTCCCGTTTGTTGCTACTTTCTGGAAATCCTTTTCTACCCTACTTGGAATCAATCTCAGTCTTACCTCCACCTACTACCCACAGTCAAATGGTTAAACTGAAAGGGCGACTCAGTTTTTTTTAACAAATCCTATGACTACATGTTTCAAAATTTCACAATACTTGGGCTACCCTGCTCCCATAGGCAGTTTGCGTACAATAATGTCTGTCACTCATCTACACGGGTGTCTCCTTTTTTCTGCAACCTCAGCTTCTATCCTCGAGCAAACTCCTTGTTATCTCTAGATCATGATGATTAACAGTACTGCCATTCTTCTTACTCGAATTTGGAAGAAGGTGCATGCGGCCCTCAAGCAAGCCTAGCTTATGTCTAATCACTTTGTGGATCTGTATAGTAGACCATGCATTCTTAAAGTAGGAGATAGAGTCTATCTCTCTACATGAAATATTAAACTTGGTCAACCCTGCAAGAAACTTGTTCCCAAGTTTATTATACTATTTCTTATTATCAAGCAAGTAAACCTGGTGGCTTTTGTATCGGACCTCCCTCCTTCTCTCAAAATTCCTAACACATTTCATTGTTCACAGCTCAAACCAGTTGCCTTGTCTCATAAATTCAGGCCTCATCAAGCCCACAGACCTCATCCTGTCAAAAGTCAATGGGCCTCAAGAATTCACCCTTGTCACATTTAGCATAATCATGGGGGAATTGTATCATTAAGCAAAAGGATAAAAATAATTATAATAAGGAGAATACAGTTCTAAGGGACAAAATACAAAATGTATAATATATTTTATTAGTTTTTATTGAAGCAGTATTATTAACAGATGGACATTAGTTGGTAAATTTAGCTGGATAAAGAATGAGAGAACATTAAAAGGTAACTAATATAGTAAACAGAGACTGCAATAAGAACAATGGATAAGTGATCTCTGGTTCAAGAGATCAAACCCCACAACATTGTAGAATACTAAGAGTTCTTGAATCCTTGAACAATTGTTAACCAATAGGGAAGCCAGACACACAAATCCATGATTGGTTAGAATGGGTTTAAATATGCTGCTCCTACAGACATTCAGCTAGTCTCAGCAAAACATGCATCGGCAATCAGCTGAATGCACCTAGTTCAACCTAAGTTTAATATGAGGGCAGTTTGCTTTCTTAGCCGTGAGGTAACAATAGTCTCATGCAGTCAGACAAGCTCCATTTAGCCTTCAGACTTAGACGAGCAGCACTGCAAGAGATAGCAATTCATTGAATATGGCAGGGATCAGTGATTTCAATAACAGTTATATGCTGTACCCAACCAACATCACAACACTGCTAATTTATGAGAATGAGAGCAACAATCGGTAGCCGAGCTCACCTAATGTAAAGTGTTTGGTATGAGAAGTTAAGCACAATTCTTTAGCCTATGGGGCTCACAAGCAAACAATTATTCACTCTAGGGACTAAATCATGAATATTCACCTTAGGGATTAAACATTCCTCTAAGGTATATGACAATAAGGATTGAACACTAATAAGAGGACTATACAATATCAAGATTACCTTATTGAAATAAGGGACTATTACCACTGTATGGCACCTTGAATGTATGCACTGCCTGCTAATCCTTTTGACTGCTACAAAATATAATGTATCTAAAAATATAACAATTATTGTTATTAATCTAAAGTAGATACATTATCACTGAATATAAATGGAAGTGCAGATATAAAAATGCATTAAACATAAACAATAGCATGAATTCAGGAACAAAAATCAACCTAATAGAAGGAGAAATCTAATATCCTCCTGATTCATAAAGACCACAGAAAGAAATGTAGGTGCCTTCATTGGCTTTAGTTTTCACATTAATTTTCACATTTCACTTATTATTATTTCACTGATTTTATGTAATGTATTTTAATTTATATGCAATAAAAGCTGTTTTTAAAGTAAAAGTATAATCTTCTAACGCTAAATAGTAAATGTGAGACTCTAAGTACACTACAGTAACAAACTCCGTTCTCCTATTACTATGTCTAGTCAAGTTGAGTAGTAGCACCTCCATGATCTATATGCACATTTAGCTTTGGTCACATTACATGGAGTTAGTCTTTTGATCTTATTGGTGCAGCAATTTCTCTGCAACTCCTCATAATAATATTAACAGCAGGAGGTAGCTGTAACCTTCGGAGAAATGCCTTATCTCAGATAAAGATTCAATCAAAACTTACCCATTCAGTGTCTTTAAAACAGCAGTTTAAACAGTTTTCAATTTTTATGCTGGGGAATTTTCATAAGAATTTCTGGCTCACACACAGACTAACAGAAGACCAAGGGCGGGCTGGCTCGGAGGGGCTGGCTCGCTCAGTCTTACCGGTGTTAGGGCCGGGGGGTAGGCCGGCCGGCCGCCCCCCGGATGCAATATGGACTATTTTCACAAGTGGCCGCATCACAATATACGCGATGACGCGGCCGCATCGCGTGTCATGTGATGCGGCCGCCTGTGCGCCCAGCCCGCGCCTGCAGAAGACCCCACACCTTTGGAATGTGCTGATCAAGATAACCCTTTCTAAGTATGGCAAAGGGCTGATTAACATGGGGTTCTCTGTGTGCAGACTATTCTTTTCTTACAAAATGGCAATATCTCAATACATTTACTACATTACAATGCTACACACTTCATTAGTAAAATGAATGACTTCATAGAAAAATAATAATGCTCTGATCACCAACTGGCAACATTTAAGACATATAAAACACCACGGGCCTGATTCATTTTAGGAAAGTAAAGCAAAACAAATGAATAAATTTGAATTTTGGCAAAATCATGTTGTATTGGAGGGGGATTTAAAATGTGGGGTCAGAAATATAGTTGGGATTGGGCATGTCCTCGATCAACTTTTAATTTCAGTGTAAAAATAAAGCTATCAAGCATTTGTGTGCTACATAAAAAACAGCCAGTATTTAACTTATGTGCAAAATAATAAACTAACATGCATCCCTTGCATTGTAACAGGATTTTGTCCAGGAGAAAACTTACTCCTTTTTTTACCTTACTTTCCTTAATGAATCAGGCCCCACATATCAAAATACTATACACTAAACACTGCTTTCGCCATACCCTTGTGCCCATGAAGGTCCAAATCTTCACAAGATAGATGGTAGAGAGCCCACTGAACCATCTAGGAAAAGAGAAGAACAAAATAAAAAATAGAAAATGGGAACATATAAGGAAGCCATGTGGAGAAACAAAAGAGGAACAAAGGAAGGAAAACAAATCTGGCACAAGTGGGGATCCAGACCGCTTTATATGTTCTTCCAAAAAATGGTATGTCTTTTTTTTATTTAATTTTTGTCCTAGGCTAGCCCTTGCTTATTAGTTACTGGCCCCAACATTGTTCTGCTTCCTGGTTACTGGCCCCTTCCCAGTGACTCTCTGTCTTATTACATGTACCATGGATCAGCCCTCAGGGACCCAGCACCAACTGCTCTGATGCTCAGCCTGAATCACTCAACCTCATGACTGAGGTTGAGTGTTTTGGGAAGGAGGAGAAGGTTGAAGGAAGGTGAAAGAAGGGGATGAGGGGGAGGAGGGAGGAGGATGCAGGAGAAAAATTAAGGAGGAGAAGGAGGAGGGTAACTCTATTCCCCAGCTCATAGAATTCAAGGACCTTCCATTCTGTATCCTGTGGACTGGGCTGTGGACATTGTAGTGCAGGAAAGGGAAGTCAATGACATGTGGTTGAATTAGAGATAAAAGGCGGCTGTATTCAGGTGCATTGAGCAGCAAGTTTGTATTGTATGCTCATTCCTACTTGACACTGGTCATTACTATCACTCTCACTCGCTGTCCCGTAAATAATTTGATCTGCATTAACGTCTTATCTGTATATTTGTTTATTCAGAATGTCTGTTTTTTGTATTTTGTTCATCATGTATCATATAATGTTTTATGAATAGCTACTTTTTGTTTATGTCATGTACAGCACTGCAGACCTTTTGTGGTGAAATTATAATAAGAAATTAAGAAATATATATTAAGAAATAATAATAATAATAATATTATCAAAAAGGGATCCTCCATGTATCTTCTGGTGGTCATTAGAATGCTCTCTATATTGTATGGTGGCTACTAGAATGTTGTCTGTATTGTATAGTGGTTGCTAGGATGCTGTCAGTATTGTATAGCGGTCAATAGGATGCTCTCTGTATAGTATGGCGGTCACTAGGCGCTATTTAACTTGTTTGGTGGTCAGTAGGATGCTGTATTGTATTGTATTATATATCTATCACTAATACAATGCAAATTACTATGTAAAATATCATAATATACGCATTTTCCTAATGCAATACAGTTTGCTTGGCGCATTCATGGCAGTATGTTTGTTTAATTTAAACAAAATATTCATCTGTTGGTGCTAGTCTTTACAAGTAACCACAGTTTATTTTAAAATATGTGTTTTTTTAGAAGAAGATGTGCCAAGAAGAGGTATAAAAGGCATTGGGAGAGTGGAACCTCTTCTTGGGGCCAGGGCATTCCCACCAACATAACTGGGACACCATTAATAATGGGTGCAAGAGGCAGGTGATGAAAATGTATTCTCCCCTGTGTCCCCTCTTATCGTTTTGTTTTTATGTCCATGTCTGATTAGGGTTTTAGAGGGTTGGTTATTTTTTTGTGTTTCTAAATTGGCTATGGTGTATCTCTAAATTCCTAAATTTTGAATATTTTTCCAAAAGCAAAGGGTGAAGCAAGGAGAATTGAAAGCAGGTAAATGATCTGGCGGTTGTATAATTGAGGTAATAAAATATTTGTAATCATAATGAAAAGAAAAAAAGCTTTCTACCTTAAGTGTTGCTTCAATGTCCCCCATATGCTCTTCCCTGCAACAACTCTGACATATTGTGGCTGGTCGTTTACACATTATATATTAAAGATTACTGCTGTGTATGCTATCTTTTATTTAATGTGATCCTTTTGCATCCCCACAGGGTGGTCATGCTTAATATTGTGGGGTGAGAACTCATGTAAACATGGCATAATGAAGTAGAAAACTAATGTAAAAACTAAAAGATACAGATGGAGACAAAACACTAATCATATTCCCCTCTTTAAACACCTGGGATCACATCACATTAAGGAGGCAAAATCACATTTTCCTTTGCTGTTTTGCTTGGAGCAAACAGTAGTTAACAGTTGTCAGCATCACTGAACTGAAAATAGTGGCACCCAGATGCTCATTTTTCTGATCATGTTATATAAGGACAAGAAAAATATTACAAACGCAAATATTTCTGATAAACAAACAACTTTTGATTTAGTTTTTTTAACATTTCTTTTGTGCAAAACACATACAGATTTTTTTTTTATTTGTTACAGAAATTGATATTGTTATCCATATAGTCTTATATAAATTAAATACAATATTGTGCTGTATAATATTTACTATGATGTACCAAACTATGTAAAGTAATGAAATGGGTATAATATTATTAAGAAAAGTCTGTAATAATAAATAAATCTTGATTAACACAAATAAGGCCCCACTTTTTTCCAAATGTATGAAAGGATAAACCAGGAGGCATTCTTATTTAAAGAAAACATGCTTATATATAGGCACTTAGATGTATATAACAAACTGTGATACATGTAACTTTTATTCACATGCAAAGTATTCTCTTGCAAACCACAAGATCTTAGAATCAAGACTCTTTGTAACCACTTGTTTTAATTAAGAACTTGCCTTTTTTTTCTGTACTTTGGTACTCACTGCTTAAGAGTCTAAAATATGGACTGTCCAATGTGGAGTTAGTTACTGTCCATCGTTCACCAGTCCAGTAAATCAAGCGCTTTAATTAGCTTTTTAAAGGAACAAGTTAAAGAACATAATTTATTTGATACACTGTAATAGTTTGTGATTAGAAAAGAAGAACAGAAACTCATCCTGCTGTAGCCACAAAAGTATATTAACCACAGGTGTAAATGTAGTTAGGCACAATGCAGCTTAAATAAAAGCACATAAGCACCTAATTACTCTGCCAAAATTATATAGTTACCATCAATATAAAATCCACATGTTTATTAATGCAAACACTTGTTCTCCTACTTAGCTGCTATATAGGGGTACTGCTAGTGTATTACAGCAAAAAGCCGTCTTAACGGTGGTATCAGCTTGAAAACAGCAGTTACTGCTCTTCATTATTGAGTAGTAAAACTGCTTAGTACAGAGCTAACCTTAATTTAGCAGCTGTGACTAAAGATTGTCTATTACTGGAATACAAGTGCTTATATCAAGTTAACAGACAGCGATAAAACATTTACAGTTTCAAAGAACTTTATGATACGTATGAACAGTGTGGACTAATTCCTGCTTTGTTTTGATTTATTCTTTTGTTTTATTTTTCTGTATATCCTTATGAGCATAGATTAGCTTTTCGATACCTTTGGTTATTTTAAGTGCTTATATCAGTAGTAAGAAATTTGCCACTTTTCTAAGGGTTTCATTATATCTTATGGAATTTTGCTCTGCAGTGATGATGGGACGAGATCCAGAGTAAAGCAGTGTAATTATACCAGCTATGGTCCAGGTCTGTTAAAAGTAAAATATCAAACAAAACATTTTTCAAAATTGGCAGAGTGCAGTCCTGCCCCCCCCACTCCCCCCACACACACACCCGTATGTACATTCTTTATCCATTTTGGGCAGATTATCACTATTACTGGGAATTGCAGGGTAGGATGCCTCTATTCGGGAAAGGGTTCCAAAAATGGCCTGCTCCCCCCCACATAGAGCCTACTAAACCAGCTCTTCCTGTACACCCTGTATTTATAGGAGCCTAGGTACTGACAGATTGAAATACCAAGTGTGGCAAATTTTGCAGGGAATATTTCTTTGACTCCTGGTAGCTTCTTGTTAATTATGTCACAAGAATTGCTTTCAAATAGCAATATATATATATATACAAGTTAACCCGTGCATGATACTCATGCATTCTAGTCAAATCAAGATACTTAAGATCTTAAAAAGGTTCTTGTCATGCATTTGGACCTAGCCCAGGCCTCCTCAGGGGAAGAGCGTTAGTTCCCGACGCAAGCGCCCTTTTTAATGTGTGTTCATGAGGTAAAATTACCTCACGAAAATGAGTTTGACCCCTCAACTCGTAAATTTAGCCTTTACTACCCCTCCCACGGGGGGAGGGGGGATGATGGAAGTTAACTGACTTGACTATTCTAATTTTTTTGTCAAATAATGTCAGTATACCAAATTTCAGGTCAATTGGATGAGCCCTTTCTGAGAAAATAGTTTTTTCCACACACACACACACACACACACACACACACACTAATGCACGCCTCTACACATGTGTGTTCATGAGGTAAAATTACCTCACGAAAAATGAGTTTGCGCCCTACCAAATTTCAGCCCTTCTTGATTTTTTTTCCCCACACACACACATTTATATATTATAAATTCCTCATACATTATACAGATACTTGAACGTTTTATCAATCATCCTGAACAATAACCAACTAGATATTAAAAGTTGAACACCAGGTTGCCAAGCACTTTCTGGCTTTCTTGGCTTTGGGAAACAGGCCATACGTAGCGATCCTTTTTCACTGTAGATAATTTAGTGTAAGATGAAACAATACAGGTTTTATATAAACATTTGAATAATTGAACACCAAAACAATATTAATAGCTGTAAAATAGCACAAAAATAATATTAATAGCTCAGAGAGAATATTATTGGCTCCCTTGTGATATTCACCTTGATTCACCGTATTTGAAATGTTCATTGCACTGACCCAACCCCATTTCTTTTAAACAAGTAAAAGGCAAAACTAAGATATCTGCTTAATATGATTAGGTGAGAAGTTTGATTTGTTTAAATAGATTTGGAAATGGCATCAAAATACCCTTTTGCTGATTGTCACAGCACAGTTTAGGGATGATGTCCTAGTTGATTATTCATTCTACCTGTTGATGACTAGCAGGAGGAAATATACATGTTGGACTGCAGAGAAAAGTAATATACAATCAAACCATTGCATTTCTATGGTACATTATTATTTATTTTTAGGTCATTCATTTTTCCAGATTACCATTTCCTCTTTATTTCTATAGCTTGGTGCAGGGTAGTTGCCATGTTTGAATTTTGTTTAAAATGAAACATTTGCAGCACTCAAGTTTACTAATTACATTAAGTAACTTGTAACCACTTGTAGCTTCATCCTACTTCTTCAAATTTAGAAATGTATCTCACAGCTTGTTCAAAGGTCTGCTAGCATCCATTTCTTTTAGTTTACTGTAACATATAATGCTGCTAGACAGATTAGTTTATTTTACAGTCTTTTATGTGAGATATTTTATGTGAGACAGAAAAATGGCAGCTCTCAGTGAGCAACTATAAACTATTTACTGAATTAACAAAGTTGCTTTGACATTCAAGGATAGCTGAAGTTAAATTCAACTTTTAAACTGCTCTTAAACATATCAAACTATTTAATGTTTTGATCAACTTGAACAGTTTAAGTTAAAGGAAAATAAACTATATTTTTTATCAGATTTTGTTTGACCGATTTCAATAATCCACTTTCACAAATATACTTAGAATATCCTTTCTTTGTGATAGAGTTCTTTGAGATATGAATGTTTGATGAGTGTTCTTAATCTTTTATTGAATTTTTATATGTAGAAATATGCAAGTAGCCGTTTATCTTAAAGCCAAGTCTCCCTGAGAGTTAAGACTGGTTTAGTCTGCTGCGAAAGTTGAATCACCCTTTGCATATTCACTATCTGACTACAAAGATAAATGACAATGTAAAAGACTGAATTTTTTAGTAGCTCACTGATCTATTCCTTATGAACTCTGACGTTAATTTTTCTATTCACAGAAGTGAATTTTTGCTTTAAATTGAAAATCTAATTTGAAACCCATTCCATTAAAATATTATCTTGAAAATAATAATGCTACCGGAAGTGATAATTACTGTTGTGTAGTTTAGATTGCTTTATAATGGGATTCTATCTTGTACAGATCTGTCATACATTGTCTAGGAATATAATGGCAGCTACAGTAATATCTAAACTCGGGGACATGTTACAGTTTTGTTTTTCTATACATCTTGTTAATTCCTTTTTTAGTTTGACAAATATGCTTGTGCATACTATTTAACTATGTATTTTTTTTTATTTAGGTAAATTGATGGAGGTGACGGGTGTTTTATATATAGTATGCTTTAATGTACATGCAGGAAAGAGCTTAATTTCCAGAAAATATGGGTAATATTCATTATTCTACCATCATATAGCTTTCATGGAAGGGTAGCCAGGAGAAAGCCCTTCCCTCCAAAAATTATTCAGTAAGGCTTATGATTTCAAAGTTGCATTTAAGTGAAACACAAGCTTTCTGGAACAATGTCCTCTGGACAAACAAGTGGAGCTGGTTGGTCTTAATTCACACTGCAATGCCAAACACAGCATAAAACCATAAGAACATCATACCATCCATTAAGCATGGAGGTGGAGTTGTTATGATTACGGGTTGTTTTGCAGTCACAGACCTGGATGCCTTGCAATTTTGAGTCCACCATGAACTCCACTTTATACCAGGATATTCTTAACGACAATTTGAGGCAACCTATTCAACAACTGAAGCTTTTCCAAATTGGATCATGCAACTGGACATTGAATGCCCACCAGCAAATCTACTATGAACGGAGTTGTAAGAAGGAAGGGCTAAAATTCCTCAAATATGATGTGACTGAAAGTCATAGAGAAAACGATTACTTAATGCTATCACTGCTAAACATGGTTCTACTATCTTCTAAGTCAGGGTTTCCCAAACCCAGTTCTCAGGGCTCTCCAACAGTGCAGGTTTTCTGGATCACATGTGACATAATTAGGACCACCTGTGGATCTGTTACAATGTGTCAGTCAGTAATGAATACACCTGTGCTCCAGCAAGGAGATATGGAAAACCTGCACTGTTAGGGAGACCTGAGGACTGGGTTTGGGAAACCCTGTTCTAAGTCATTGGCTGTAATTACTTTTTCACACATGGTTTCTTCATGCAATTTATCAGCAGAATTTTACCTGCATGTGAAATTTTAGCAATTTTACAATTCTAACTGTTAACATAATCATGTCAAGTTCAGGAATACATTTTCTTTTAATCACAAAATATGTTCTCTTGGGTAACTAATGTGTTATTCGTGTAACTACATATAATAAGAGTGAGAGAAAAATTCTAATTAAGGTAAAATACCTTTTTTCTACATTTTTATCATTCATTGCTTGCTAAGTGCCCAAGTATTCCACATTGCTTTACAACATGGAAATTTCTAATGCACACTTTGTACAAGTTATAATATACACTGAAACATGGAGTATAGAGGTCTTCTATATGACACACAACAATCTAATTATACAGTGAACATATGAACAGGGAACATGTGAATATGAAGCTTTGTCTAAATTTCACACTCCTGTTTTTAGAAAAAAATAAAAATAAAGACTCTATCGGCCTTATGTATTAGAGAAAAGCAAAACAGCAAAAATGCAAATAGGCATTTGAGCAGGTTTTTTTTAGAATTTCATGGAAAGGAGGGGGTCTTAAAAGTGTGTCTGCATAAACAAAGCACTTAAAGTAGGCTCAAAAAATATAGATAATGTAGAACAGATGCAGAAAGATATTTCATTAAGATTGTGAGAAATATTCCCACGGAGCAGAAACAGAGACAATAAACGTAAAAGCAGATTACAGACAACGGGTGCTTGGATACAGAATGGTAAAGTGAAAGGGAAATTGTGAGAAAAACAAAAACCTTAATTAGTAAAGCAACTCGCTTCTTGTCGCCACTAGAGAAGAGTGAATTATTATGGGAAAATCTGAAATTTGTTCCACTGTCAGAGAGTCAAGACTGGTGAAATAATTTGCGAGTAGATCTCAATTGGCAAAAAAACCCAAAAACCTAGCTGAATAATGCCCACTGGAGAATCTGGTCAAGAGCAGTCTATAGATAGTCAATAAGCCTATCAGCAAGCAATAACAAATGTCTAAAGATAGTGTCTTTTTAGGGACTTTCTTTGCTGTGCAAAAGGACTTGAATTTTACTGGGACCTTCTTATCGCACTTTGAAAGAGAAACACATTTCTAGGTGCACTCCGAGCAATGTAATGAAAAAGAAAGCTTATACAGACAGATGACATGTATAATTCAAGCAATCCCAATATTCCCTCACTTTCATGATTAATGTAGTCCCTACATGTGGCTAAATGGGGCAAAAAAAAAAATCTTGAATAGAAGAGCTAGCCACTGATAGGTCTTGTGCAGATGTATCATTTGCAAGTGCTTTCTCCTGGTGTAGCAGTTCTTGAAAATGAAACATAAAGATAATTAAATGCTTAAAAAACCGGTGTGGACCCCCTCCCAAACAGCTTAACTAACCCTAGTACTGTTTTGGGAGCGGGGGGGTGAGAAGCACCTTTTTTGTTTCTTTTTTACATTAATTTCTTTATTCATGTATCTGCTTTACAGCGCCTTTGTGACTGATACACTTTAGTGTATCATGCACACCGGCCCATAAGGCAGTCAAAGAGGTGTGTTTGTGCAATTTGCATAGTTTTCCAAGTCACGGATATAAAGATCTGTGCGACTTGGAAACCTGTGTAAATAATAGAATGCAATTTACACTTACGATTTCAGTATAAATTGTGTCCGACTCTACATCAGGCCCTGAATGCACATAGATTACTTCCATTGACTGCCACAAAACACAACTTCTTTTGTATTTTGTCATTAGTGCCATAAACCATCTAGGTTTGGAAATATAGACAAGTTTGATATTGTTGTATCTACCAAAATGCTGCAAGTTAAAAATGGGCACATTTATTGCACATCTGAAAGAGAGTCGATGTTTGGGTATTGCGTATGCACATTCTTCAGTCATTAATACAGCAAGTAAAGCATATATGTCAGAGTAAAATTGTGTCAAGGGGCCTGAGACATTAAGGAAAGTAAGGCAAAAAAGGAGTAAATGTTCTCCTGGACAAACCTTGTTACAATTCAAGGAGTGCAAATTAGTTTATTATTTTGCACCTAAGTTAAATATTGGCTGTTTTTCCATGTAGCACACAAATGCTTGATAGTTATATTTTTACACTGAGATTTAAAGATAATCAAGGACATGCCCAATCCCAAATATAAATCAGACCCCAAATTTTAAATTTACCTCCTTCTACAATGCAATGTGGTTTTACCTAGGTGCAAAGTTACTCCTTTTTTATGCTTTGCTCTCCTTAATGAGCCAGGTCCAGTGTGCTCACAACAACCTTATGCCCGTGGTAATGAACACAACAAAATTCAGCAAACCGAAGCACTTCATAATTTTCTGCATCCTCATAGCCATTTAGGTTATTTGATGTTCTGTTGTTTTACCTGCACCACACAGCTCTTGGATTTCTCAGTCAAGAGAGCTAATGATTCTTTACCCCCTCTCCCCTACCTTCCCCCTCCTCTCCTCCCCCCCTTAACCCCTCCCTTACCCCCTCTCCCTTACCCCCTCTCCTCCTGTTACGGATTACTGGATACACTACTAATCTTGATTAGCGCTGGCTTACCTGAGGTGCGGAGTCTAACGATCTCCCCGGTATTCACCAAGAACCGCCGCAAGGCGGGATGGGCTTTGCTGCCAGGAGTCGCAGGTCACGGTCCACAGGTTTGCCCCAAGATGTAGTACAGTGGAATAGGAGCAAGATGAGAATAGTCGGACAGGCTGGGTAGGTACACAGGCAGGCAATGCATACAGAATCAGAAGGCAATCTCGGAGTCAATCAAACCGGGTCGGTACACGGGTTACAAGAACAGATGCGTGGTCAGCTAGCCGGGTCGGTACACAGGAATGGCAGATAAACGTATAGAGAGAGAGGCGTGAGACAATCCGGGTCAGGAGCACAGCAATCAGGAAGGTCAGCAAGCTGGGTCGGTACACAGGAAGTCAAGCACACAGGAAGCAGGAACAAGGAGGACACAGGAATCAGGAGCCAGGAACTGGTAAGTTGCTCTGACACTCACCAAGTGTCAGAGCTATGCTTTTATACTGTGTCCACTTTTGAATTCCCCGCCCTAGGTAGCGATCATGTGACCGCCCTAGGTAGCAATCACGTGACCGCCGAACCCGGAAGTGCGACTTCCGGGTCCGACGGAGAGGTGGGGGAACGCGGAGAGGTAAGTATTCGTAACACCTCCCTACATGACTAATTCCTGAATGTTTAATCAACATATCCTGTTACCTTAGCACACTGCTTTATTACTAGGTACAACTATTCTCTAAAGAGCACTTCATAATAATTTTGCCTTTTTGATTTGCATTGGTTTATATGATGTTCTACAGTCTAAACCTTCACTGCCCTGCTTCCCTACCTTACACCGTAATAAGCTAACATTTCCTGTCACTCCCCCCCACCCCATCTTGCCCCCTCCCCCACACCTTTAACTATCTAAATGGTTAATTTATATATTTTGTCACATCTGCACACTGCTAGATATAATTTTTCTTTAAAGACTTTATATTGGGTCTCCCGGGTCTTGGTGGCCTCTTTTGCTTTACAAGACCTAGGACCACCCACCACGCACCCTCTGACATAGCTAACTACACTATGTTATGCTTTTTGATAATGTCTCCGAATCCTCTCATGATTCCTTTCACTCAGGGTTTTCACCCAATTGGGGTACTTCTTTCTTCCTTTTCTCCCTCTCTCTTGTGACTATGATTCATATGCCTACTTGTCCTTATATCAGTTCAGGGACAAACAACTAATTGGTTATATTCCCCTTGTATGTGCTTTGTTTCACTATTGAGATTCAACTCCTCACCGCTGCCATGAATTTGAAAATCTTCTCTGTCAATGTGAACGGTTCAACTTCCGACATAATCGCACAATTCTTTTGGGCGCCATCGTATTTCTACAAGAAACACATCTCACTGGAACCCACTCACAGCTTCAGGGTAAATAGTTATCTGAGACCTTCTTTGCCTCCGTGGATTGTAAGAAACGGGTTGTTGCTATTCTGATTTATATAGTAAAGTCCCCTTTCTTCATTCCAAGACCCATGCAGATCCAAAGGGCCGCTTTCTGTTGGTGAGTGGCACTCTTTGCTCTGCTCCTGTCACTCTGATTTCAGTTTATGCTCCCAACCAGAAACAAAAGCCTTTTTTCACCAATATTTTTAAACACATGTAGCGGTCATATTATCATTGGCGGTGATTTTAATGTATCTCTTGATCCTGTCCTTGACAGGTCTCCTCCCTCTCCCTCCCGGCATGGTGCTACCTCCTCCCCAGATTCCACCTCCTTGAGTATGTTGCTTACCCATCACTGTCTATATGACTTATGGAGGCTCTGCAATGCAGACGCCAGAGATTACACCCACTTCTCCGTCCCCACCAACTATGCACACGTATAGATATGCTACATGTCTTGCACTCACCTGCCCATCATGTGACACAAGCAGGCATCACCCCCCTCATCTGGACTGACCATTTCGGTGTATTTTTCCTTTTAGATCTCCTTAAACCGTCCCCACAGATAGCGTCTAGACGACTCACTCTTACTTAACAGATCCACCTGTGTCGACATTAAGACCTCCATTACTAATTACTAATTACTTTCTGGACAACTCAAACCCAGACATGGCCCCAGGAATCATCTAAGAGGCTCATAAAGCTACTATTCGGGGTCAACTGATTAGTCAGTCGGCGGCCATCAAGAAAAAAGCGGCAGAGGAGGTGTCCTCTTTGGAACTTAGACTATCCTCGCTATTCACCCAGCACCAAACCCACCATGACCTGGCCCTGCTTCCTGCTTCCTTGCTGAAAGGCCGACTAAACACCCTTCTTCTCCAGAGGGCGGCCATCACTATGCAGAAACTTCAACAGCATCATTATGATAAAGTAGAAAAAGCAGGCTCTGTATTGGCTAGAAAACTCAGCAAAAAATTAGCCCTGAATCATATTGATAGAATTTGACAGTCTCCCTCAGGCGACATCAGTTATGACCCATCAGCAATAGTTAGTGAATTCAGGGAGTTTTATTCTTCTCTCTACAATCTTCCTGCGCTTTTTCCTCATGGGTACCTCTCGGCTCCTACCTTGATGAACTACCTCTCATCCACTCCTCTTGGTAAAATCACCTAAGCACAGCAATCTGCACTGAACACAGATATCACCTTGCCTGAGGTCCTAGCGGCCATTAGGTCCTTGAAGTCTTCGTCGACTTCAGGTCCTGATGGCCTCACCTCTCAGTACTACAAAAAGTTTGTGTGGTCCTTGGTCCCCATCTAACAAAATTCTTTAATGAAGTGCTTGAAGGGCCTTTCTTTGATTCGGCCACCACTAGGGCTAACATAATTGTTATCCCGAAACTGGGGAAAGACCCCTTTCTTTGTGCCAGCTATAGGCCTATTTCGTTACTCAATGTTGATCTGAAACTATTTCCAAAGATTATGGCCTCAAGGTTGAAGCCGCTCCTTCCTGCCCTCATGCATCCTGACCAGGTGGGTTTCATCCCAGGGTGTCAAGCCCCCGATAATACTAGAAGGATCCTTCATTTGATTCATACGATTCTTCTCATGGCGCTCGACGCTGAAAAGGCTTTCGACCACATCTCCTGGTCGTTTATGGAGGGGGTGCTTGGAGCGATGGGGTTCACTGGCAGATATTTGAAAGGTATTCTGGTGTCCTATCGTTCCCCCTCGGCCACTCTTTCTGCTAATGGTCTGACCTCGATACCCTTCCCTATTTTGAATGGCAGACGCCAAGGTTGCCCCCTCTCCCCACTTATATTTGCTCTCATTCACGAGACTCTGACTGCTAGGATCCGAGACAACCGGGAAATAGTGGGTATACCCTCTACTCATAAGATCGTGCTCTATGCTGACGACGTCTTGTTGTCCACCACTTATCCCACCACTTCCGTGCCTCCCCTCTTGGCCGAATTGGACCTATATAGCCACTTTTCGGACTACAAGATCAACTCGGACATTAATGTTTCTAACTCTGACAAGATAATCCTGGGAGTCCTGGGAGTCTTTGTTACTAAACATTACCGGCACCTTTTTCAAGCAAACTTTCCCCATCTTCTTGACCAAATAAAGCTAAATCTCGCTGCTTGGTCACACCTTTACATTTCTTGGATTGACCATATTAATGCCTTCAAAATGAATATCCTCCCCAGATTGCTTTATTATTTCTAGACTCTTCCCATTCGTATCCCACCCTACATTTTTAAATTCCTCCAATTTCACATTACTAAATTTGTTTGGTCGAGTAGACGGCTCCGGGTTCGACTTAAAGTTCTGCAGAGATCCCTGCGGGGAGGGGGCCTGGGCATTCCTGATTTCTGGCGATACTACCTCTCCACCCAACTCGCTCAATGTGTTCTATGGTGTGGTTCGACAGATTGGAGAGTATGGTCTCAACTTGAGGCTGAGGGTTTGGGACTGCTCTCACTCTCTTCTCTCCTTTGGCTCCCAAGGTCTCGTCGCTCCTAAATGTTTTTTACTCCATCCAGTCATCTCACATTCCTTATCCATTTGAGACTCCTCCTCTCAAAAATATATGGTCTTTTGCCTCATCCCTCCCCTTTGATACCATTATTTTATTCCCCAGATTTTTCCCTGGGGACTTCAGCCTAACTCATTTCAGTCATGGCATTCACAGAGAGTCAGATATCTTAATCACCTAACGTCTTCCACAACTTGTCCCCAATTTTCTGACATGCAATCTCGCTTTCATATGCCCTCAAAACACGTCTACTAGTTTCTGCAACTACGCCATTTCCGTAATGATGTCAAAGACCGCCTCTCCTCCCGCCCTCTCTCTACCTTTGAATCCCTCTGTTTACATCAATCTTCAACAAAAGGTCTCACACTCCACACTGAGCTTACTTCCTCTACCTTGGGCATTCGGGACCCCCACAAACTATCTTGGGAACTGGACCTTGATGAGGTGTTATTAAATGAGGAATGGTCTGAAATTCATGAGAATGCGTCCTCCAGTTCTATATGTGTTATAATTAAGGAGAATATCTATAAGGTGCTATACTGATGATACTATGTGCCTTCAGGTTTTTGTAGAATCTTCCCTGACTCTTCTGATCGATGCTGGTGAGGGTGCTCCCACGAAGGCACATTCCTTCATATTTAGCTGACGTGCCCAAAACTTACAAGTTTTTGGACTGAGATCAAACGTTTGATCCAATAACTTCTTCATGTGGGTATTCCCCTGGAGCCCATATTCTTTTTTCTTCCTCTGGGAACTCCCTCGGCCAACATCAGAATAAACTAATTAGGCAGCTACTTGCCAAATAGCAGCAGACTGGCGGCAACAATCTCCCGCCTACTTGCAGACCATAGTTAACAGAGATTGGCAGACCCAGCCAATGGAGTATATGACCAGTATCATTCGCAACTCCTGGAGGGCCTACATCAAGGTTTGGGACACATCTCACATTTCCAGATTTTTCACCCCTCACATCAGATCTAGCAACTTCTCCCCTGTCCCCCTATTTCTTATTCTTTATTTTCCCCTGTCTTCTTTTTCTTATCTACCCTCTGTATGGAAAACTTTTGGTCATTCTTTCTTTACATCTATAATTATATGGTTGACATGTTGAATTCTATTTCTACGATGGTCATAGACTCTGGTTATCTTGTTAACTACAATTTGTGTACTCACACTGTCAGTTGTAAACTATTGCTCATGTGACCTTTTGAAAATAAAATGTTTAAAAAAAAAATCAGCAATCCATCACCAAAATTTTTCCATGTGAAAGAGAAGTTCTGTTAACACCATTCCAAAAAAAAGAAAAAGCTATTTTAATGAGAATGATACAAAACTTATGGGGCCTAATTCATTAAGGAGCTTAAATTAATTGTTACAATGCAAGGGGTGAAAACATAGTTTTCTGTTTTGCACATAAGTTAAATAGTGACTGTTTTTTCATGTAGCACACAAATACTTGATAGCTTATTTGTACACTGAAATTTAAAGTTGATATTTGTGTGCTACATGAAAAAAAAGTCAGTATTTAACTTACGTGCAAAATAGAAAAATACTTTGCACCCCTTACATTGTAACATAGTTTTGTCCAGGAGACTACTTACTCAATTTTTTACTTAACTTTCCTTAACGAATCAGGCCCTACAAGTTTATGGAACTGCCACCTCCACTGATTCAACACACTTCTGTTTTTCTCCTAATATACCTCAGGCCTGCCTTTTCTACACGAGACACTTTAGCCCTGATTCATTTGGGCATGCATTCTGAGCGCAATCCACACTCAGAATTTCACGCCTGCATTTAGGCTTTGCTTGTCTCCGAATTCACAAAGCCACGGATCATGGCCTGATGAATTCGGGCAGAGGGCTGCTCTATTACAAAGGCACTGCAGGTATGTATGTAGTGCTGCCAGGCTAGTGCTGATTTCTGCTAAATCAGGGGGAAAATAGCTGTCATGGGAACCCCCTACAGTATAAATAGACCTTGCGCCTGTTGATAATTCATTTTGTGGTGGATGGTCTTCTATAGAAGACCATAGTGCGGTCATTCTTCAGGGTGTTTTATATTGCCAAGCTGGATCAGTTGGAATATTCTGAAGTCATTATGACTAAAGAAAAGAAGATATTTTTTGAAGCACATATTGATTTTTTGGGGGGGTTTATATTTTTTTGGAATACTCCAGTGCTGGCTGGGACTTGTAGTTCCACAAAGTCAAATGTTTTACACGTTTTCTTTCTATTATTTCACTTTATTACCCTACACCCACCACCCCAGGAGTGTAGGAAGAGCCCTAGTGCTTTCAGAATGGGTCTGGGTGTCCCTAGGGTGGGACCCACACATTTTGTTTGCGGACCCCATCTAGGGAATTCTGCCCATATTGAACAGCCTGGGGTTAGCGTGTCATTATGGCAGGGGGACCACCTGCTGCATGCCAACAGCCCCAACTAGTTGTTTTAAGTTGGTTCATGTGAAATCAGTGGGACCCCATACTTTTTTCCCCCTCGATTTCATAGAAACCAGCACTAGGCTGGCAGCACTAGAGTTAATACCACATTTTATTTTTAAATCTATTTTGTTACACTTTATAGAGCCGCTAGTCTAAGTTACCATGCAAGTCGGGCTGTACCACCGGCCGATCCGTATGCTAACTTAGACTAGCCCCATAGCTGGAGCAAAAGATATGGCTCAAACGGAAGCTTACTTCCACGGCCTTAGAGCTTGCTACGGTCGTGGCTGCATGCACTCGAGTTTGGCATGCCCCTACTGTACATTGACTAGGGGAGAACGCCACTTCCCCTCCCAGGACACCTCCCTAAAGCTCAGGTTGTAGTAAAAGCCCTTTCTGTGCATTATCACATGGAAAAGGGCTGATTTACCAGTCTTATCTGCTGGTTCTGAGCAGTGATTTTGCATTCAAAAAGCTCAAAATCAGAAGATACATGCTCTAGTCAATGGCCCTTTGGGGGCTATTCAATTGTTCCTCTGGGCGCCGCCGGAATGAGCGCGTTAAAACTATTACCGTTTATACGGTAATTACTCGCTGAATTTCATCTCGCAGCTGCGAGATGAAATTCAGCGACTAAACTACCGTATTAATGGTTTTTACGAGCAAGTTTACCGTATAAACGGTAATAGTTTTAACACGCTCGTTCCGGCGGCGCCCGGAGGAACAATTGAATACCCCCCTTTGTGTTTTAAAATATTTTTTACATTGGGTAAACTGCTCCAGAAAATATACTTTTCTGCCAAAGTGCAACAACAAAACCATAGATTATTTTGTGCTGTTTGTCACATTCAGCACTCACTTGAGCCTGCATGAAATGTGGGTGTTAAAAGGTTAGTCAAAAGCAGAGCAATCAGACGCGACTTTCTACAGAGAAGGTGCCCGTGTATTGTAAAGATTTAATTATGGGTTGGATAATACTAATATGCTACTAATATTAGAAGTTCAATTTGGCACAAGCCACAACAAATTTTGAAATTTTGGTGTGATGTATAAAGTTATATCATGCTTTAATTTGAAACCATCTATCAATATTTCCTCCTTGTACCAGCATCAATTACTTATCCATTACCTTTTGTTCTAACTAGTTGCAACGTGTCAGGATCTGCCTTCCTTTCTCTGCAGCATTGTGTCAGGATGCTGCTTCATCTTGGCAGTTTCTGCCTCTGGGACTATATTGGACTTTATTATTTATGTTTACCCTGCAGTACCTGTGAGCCACCAGAGGTGCTGCTATTCTGCCTTTTTCTTACCATTACTAGAAATTAACTAGCTGCACTAAACTAGTCATTCATACCTGATTGTCTCATATATATGTCTGCCTCTCCCAGTTTCCTTTGCTGGCCATTAATATTTGTTTATCTTTGGTCTAACTGCCTTGTTATTTTCTGTTCCTGTGGAAATCCTTGCTTTAGCCAGTTCCTACTTCTCTGTAACCATTTACCACTCATCTGCACCTTGTCAACTGGCGTTAAAACCTGATATCTACCTTATGCCTAGACTTACTGCAAATTTATAGTTTCTGAGAATTTCTGGCTCTTGCTGTTTATCTTGCTTCAGCTAAGTTACCTGCTGGGGTTTTTCAATTATCATTTACCTGTTGTTCTGCAATACCTGGAAGTCTGTTTATTCACTGACCTGGTCTGTGTTGCATTGCATCACCTGGTCTGTGTTTTCACTGCAATAAACAGTTCAATATTTTCCATACATTTATGCCTCAATGGCTGTAATTACAAGAACCAGTTTGTGGAACAGAATTGTAACACAACATCCTGTTGGGCAGCACGGTGGCGAAGTGGTTAGCACATCTGCCTCACAGTGCTGGGGTCATGAGTTCAATTCCCAACCATGGCCTTATCTGTGTGGAGTTTGTATGTTCTCCTTGTGTTTGCGTGGGTTTCCTCCGGGTGCTCCGGTTTCCTCCCACACACCAAAAACATACTGGTAGGTTAATTGGCTGCTATAAAAAAAAAAAAAAAAAAAAAAAATGACCCTAGTCTCTCTCTCTCTATGTCTGTCAGTGTGTATGTTAGGGAATTTAGACTGTAAGCTCTAACGGGGCAGGGACTGATGTGAATGAGTTCTCTGTACAGCGCTGCGGAATCAGTGGCGCTATATAAATAAATGATGATGATGATGATGATGATGATGTTCCAATTTACTCTTCTCTTCTGCCTTTGACTGTGATGCCAAGCTCAGGTCACCTAGAATACACCTAGAGAACCAGGCTAATTGTGGTCTTCACCTTTAGCAGTCTCCCTTCCATTAACATTGAATAAACTCACCAGCACTCAGTTGTCTGAAGGTCTAGTGTATGCAGTAGTCAAGGCTTATTCTGGTGCAGGAAATATAGGAGACACTTGTACCTGTAAAATCATGTACTAAGGGCTGTTCACAATAAATGGGTACTAACCTAAACCAAATGGTGTTATTTGTGCTTCTGAGTTTTTGTGTACTGGAACACTACATAAGGGCCTTTTATCCTGATTTTTAAGTGCTGCTGCTAAAGGAGGAGGGTTTACTCTTCAACTTTCAACACCACCAACACATAAGTCGACTTGATCCATAGAACTTGTATGCTGAATGGCAGCATTACTATTTTCCTCCTCTTTTTCCTCATTATGATTAGATGGATTTCTGCTGAAAGCCGCATCACTTTGTGTTGAATTGCTTACATTTTAGGTGATAATTTCTCTTAACAGTGATGTTTTGAGTCTGTGTTTTTACCACATTGTTTTCTGATTCAGCATATTTAATATTACTGAAAACAAACAAGAACATATATATCAGAAAAGGGAACTGAGACAGTGAACAATTACCAGTGTCACACAATAATTATAAAACAATCATCATTATGAAATGTTGCAGAACAAGGACAGAGCAATTATGAAAGTGATCAATTGATGTATTATCGGTTTTCTGAAAACTGAACCCACCCAAACTTAGGAAATCACGAGGCAGCTTGGTACTTTCGCGCCTCCTCGGATCTGAAGCAGTGTTATTGTCTCTCTCCATTCTCCAGTGACATTGCTCAGTGCCATTGCTCACACAGAAACAGGGGTAGCAGTGTTCATGTTACTCTCCAGACTCTAGTGCCATTGCTCAGTGCCATTGCTCATACAGAAACAGGAGGGGTAGCAGTGTTCTAGTCACTTGACAAAAATTGACTGGAAATGACTGGAAATTAATGCTACTGTGGCTAATAAAAATATAGCAACAACAAAAAGAGCCAAATTATGTGATTTTAGCAAAAAAAAAAAATAGAGATTTTAGAGAAAAAATAGGGAACCAAAACCTGTGAGGGCGTTTTTGCCAAAACCAAAACTTCTATAATTATTAGCCAGTGTCCAAAATAAAATAACTTCTAGTAATAATCTTAATTCTGGTACACCAAGCATCAATGATGACTTTCATCTGCTGTACAGCTGTGTCTATGCTGTCCTGAATTTGCCAGTACTATATCGTAGTATGCTGTGCACACAATCTGAGAGAGAGATATTTACCAGCAACTTCCAAAAATGAAACTGGACAGCACAACTCTCACAGTGATCAACAGGTGTGTTAGCCACTATTTGCCAGTTGGCGAAATGAGAGACCAATCGTATAATTTTTAGCTGCAGTTTTTATTTAAATTCAAATGCAAACTTTCCTTCTTTCTTTATATTCCCTGTGATACAAAAGTTAACAATTAAGCTATATTATTTTTTGTTGTGAGTTAATTTCTTCAGAGGGGACAGCTTATGTTGGAACTTTATAGCACATAGCACATATTGGGTCCTTGTGTTTACCCCAACAATGTGGAGTCCCAGGCTTTCCAGAGAGGGACAGAAGGTGAGCACCATATTGAAGAAATTCTATAGGCAAATGGGTATATATATGCCATATATTTCCATTTAGAAGGAAAATAATGTATTTCTTCAGTGTTATTGCATTTCAACTCTACTGTTCCTCATTAAGCTTTTTGCCTTAGCTCTTAGTTGTATACTAGTTTTTTTTTAGCCATCATTACTTTGTTTCATTAATTGCTAGCAGATTTTCTAGTGTGTTTTTGTTGCAATATTCCCAATTTATTTGAAATTGGGAATACAAAGCAATTGTATGCATAACATTAGCTAACTAATTAGTATGCTAAAGTTGTACTTTCAGACATTATATTCTGTACTACATAGAATCCTTTTAACATTATTTTCCCATCACAAAGCCTTTTCTTCAAAGACATAAAACAAAATGTATTACAAGATCTGTAAAGTACACAGGAAGAAACTTGCACAACAAAATCACTGTGCAATGCTCAAACTACAAATGAGCAAAGTGACTGGCTCCAAATCACAAAATTCAGAGATTCTAGACATTTGCCCAGAAAATCAATTCTCTTGTACAGTAAAACCAAAAGCAACAATATAAGTATTTATCACATAGGTTCAGAATTTAATAATTGCTCTTTCCCCTAGGTGCCATTTAACATTTGCCATTCTGGTGCATTATATTGTATAAGCAGTACTGGCATAACAAAAAAGAAGGTAATTGGGTAGCTGGAAAGGTTACATGGCTATAGAAATCTAGTGAGAGATAGCAACTGCTAACACTAGCCAGCTGCCTATCATTCTGCTAGCATCACCTTCAAACCTTTGCTGGTCTCATACAATTGATACATTAGCAATATCTGTTTCCAAATATGACATAATTGTGCTGGTCCTGCTAATACAGAATTTGTGGACTTTTCTTACATTTTTAAAACTCTTTACTGTACTAACCCTTTATGTGCCTCTCGTTAGAGAAAATCAACACATGTGCTGAAATGAGCCAGAGGCCCTTCAGACTTCTTTGTTTGCAGGAATCTGTGTAATAAGTAATTGGACATGTGGACATGTGAAGCTGGGAACTTCAGAAGTGACAGAGTATAGTGTGGTCCACATTTTGTGTATTTTGTGCACTGTTCTGCTTAGTTCTGCTTAGAAATTTCACGCTATAAATATTTTATATCTAAATATGCAAAAATATGATTGAAATATTAACTGAATTGATGGGATAAATGCTTTGTTGAACTGAATCTGAACTTAGCTGATCACACGTTTAAAATCAAAAGAAGCATAACTAAATAATACAGATTTCTTAACTTTAGTAATTGAAATATTGCAATGTAAATAAACTAGGACTATCCTAGAAAAAAACAGACAAGGGCACATATGGCTGTAAAAGAACATGGTAATGTCACAGAGGGGCTAATACTTAGAAAATTACTTTAATGACCATTAAATATTTAAACCCATTATTCTCTTTAATTAACCACTCACAAAAGATAGTTTCAAGTTTATCCAAAAAACGTTTAATTTTTGGATAAAAATTAACTCTGTGTTAGATAAATGTATCCCTATACATCATTCAGATTCATATCAAAGCAGACATCCTAGACTTGGGACTAACAATTTCCTTCAGCCACTTACACACAAATTCTGTTATACATTCATACAGTATGAATAGACAATTATACATGCTTAGATACACATAACAGACAATAGGGATAATAATACTTATATCAGGAAATATTACATTCAGATCAGATAATATACACAATCTAACACTTAATATAAACAGTGTAGCACAGATTGCACAATATATCAATTTTCCTTTGCTCTGAATTTATATATTTATATTTATGTGCTTTATTTAATTATGTTTGTGTGCTTGTGCATGTGTCCTAGGTTCCATTACAATTCTCAATATAACTCCCATTCCGACAAACTACAACTCCCATTCTGCACAGTCACAAATTCCATATGTTATCTCACAAAAACTGTTGACTCCTATATTACTGCACATATGTAACCATATAATCCTATATTACTGCATACATATCACAAACTCTATTATTTCCACATGCACAACACAAAATATCATACATATCACAATCTACATGGTCCAAGTACCAATGCATAATACCCAGAGCCGTAACTAGGCAGGTGCGGGCAGGGCCTTCACACAGGGCGCAAGCCCAAGGGGCGCAGCGGCCGCCCACTGCCTGCCTTTTTACTGACAGCTATCAGACCTCAGAACCAGACTGCCGGCTGCCCGACACATCCAAAATGGCGGCCAGCACCCAGCTCCTCCCCTTTCTGAAGTCTGCCCTCTGCCCCTCAGCATCTGATGTCATGACGTTGCTAGGCAGCAGATGAGCAGAGAAGCAGAGAAGAGTCAGGCAGCGACGGCTGGACAGGAAAGAAGATTATGGAGGGGAGGGGGATGTATGCTGCTATTATGAAGGGGAGAGGGGAATGTATGCTGCTATTATGGAGGGGAGGGGGATATGTATGCTACTATTATAGAGACGAGGGGTGATGTATGCTGCTACTATGGAGGTAAGGGGGATGTATGCTGCTATTATGGAGGGGGGATGTGTGCTGCTATTATAGAGGGGGGGATGTGTGCTGCATGCTGCTATTGTGGAGGGGGGGATGTGTGCTGCATGCTGCTATGCTTTATGAGGGTAGGGGGGTATGCTGCCATAATGTGTGAGGGAAGGGGGGTGTATGAATATAATGTGTAATATGAAGGTAGGGAGGTTGGGTGTCTTAGTACATGGGTGGAAGGTAGGCTATTAATTTAATGGTGACGTTTAGTTGGGGGCTAATTATTTAATGGGTACTATTTTATTTGTGGGGTGCTGGTGGGTCAAATTAATTTATTGATGGGGCTTTTTAATTTATTAGCAGAGTCTATTAATTTAAGGTGAGGTGACGGGGCCTTTAATTTAACGCTGGGGTGGTTTGGGGCTATTAATTAACTGTGGGGCTGAGTTTGGTGGGGAGGGCTATTTATTAAATGTGAATATTAATTATTTAATTCCAGGGGGTGGTTGTGGGAATGGTTATATTTATTAAATGTAAAGGCTATTTAATTTATTACTGGGGCTGTTTGGAGGGAGGGAAATAGGTTTATTTATTAAATAGGAATACTATTATTTTAATGTTGGTGCTAATTATTAGTTTTCTAAATTTCATTTTTTCAAAATAGGGTACCCAACATTTCAGGATCCAGATACTTCCTATGCACTGAGGCCATGCTGTGCTGTCCCTGGACATCTTATGATAAGTCATTTTTCAGAAACTACAGTTACTGAGCACGCACACACAGATACAGATACTGGCATACATGCACTGGTACATACACTGGACACACACATACAGGGACAAACACTCTGGGCACACACACATACAGTTTTTTGATGAGACTGGAGAAGATAATGAGGGAGTTTAATTAATATGAATGAAATTAATTTATGATGTGGGGATTAATGATTAAACTGGATGAGAGAGTTAATGTTGATAGGGGTTTTATGATGATCCTGGAGTTAACAATTTTGAAGAGGGCTTCAATCATGATTAAGGGGGTATTATTGTGATGCAGTTACAAAAATGCTCTTTGTATCATATGGGGTCACTAGGATGGTATCTGTATTGCGGTCACAAGAATGCTTTCTGTATAGAATAGCGGTCATAGGAATGCTCTCTGTATGTTATGATGGTCATAGGAATGCTCTCTGTGTTGTATGGCAGTCATCAGGGCCGGATTAACCTGTGTCTAACTGGGCTACAGCCAGGGCCGGATTAAGGGAATGGAGGACCCTGGGCTAAGGAGGCCACCATTCCCCCGTGAGGGCCCCCCCCCCCGTGATCTGAGCTGCCTGCGCCCCCCCTCCCGGGCACTTACCTCCTTCTCCGGTGCGCTGTACGCTCTCTACTGAGGAGATCTCGTGAGAGTGAGACTCACGAGATTTCCTCAGTAAGGAGACTACAGCGCGCCGGAGAAGGACCGCAGCGAAAGTGCTCAGCAGCACGGATCGCGCCGGGGGCGCCCCCGCCCCCGACTGATCAATACTGCTGCTGAGCACTTTCAAGGGCCCCCTGAATGCCATAGGCCCCTGGGCTGTAGCCCAGTTAGCCCTATGGTTAATCCGGCCCTGGCTACAGCCCAGGGACCTCGAGAATCCAGGGGGGGCCTTGACATAGTTAAGCAGCATTATTGATCAGACCAGGGGTGTCCGATCAATGCTGCTGAGCCTATCACTGTTGTCCTTCCGCGGCGCTCAGTACTCTCCATACTGAGGAGATCCCGTGGAAGGACAACAGTGACAGGAGAAGGTAAGCGCTCGGCGTACGGCTAATAGGGGGGGCCTCACAGGTGAATAGTTGTCCGCTTAGCCCAGGGGCCTCCATTTCCGTAATCCTGCCCTGGCGGTCATAGGAATGCTCTCTGTATGGTATGGCGGACACTAGGATGCTCTTTATATTGTTTGTGTGTGTGTATATGTGAGTATATATATATATATATATATATATATATATATATATATATATATATCATATATATATATATATATATTTAGTGTGATGGTGATAAGGGGGCACAGTGTGATAAAGATGGCTCCATGGCACAGTGTGATGAAGAGGCAGTGTGATACAGATGATACTGTTACAATTATTTTTCAGTTTGTTTCAGTGAGTTTTATTTCAATAACCAATTCATTTTTTATACAGCTAGCATGTGATAGCTGCATTTAAAGTACTTTGATTCTATGAAGGCTCATTACATAAAGATCCTTACAAAGTCAGATTGTGAAGAATGGGGAGGGAGGGGGTTTCAGTGTGGTCCAAAACTTGTAAAGCGCTAGCCATGCCCCCACAGTAGGTTGACCACTCCCACTCAATGATTGTCACTTCCACTTAGATGGGGGGCGCCGGTGCCCTGTCTCTCCCAGAGCACTAAAATGTCTAGTTACGGCACTGATAATACCACTATCATTACTGCACATATGCAACCGCATACTCCTGTATTATTCCATATGAGCAACCGTTTATAACCCATATACATTAGAAACTATGTGATCTATATAGCAGTCTCCATATACAATTTCATGTGTGCAAAGAAAGTCCCATAATGTAACACACCATTTGCTGTAGCCATATGCTGCAACTATGTTCCATATATACTACATGTGTCTTCCATATACATGTTAAATGGGACCCATATGCAGTTTTACATAGGGAGGACACTTTGTGCAGCCTTAATCCGATATTTCAAGTGGTGGAAGAATGGAAGGGAGGACTTGGGAGGAGTCACACTATGGGACTGATTCATTAAGGAAAGTAAAGCGAAAAAATGAGTAACCTTGCACCTTGGCAAAACCATATTGTATTGCAGGGGGAGGTAAATTTAAAATGTGGGGACAGATTTACAGTTGGCATAGGGCATGTCCTAGATAAACTTTTTAAATGTCAGTGTAAAAACAAAACTATCAAGTATTTGTGTGCTACATGAAAAAACAGGCAGTACTTTCCTTATGTGCAAAATAATAACATTTGGCCCCCTTGCATTGCAACATGGTTTTGCCAAGGTTCAGAGTTACTCATTTTTTTGCTTTAATGAATCAGGCACTATATGTTTTGTGAAATATTTATTTATGGTCCTTTATATGCAGCATAGAAAAACAAAAGCAAACACTCAAAAATAAATTGTCTGTAATAACGCACCTCTTTAAAATGGCATGTTCCACTGTGAGACTCAATTCAAACAGCATTTTGCTGCTATTTTGTTCAACTCTAACAGAGTCTATTAGACTTGTCTTCTGATTTGGTACTTATTTACAGCTTGGGTTTTAATTGGATTACCTGACCATTCACTTACTCAAATCTGATGTCCCATGCTGGTACACTCATGGGGTCTAAATATTGTTAATTATCCCACCCTCCACAGCACAAGAAATCAGGAAAATACCTAGCACAGAGGAAATTTAGGACTATTTTCACTATGGCAGGAAGACCCCCTCCCCCTGTTATACTAGAGACCAGTCCAGGCTGATTGAGGATTTGGGTGGTGAGAATTTTAATGTATTTCATTTTACACAGTGCATTGTGAATGGCAACTGGTTTGTGTCATGCAAAGTATAGGATGAGAACATATCTCCTCCAACTCTGGTGCAGAATTCAAGACATTTTGTGGAGACAGAACATCCTTGAAAATTCACTTCTGCCTCTTTATCTCACAATGCACATTTACAACCATCTTGCTCTGCTGAATGAAATCTTGTTTCTGCACTGCTAATGCACTGCTGTGCCTATCCCATACATTGCAGCAGACCTACCATTTTGCGCTTCGTATTAACCTTCAGAGGTGAGATTTATTCTGCACTTTTTCCATGGAAGAAGAATAGTATAGCCTCTGACATATTGTGACATTCTTGGAAATGTGAGCAAGCTAAGAGTGGTAATATCTACAGCAAATAATGGTAGCTTTGCTGTGGCAGATAAGGTTTAACATTCTACAACTGAAAATAATGTACACTTTTCAGATACAAATTATCTACTACAGTAAGGAGATAAAATATATACTTTAGCTACTTAAAAGGCGAATGCAGTTGACAATACAAATATATCACTTAATGATATGCTTTAAGAATTTATCTGACTTGAATATTGATGGAGATAAAGCATGCAATGTGAATACAAATACTGTTATCTCAGCAAGGAATTCTGCATTTCTGAAGCTGGTGTTAGTTATGGAAATTGACATGCCTTCTAACAAAACTAGATTATAATAGAAAGGAATTCACCATCATTATGCCCAAGACACTGTCTGTGCTGGGAGCTTCATCATGAGATGTACAGCCATGTAAGAAGCAGCACTAGCCATTGTATATTAGTCTGGTTCCCTGTAGATATACAGCAATAAATATTGCCTGCATAGCACAGATCAACAAAACTTCTGGGCTTTTCTTCGCATGAGAAACTTTGATTCTCTGATTTATAAACTTGTGTATTTCCTAAATTGACTATAAGTTCTACTGAAGAGTTAGAAGCAAGGTAAAATATAACACTTCATGAAATAGGGGCAAGCTCTGTGCTTATAGTTGGTTTGCATTGTTTGTGGATCACGAATGCAAAAAGCATATGGCTCAAGGATGATGGCCCAGAATGCATCCATTTGTTTCTCTAATGGAGGGGACCAAAATATATACATTTTAATAGATAGGTACTTATGTGTGTGAAACAATGAATGTCATTTACAGTTTTTATGATGGCAATTTGCATATACTCCAGAATGTCATGAAGAGTGATCAGATGAATTGCAATTAATTCCAAAGTCCCTCTTTGCCATGACAATGAACTTTATCCCAAAAACAACATTTCCACTGCATTTCAGCCCTGCCACAAAAGGACCACCTGACATCAGGTCAGTGACTCTCTTTAACACAGGTGAGAGTGTTGACAAAGACAAGGCTGGAGAACATTCTGTCATGCTGATTGAGTTAGAATAACAGACTGGAAGCTTTACAAGGAGGGTGGTGTTGGTAATCATTGTTCTTCATCTGTTAACCATGGTTACCTGCAAAGAAACATGTGCAGTCATTATTGATTTGCACAAAAGGCTTCACAGGCATGGATATTGCTGCTAGTAAGATTGCACCTAAATCAACCATTTATCGGATCATCAAGAACTTCAAACGAGAGAGGTTCAATAGTTGTGAAGAAGGCTTCAGGACACCCAAGAACGTCCAGCAAGCACCAGGACCGTCTCCTAAAGTTGATTTAGCTGCGAGATCGGGGCACCACAGTGCAGAGCTTGCTCAAGAATGGCAACAGGCAGGTGGGAGTGCATCTGTATGCACAGTGAGGTGAAGACTTTTGGATGATGGCCTGGTGTCAAGAAGGCCAGAAAAGAAGCCACTTCTCTCCAGGAAAAACAACAGGGACAGTTTGATTTTCTGCAAAAGGTACAGGGATTGGACTGCTGAGGACTGGGGTAATGTCATTTTCTCTGATTTCTCTCCTTTCAGATTGTTTGGACATCTGGAAATTCGCTTGTCCAGAGCAGGAAAGGTGAGCGCTACCGTCAGTCCTGTGTCATGGCAACTGTAAAGCATCCTGAGACCGTTCATGTGTGGGGTTGCTTCTCAGCCAAGGGAGTGGACTCACTCACAATTTTGCCTAATAGCACAGCCATGAATAAAGAATGGCACCAAAACATCCTTCAAGTACAACTTCTCCCAACCATCCAAGAACAGTTTGGTGATGAATATTTTCCAGCATGATGGAGCACCTTGCCATAAGGCAAGAGTGATAACTAAGTGGCTCGGGGATCAAAACATCAAAATTTTGGGTCCATGGCTAGGAAACTCCCCAGACCTTAATCCCATTGAGAACTTGTGGTCAATCCTCAAGACGCGGGTGGACAAACAAAAACCCACAAATTCTGACAAACTCCAAGCATTGATTAGGCAAGAATGGGCCATTAGTCAGTATGTGGCCCAGAAGTTGATTGACAGCATGCCAGGGCGAATAGCAGAGGTCTTCAAAAGGAAGGGTCAACACTGCAAATATTGATTCTTTGCATAAACTTAATGTAATTGTCAATAAAAGCCTTTGACTCTAATCAAATGCTTGTAATTTTACTTCAGTATGCCATTGCAACATCTGACAAAAAGGTCTAAAAACACGGAAGCAGCAAACTTTGTGAAAACAATACTTGTGTTATTTTCAAAACTTTTGGCCATGACTGTACTATTATTTTACCTCCTGCCTCATTCATTTTTACTTTTCTAATTTTCCTATGTCTCCAGGCACTACCCTGCACTTTTAAGTAAAAGTAGTGTTAAACCCCAGAGTTAGACTAATCTAACCTTTTTGAATTCTTGCAGCATCCCCCAAGGCTTCAACCCTGATCTTACTCCCCAAAAACTCCCCGAACACTTGCAGAAACACACACAGGTAAAGGTACATTTATTGGTATAAAGCCCTGGTAACTTATGGACTGCTACATGCAAATAAGTCAGTGGTATGGGTAAATGGTTTTCTCTATATTCTGCAATGTAAAAAAGGTGCAGAGTGGTTTAATCATGAAACTATTAGGGCTTGACAAATGCAAGTTAAAGTACAACACCATACAATATATGGACAATACAATGGCAATGTAAAACACATTCAGCAGTGTAACTGTAGTAATTCATAATCAGTGTGACAATTCACTGGTATTAACTATTTGTTTGAAATTGTACCATGCAGTAACAGAAAGGGTTTACTCTCTGAATCAGAAATATAATGCAGATGGCATTGGTATGGTACCAATTACACAAATGCACAAGATTACATTCTAGTATAAAATGGGCTTTACTCTTGAAGAATGCAAAGCAGAAGTAGGAATGTCACAACTGGTTTCATGTTAGGATAAACAGAGTAGTCTATGAATATCTCTGCAAGATGAAAACAATGGAAAACAATGATAATTGGGATTGTAATCCATGTTTTGAGTCATTGTGATGAAAGGCCTTTGGGAGCAGGTACTATACACAGTGTTTGAGGCACATGGAGTCTCAACACACATGCAAGTAGGTTATATTTCTCAACTGGTGCAACAGAAGTAGGGAATAAGGGTGGTGTAGTGAATAGGAGGGAGTAGTCTGTTAGTCTCTTAAATGGCAAGCACTACCAAGGGTATGGCAAGGTGAGGTGATGGTGGAGTATTCCCATCATTGTAAGGTGAGGCAATATTTAGGAGAGAAATAAAAAAAAACATCCCATTATGGGAAAAGAAAACACACACAAGGCAATTTATATTTTGTCATTTTAAATGTCAAGATTTTAGAGATTGAGGTTAAATGTTTTAAATTAATCTTAAAAATGATTGATGAACACATGCATTGACTCAGAGATACAGTAGGCACCTGGTGGATGAAAATTCTTCTGATTTCAGTTTTATAAATGGTTTATTAAAATAACAGGTGTATTCAACAATCCCCTTCTGGCCTATAGACTAGAAAAGGGTAAATTAAAAATGTTAGCATTTCAAGTGTATGCTTGTGTTGCTTTGTAGCTAAACATTGAGCAAGCTTTTAATAGACAAGCAGGTCTTATTAGTAAAGCTGATGTAAATTTCATTGACTTGTCTTTAACATAGTCTAATAATATGTGCTAGTATAAGCATCTAAGTGAATAGCCCAGTTTATTGACTAATATTCCTGTTCTACATCCTAAAATAGCTCTCTCTCATTTTTTGATTTGTCATAAGGTGAGCAGTCTACATTGAGTCTGAGAGAGCTATATTTTGTCTTAAGTTGCTTTAATTAAGAAAGAAGTAACCTACAAATAATATTTTTCACAATATACACGTTAGTAACATTGTGATCCAACACTAACTGGGAGTATTTATTTAGCAAACAGAACCCTATGAACTACAGAATTGACTAATTCATTAATGATTTTGTTGTGTATCTTGACGTGAGATGAAAAAAAGAAAGTATGTTATGCAGTAAATTCAGCTACAGATGTGTTTATTTTGAACTTCATAGAATTATAAACATGCCAAAATATATGTGAATCATTGTCATACTATATTGAAGTGGAAGCTTCCTGCAAAAAAACCATTAAATTGTGTTTAAATGAATTTCCTCATTTATCACTAAGTTTTATGAGCTCTGATAATTATTTAATGCCTGTAAGTTAGTTTAAAGAATTATTGCACTGTCACTGGCTCCTAGAACTTAGGCATTACAATATAAGAGTGCTGGAGTGAACAGTGAATATTAGATGTGTTGTTAGATGTGTTTGTTTCCTGTTCATTGATCCAAATATGACTCTAAATGAGAACAAGCACACACAATCAACCATAAATACCCAGAGAAATGTGGGATATACCCAAGTGGACAGCTGTCATTGCTGTGCATACTAAATCAGAACTATAGAGTGTAGTTTTGTACAATCATAGTAATGTGCAGAAATAATACAAACTATGTTACAGTGAATATAAAAAGTATACGCATTTGTTGCCAGATCACCCTCATTCCCCCACATGTTAAAGATGGCCACAGCAGCTCCAGAGGAGTTAATCTTCGGTGCAACAGTGGAAAAAAGGGTTACACGCCAGCACAATGTACTAAGAGTGCAAAAATGTATTTACATTTATAAATAATAAATGTATTTTTTTTTTTTTAAAGATTTTATTTTTTGCAAGGGTCAACCAAAAGTAACATTCTGTACAGCACTGTGTTATAAACATCTGAAGAATACATATGCAATAAAACATACAGCATCTTATTAGAAGAGAGCATTAGTAAGGATGTTGACCCAATTTTTCAAGGGAAGCAATAATTTTAGAAAGAGAAGTAAGACTGAGGAGAGTAAGGAGGGGGGGGGGGGGGCGGCGTGGCGGGTCGCCTAAGTATAAGAGAGAGGAAGGAGTGTAGTAGAATATGGAAAAAGAAAAAGAAAATGAAGAGATGGGAGGGATGGAATAGGGAAGGGAAAAAAGGATCCAGATGGAGTGATGCTGTAGAATCAAATGACAAAAGGGGTTTGGATTTGGAAGTATGAGGTCCACGGCGCCCAAACCTTAAAGAATGATTTAGAGGTATTACGGATTATGCATGTCATGTATTCCATTTGATAAACATACCAAATCTTGCCAATAATCGTCTGTAGAGTTGGAGCATTGGGCTGCTTCCAGTCCGTAGCAATCTGGCATAGGGCAGCAGAGACTACATGGCGAAACATTTTCATTTGATGTTTGGTGGCTGATGGGATCCCGAGAGGGAGAAGGAAAAACCTGGGAGAAAACGGGATGTCAAGCTGCAGTAGCTGTGAGGCAAAGTCCCGAAGTTCCGTCCAAAATGGGGCAAGTTTAGGACACTGCCACCAGATATGGAGGAAGGACCCTTCTGCGCCACAACCTCTCCAACATGTGCTAGATGAATCTGGGAAGATTTTTTGTAATTTGGTTGGAACCAGATACCAACGATAAAGTAGTTTATAAGCATTTTCTTTCAGTTTAACACAAATTGAACTGGAGGCTGTGTTAGTTCTAATTTCCTCCCAAATAAATGTATTTATTTTGATGTATCACACTGTGACATTGATTAGTGTCTAGCATGCAGCTAGCGCTGGGCTCCAGGAGTAGAAATGTGCCCAATGTTGTTTTACTTTAGGATGTGCCTGTTTTTAATTATGCTGTATTGCTTTACTTTTATTATAGCTTTTATTACAGCAGTGAATGTTTTTGAGCAAGTCTCTTTCAACTTCGCACACCTGGACTTTGCAATTCTATCCCACTCTTCCATGCAAAAATGTTGAAGGTCAATCAAATTGCATGGGGATCTCTTGTGTACAGCTCTATTTAGGTCATTCCACAGGTTTTCAATGAGATTGAATCCTGGGTTCTGACTTGGCCTTTCCAAGTCTTTGATCTTTCTTTTCTGGTTGACTTGCATACCTATCCTAGATGAAAAGAAACAGCCCAGAGCACAAAGCATGATGATTCCACCACCATGCTTCATAGTAGTTATGGGGTTCTTTGGGTAATGAGCTGTGTTGTCAAAAAGTGGTTTGTGGGGATTAAATGTATTTTGTTTTAGACAGGCTTTGATGTTATTTTTCATTTGAAATTACTTCTGTCTTGCCCGCTTACTCTATAATCCAGACATGCAAAATATGGGAGAATGTTGTCAGATGCAGGGAATGACCAGTTCCTGCCAGAAATGCCTGCCGATCCTCTAATGTTGTCATAGGCTTCTTGGTAGCCTCCATGACTAGTGGAGGCTTATCCTGTCATCAACTTTGGATGGACATTCTGATCTTGGCAGTGTCCCTGTTATGCGTCGGAGTATATGGACCTTGGTGCGCTCTTTGGTCAATCAACTTTCGCACAAACGGGTGGTATTACTCCTGGCAGCAACCTTGGTTTCTCCTAGCTTCACCCATTATGACAGTAGTGATGGGCGTGTAAGTACCTGGGGGATCCTTATAGACTGCTTACATGACTGGCCCCATCTCCTCTATGTCGGGCGGGATATTTTAAAATACTTTGTGCACTTCAGAGGTGTCAGAGTGTTTTTCTAAGTCCCTGCTTAGTGTCCTGGCTCCCTGTTGGTAATTCCTATGCCTTGTGCCTTATTGCTATCCCCTGCTGCACTGTCTGCTATGTCCTTAACTGTTTTCCTCTCAGTACCCCTGAATCTATTGCTCAATTGTGTGTGGGGCTCTCCATTCCCTGAAACACCAAATTCATCACCAGTTCCTGGAATTCTTTGCTCAGGATCCCAGCACCTGTACTGCTTTTGGTATTTAGTGGGACATCCTTATACCAGCATACCCTGCTATGTGCTTGCAGTACCCATCCTGGAGGTCACAACCTGTGTGGCATTCGTAGATAAGTCCATAATCCCTTGCAGAGGTCCCTGCTCCCACCGACACCACTATAGACTCTACTCCCCAGGCATGGGTAGTGCCAACCTCAACTAGTTTTTGGATTCTAATCTCCCAACATGTTCCTGCTAGTCCCTGTTTTCATCGCTTATTGATGATAGTCTTTACAGCATTCCATGGTACATGTAACTCATTTAAAATAATTTTATACCCCTCTCCTGTTTGATACCCTTCAGCAATGAAATCCTGTACATGTTGTAAAAGCTGCTTGCAGACCATGGCTATCCTAGAGCATGTGGCCACGAAAACTGCAAAGCAATCCTACAGGAACAGATGATCTTTATTTAGGATTAATCACAATCACTTTTCTTGCAGGCAGGTGTATGCTAATTACATTTGAGCATTTAAATGTGATGTAAAAAGGTCTGACAAGATTTATCTTGAGTTCAGGTATTACCTCACAAACACCTGCAATTTCAGTAAGGGTGTGCCTACTTGTTATAACCACTGAATGTGATGAAAAGTAACGATTAGAAAGGGTGAATATGGCATTTTTGAAAGGTTACCTTGAACAAACTATGGGGAACTTAAAGAGTTTTTCAACATGTAATGAGGCAAATTAAATAAAATATCAATGTTATATAATGTGTTAGAGCATTATTATATGTGTCTTCAGTGTCGCATACACATTATGCATGGCGTGATTAGTACATGAATGACTTATCATGAAACTTGCACTTGTCATGAATGGCACAGGCGTCTACTGGATCTGGGCATTTGTGAAAACAGTGAGTAGGAACAGAACACTCCCCTCCATTAAAGGATAAAATATTTAAACTATTTATGGGTATTTTTTTTTAAGAATGGATTACGTAAAGGATTACAAAAATCACATCTGACCAGTTAATCCAGCAGTTTAGTCATGGAATTTAAAAAGTTTTTCATTTATTAAACAGAAAATTGTATCTTTCTTTTAACACATTGCTACTCAGTGGCGCACGCAGGGGGGGTTTCTGAGTCTCCAGAAACCCCCCTTTTGCGCTAACTTAGTGCCCACCATAGCGGCACTGTCCTATACAGCAGCCGCGGCGCTGTCAAAGAAGCGTCCGCGGCGGAGCTCTCTCTCGTTTTTTTTTTTTTTTGTTTCTTGGGTCGGGTGGGAGGGGGGGGGAAACCTCCCCTGACAATCCTGCGTGCGCCCCTGCTACTAGCTGAATTGTGTGGATCTCGCCATAAATATCTGATACAACAAAAAACAGTATAAGAAGACTAAAGGCTTTTTCTTAGGATTTTCATAAAAGGTCCACTGTCTAAACAAACTATTGATGTAAATTTCCGGGAAAAAAAGAAAGACAAGAAAGAACTGATTTCTTTTCAAATCATTAAATTAGTTATTACTAAGGTTGTGTTACATTGGTGATTTTTTCCAAAGTGTTTTCATCACAACATCTTTCTGGCAAAATAGCGTTCCATAAAAATAAATGGTTGTGCATGCGAAGCTGGCACATTAGCTATTTTGTAGCTGAGATTGCAGGGTACAGAATTTCGGCTGACCAAGAAATTTACTGGAACAAAAAAAAACTGTAAAGCACTGAGTACATTTCACAGTGAGAAATTAAACTGCTCAAATCGCTAATTTCATTAATAATTTTTTTTAAAGCTAAGGTTCTTAAGCAGCCAGAAAATCGCTCTAAATTTGAATCTCCAACGATTCACCAACTAAATCCAGCAATAAAATTACTGATAGAAAATTGATAGATACAACACAAAGTTAAGTCCCTATTTTTGGTCACCTGCCTGAAGTTGAATTTCAATTAATGATTTTTTTAAAATTTTGCAGCATAATATTTTCCCTTTAATTTCTCTGAGTAGAAATGTATTATTGTATATCCATATTATCTTATTAAATTATTTATTCTTGCTATGGAAATATTTCTTATATAGAAAGACAACTTACTAGTGGTTTTGTTTTGTTAACGTGTACATACCTCTAAATTAAAATATTGGTTCTATGTGATGATAATTACAATAAGTGTGTGGCCTAGTTACGGCAGCAGGAGGGAATTTGTATTAACAATATATTATATTAAATATTAAAATAATGTTCTATGATATGGTGCTTTTAATACTGTCAACACAATGAAGCCTTTGCAAGTTGACATTTTATGCTACAGATCCCACATTGCAAGTCCAATAGCAATATATATTGAAATGTTGTAAGAAGAATTATTAAATGTATTTTGTAACTGTTTGGAACTTTAGGTAAACTTTCATAACTTTTACATTTTTTTTATTCAATAACTACAAATAAGTCCTGAATGTGCCTTCTTGTATTTGAAAATGCTCTCCTTTAACACAGTGAAATAGAAATAAGTATATTGTGAATTGTTTTAACAGAAATCCGTGAAGCCTTCCGAGTGTTGGATCGAGATGGGAATGGTTTTATTTCAAAACAAGAACTTGGTATGGCAATGCGATCATTGGGTTACATGCCTAGTGAAGTTGAGTTGGCCATCATTATGCAACGCCTTGATATGGATGGTAAGTGTCAATAAGCAATCATTGCTAACATCGAATCTATCTAAAGTACTTGCAATATTATCTTGTTTTTGAATTATGTACCTAGATTTTATTTTAGAAATGTCTTCCTATGAAAGCTTGAGTTTTAATGGCATATATATAGCTATAGATTTCTGCAGAAATGTTTCTCCTGAAGTTCTGATCTGTACTGGTCATTAGATGAAGCAGGTTTTAAAAGGAACATTTTAAAGTCTTACACATATTTTAAATACTGACTCACATGCAACATCTGCTTTGGAGACCTTTTGACATCTTTTCATATACTATTTTTGAATTTCTGAGCCAAGAAATACAATTCATATTCTTGTTAAAAGAGCATTATACAGCTAACATTTACATATTTGATTTAACAATCTAGTGTGTTGTGTTGAACTCATGATACATTTCTTATCCTTCAACTATCGACAAATGTGTAACTGTGGCATGGTCATTTTTTATGTGCTAACTTGAAAATGGCAAATGCAGAAATCTGACCAAGGCCCTAAAGCATATAATTGGTATTTTATACTTGTTAAAATTAGTTTTTTTTGATCTGCTTTTGATATTCTACTATGTTTTCTGGATACCATTCCAAGGGGAGATGCAGTCTGTAATTTATCTCACAAATGCCACTGCCTGACAACTACTTGCATTATAAGACTGGAATTGCATGCTAACTAACGATTTGTTGAAAATGCTATGCCATAATGAATTCCCAAACTATATTATTTCTACTAAATGTAAGTTGTATAAAGAAACTAAAGTTTCTGATAAGTCTACGCGTATTTTTTTGTAGTGTACTTGTAAAATGTAATGCAGAATCCAGACACTGAAATATGTTCCAAAAAATTTAGTTTAAATGGTATACTTTACAGTTATCTCATCCCTTTCTACAAAAAAGCAAAAGTAATTTGTATCCTATAATAATACATTATATAATACACAATCTAAATTTTTGGAAGCATAATTATGTGATTTGCATAATCAGAGCCTGCTTCCTGCTGCTCAGTGATGTAGTTTGCATCTTCGAAGGTGGGTCATGATGACACAATTCGCATTGAATAGCTTCGTCATGGCCCTGCCCACTTCTGAAAGAACACTCAGAAAACTCCCAAACATTCCTGTAGAGTAGGTGAGTATGCGTATAACTAAGCCTAAATAATACATTAAACATATATAATGTGATTTGAGTATTGGGCATTAATCTGCTAAAATGACAATTGTTGCTTTGGTGGCATCATGCACAATTTAATATTGCGGTGGTTAAAGGACAGTTAAAGCATAATATTTTCTTAGATTAAGCATGTAAATAAAATGCATGTAAATAAAATGTGTCAATAGTCTTATTCTAACTTAATGCTGCAGCTTTTTTTTTTCTCTATAAAGTGTGATTTAGTCATTTTCAACCCCCCTCCCCCAACCATCCATGAAAAAAAGCTCTCGAAAAACATATCATGTGTCTCTGTAAAGGGTGCTGCTATATGGTATATGGTAGATCAAAAACCTTAAATAGTTACACTTGATATGTCTGTTGGACTTGTGTGATTATACTAATCTACAATCTTTATAAAGCGTTTTTGTTACCTAGAGAATTGCAAGTCAATTCATCTGTACCTCAACTGCTTCCAGACTGACTTTTAAAAACACAAAACAACATAGCATTTAATATTTGATTTTTCAAGCCGGGGTTTGGCAAATTCTAGAAGACATATTAACGTATTCATGATTACTTAAAATGTACTGCTTTGGCTTTTTTTATATTCATCTGAGTACCACTTTTGCTTGGCTCCTAGATTTAATTTACCATCACCTAAATTGTTCATAATTTTGTTTAGCCCTGTTTTGAGTTATTGCACCAATCTAAGAGGGCTTGATTGAAATTATTGCAGAGATTAGTAATGCATGTATAAATTGTCATGATATGTGCTATTCAGGTTTGTTACAGATTAGACCACATATTTTTTTACTGCATACACAAGAATATACAAAACAATAAGGAGTATGAAACTCAAGAAAGCAATTGAAAAATGTTGAAGGGACCATTCATCATGAGGCTCACTGTTGGACACTAACTAAACATTTCCCTTATTTGTGGTACAAATATGAGATACAGACAGATATGACTGTATAAAAATACAAAACCAACAATTATCATACACTCTCCATTTGCTATAACAGACTTTTCTATTTCTATTACCTTTGTTAAATTACCAAGTCTAAATTTCCGATTCCTGGTCATGTCTACATAATTCATATTACAATTCTTATGTGTCTGGTGCATTTGTACATAAATGACAGATTATTATCATTTATATGTATAGCACCATCATATTACACAGAACTTTCCTAAACAAATTTAATAATTAACCTCAGTACCTACACCATTGGAAGTCCCCTACCACACACAAACACAGACTAGGGTAAATTTTAGCAAAAGCCAGTTAACCTACCAATATGTTTTTTGACTGTGTGTGGACACTGGGTCATCCGGAGGAAAAATTATGCAAACACGTGGATAATATACTAATTCCACATGGAGAGTGCCCTGGTTGGAAGCAAACCCATGGCCACAGCACTGTGAGGCAGGAATGCTAACCACTTTGTCACAGTGCTGTCCATGTGTAACAATGTATACTATAATGAGGGGCTGTTGTTTTACATATTTATTATATAGGTCCTAGTGCATTAAGCATTTACCAAAAGAAAAGGGTGTCCTCTATACCCTGATATACATGAGCGCCTACGGTATAGTGTCTTCAATACGTTAATTGCTTTGCTTGGTTTAAGTTTCACATTTTTACTTGGGAGTCAAGTTTCAAACTGTACTATGTCTGTTCCAAAATAATTTCCTCTATATTTCTATTGGATTAGGAGCTGTGTTTCCACCTGAGGGATGTGTGGTGTCAATTTATTGCTGGATTTCCCAGTCCACAATTAAAGTTATAATATTTTAAGTGTGGTTCCTTGGTGCATATAAATACCACTATGTTACATTTTTCATGTGAAACGTAATATGTGGTTGTGAGAAGAATGTAATACAGTCTTTATCTTCTATTGCATAGGTATTACTTTATACCAAAATTTGTCACATAACATGAGCATTGTTACAATCCTCAGTATTCTTAAGGAATTTTTGGTTTCGATGGAAGGATTATATCTATTGCCACAATTATCCAAAAAGGGGGAAGACATCATGTAGCAACAAAATGTGTTATAGCTTGCATGATGCTTTACTTACATTTTTTCCTATTTCATTCCTTCTTGGAAGCAAACAGTTTTTATGTCTTCTGATTCTAGTCAAGAGTAAAGGTTGCCCCTTTTATTGTCAATCCTTCCGTGCAAGTGTCTATTGGTTTTTCTGCTCTGTTTCCCGACAGAGGCTTTGAGACTTCAGCAGAGAGAATGCCTTCTACATACGTTGCAGCTCCCAGCCTCACCAGCTAATGAATAAGGGAAACAGTTGTGAAGAAGGCTGGACCAGGAGAGTACATAGTGAAGTCTGAAGCTTGACTAGGAATCTGAGATTAACATTTAACATAGTGTAAAAATTATAGACTCTGTCTTGAGCAAGGTGAGGTGCAGAGGAAAACTTTGTATTTTTAATTTTTTAGACAATTTAACAAAAAGATCTCTATAAAAAATAAAACACCTCACCCCCAACAGTGACATATCCACTTTAAAATCATGTGCTCTAAAAGTTAGACAACTGGAATAACAAATTGCTACCATTTTTCTTTTTTAAAGTACATTAAAATATATCCGTTTATTAAAATATAACATTTTAAATGCATGTACAGATCAAAATAAATATAATAAGAAGGGAAGGTACAATTATACCTTATGTACCTAAATCATAACACTTTTGGGTGGAGATTCAATTCTGCACGATGTGGCTCCAAAACAGTCCATGGAGACACATCGTTTGGATGTTCTGCATTAAATCTCTGCTCATTTTTCACGTCTTGCGTCCAGGGCCGTACTGGGACAAAAAAATCAGCCCTGGGGTTTAAACCACACCTCTGTGTTGGGGGTGTGGTCAACATATTGTGTTGATGCATACATTATAATAAAACATTACATTTATCACACCCTCCCCAGCCACATCATGCCACCCCACCCCAGACACATTGTAACAGCCCCAATCCACTGTACTATCTATGCTTCTAATGCTGCTGACATCCATCAGGGTGGGAACTTCCTGTAGAGTAAGCAGGGAAGTTCTTAGTATCACAAGATTAACAAATCTCATGAGACTGACTAAGCGGGACAGTAACCTAAATTCGGGACTGCATCCACCAAATTCAAGACAGTTGGCAGTCTGTCCTGGTCTCTACAGGGGCTGGCTGGCAGACTGTAGCCCAGGGGGCAAGCACATAGCAGTGGCCCATAAGTAGCAGCCCATCCTTAAAGGGTGGTTTTCGGTACAATATATACTTATCAACATAAAAAGAGGCTATTTTAGAGTGGCTTAACCCAGCAATACTTTATTATTATAAATGATAAATCTTAAATCTTAAATAATGGAGACAATTAATGCAACAAAAAACAAACCTCACTTTATATTGCATTTTATTTTCTATGTTCCTTCCCCCACTTTTTTATTTTTTTATTTATAACATACCTGGCTGTTTATAATGGGGCTTAAATCATATTATAGCAATCGATCATATAATAATGTTCTATTACAGCATTGAACACAGGGGCTGATTTATCAAAATGCAAAAAGCCCTTTTGCTTTAAAAACCTGAGGGTAAGTGTATCAAAGTGCTATTTTGCAAATCCATCGATTTTCTCGGGAGAGTTGAAACTCGCAGATGTATGAAGCTGAGATTTCATGTAAAATGTGCTTCTGGCAAAATCGCTATTTGCAAAATCGCAAGAGATCAAACTCCCGACTGTAGCTATACAAGTCTCAAATGTATGAAGCTGCGATTAAGCAAACTCAGGAGAGTTTGCTGTAAAACACACCAGATTAAACACGCTGCTTATTTATTTATATCCTTGTACAAGTGAGGAGTAACTGAATTGGGCTCTGGACTTATTTGATTATCATTATCAGTGTTGTTGGAGGAGATATACCTTTCTCTGTGAAGATAACTGGCTGCAATGCACTGCTAGCAATACAATCTGAGCTGTACACCTATATGTAATTAAAGCTATACAGGTTACAGGGTTGCACATAAGCTTATAGGATAAATATCATCCCATCTTTCCTGTGAAATTATGGGCAAACATAACCAGTCCACCGCAGCGGGAAAATTGGACCGCTTTGCTCGCTCCTCCACTACAGCCTCTGGTTCAGGAGATGCATCACATCCCGTTACCCCCCCTTTGTCGGCTCCACTGGCGGACCCTGAAGTTACATTACAGCAGGTCCTGCAGGCCATTGGGGCATCTGAAAAGCGTGTTACGGATAAAATAGGAGAGGTGCAGGTGGACCTCTCTCTTCTCCGGCAAGAGGTGCAAAAAATCAGGGAGAGAGTGGGTGAAGTGGAGGCACGTGTGTCTAAATTGGAGGACACTTCTGCACCAGTTGCGGGCCGGTTGGAGAGTCTGGAGTCGCAAGCCTCTCTGTTCTGTTTAAACAAAAGCTTACGGATATGGAGGGGCATTTCCGTCGCAGCAACATTCGGTTGGTTGGATTGCCCGAGAAGGCAGAAGGTGTCTCTCCAGAATCCTTCTTGGAAAAGTGGTTAACCCAACTGTTTGGTACAGATTCATTTACAGCCCAATTCGCAGTGGAGCGGGCTCACCGTATTCCAACTCAAGCACCCCCTCCTGGAGCCCCCCCACGCACCTTCATAGCCAAATTGTTGCACTATCGTGACCGAGATACCATTCTACGCTTGGCTAGGCAGAAAGGTTCAGTGGAATACAATGGTCAGTGAGTAGCAATGTATCCTGATTTCGCTCTGGATGTACAAAAGAACAGGGCTCAATTCATTCCGGTGAAGAGAAGATTAAGAGATTTACAGATCCCATATGCCATGATTTTCCCTGCCCGGTTGAGAGTGGTTTCGGAGGGCCGTACATCCTTTTTTGATACTCCCCGAGAGGCTGCAATTTGGTTGGACCGCCTAGCTGCTGCTGGACGCTGATGCTGGATGAGTACTTTTTTATGTCTCTCCTGATAGTCCTTTGGACATTGCTGATTTGTCATTGATATTATGCATGGTATTTGCTATACATAATGTAATTTCTCTTCTGTGGCACAAAAAAAAAAAAAAAAAAATGTATTTCGCTCAGGTGGGGTCTGTAATTTTCAAACTAATATTGAAAGGTCCACTGTAAAAAAAAAAAAAATGTAATGGGCTGGAGAGCCCATGGCTTTAAGGCCGTTCTTTTCCTCTCTTGTCTCAATTCGCCCCTTTTCCTTCCTTCCTTTTCCTTCCTCTATCTTCTGGTATTTTGCGGGTTGGCGGGTGACCTTTTTTGGTAGTGTGCTGGCCTGCTGAATATCCTAAGGTAATTTTAGTTAGGGTTTAAGGTATACTTAAATTGGGTGGAGTATACAGGGTGGGGGTATGGGTTTAGTATTAAAGTTATTTAAGTTGTGGGTAGTTTTAATGTTATTGCAAATATATAGACAAGGATTATATGTGCTTATAAGTATGTCAATGTATGCTCTGCAGGGATGTGGGATGCGGGGTAGTGAGATAAGAGGGACTGCTATTATATGTATTCTGGTACATCTGATAAGGAGCTGAAAATTCTCTCCTGGAATGTGCGGGGCCTAAATAATGCTGTGAAACGTTCTCTTGTACTAAGACAAATTAGAAAAAATGATCCTGATATTTGTCTATTGGAGACTCACTTACACGGTGATAGAATACTCGCCCTTAAAAAAGCATGGGTAGGTAGGGCATACCACTCTACTTACAAGACTAATTCTCGAGGGGTCTCTATATTGGTACATAAACGTCTCTGCTTCTCCTTGGAAAAAATTCAAGTGGATGCAGGGGGAAGGTTTGTACTGATGAAGGCTGTCATTAATTGGGTTCCGGTGATTCTGTTAGCTGTATATATACCCCCACCTTATAATGGTGAGGTGTTAAGGAAATGTGGAGAATTCATGGCATTGTTCCCAGAGGTTCCAGCCATTTGTATAGGGGATTTTAATAATGTGATAAATGGAGAGGCGGACAGATGGCGAGAGAAAAATGCTGTAGTTGGCAACTCTAAGTCGGCTTTTTCTGCTTTGGTTGAGGAAATGGGGTTAGTAGATGTATGGCGTTTGAGGCACTCAGAAGATGTCCAATTCTCCTGCTTTTCTACATCACATAATGCATTTTCAAGAATTGATCTGGCTCTGCTGTACACTCTCTGGTACCGCTGGTAAGGAGCGTGGAATATAGGGCTAGGGGAATTTCTGACCACTCGCCCCTCTGCCTATCTATTGATTTTGCAATTGATAGAGGCCAGTCCTTTTGGAAATTAAATCCCTTCTGGCTCTCCTTGATGGGTACAGGAGCGACATTGGTGACACAGTGGGAAGGCTTCTTTGTAGATAATCTGGTAACAGCAAGGCCACCTATAGTTTGGGACGCTTTTAAGGCTTTCCTAAGGGGGGCATTAATTGCTGGTATAGCTGAAATTAAAGTCGTCCAGACAAAAAGAACAGATATTAGAGAAAAAGTGTAAATCCTTAGAAGCACAATACATTGCGGACAAAACTGAGGTTGCAAGGCGAGCGTGGCAGTTGGCCCAGAGAGAGTGGGTAGAGAATGTATTTGAGAAATCCAAATGTAAATTTCTGTTTTCTAAGCATGTACGATATGCAGAGGACGATAGAAATGGTAGCTTCCTGGCTTATCTGACAAGGGCGGAGAGGGCAGATGCAGCAGTACCGGTTATCTGTGATGACAGTGGGGTTAAGAAGTATCTGATGCCTGATATTGTTGAGTTATTTCATAAATATTACACGAATACATATAAGTCACAGGTCAGATATGACATGGATTCGTTACAGCAGTATTTGAATGGTATCTCCCTTCCTGTCCTCTCCGATGATAGGGAGTTTTTGGACTCACCCTTTACTCTTGAAGAGATTGATATAGCTATTATGTCATTCCCTAATGGTAAAGCCCCTGGAGTAGATGGAATCCCAATTTAATTATATAAAAAACACCGGCCCTTTTTTGTGTCTAGGTTGTTGGATACATTCAGCGAGCTGGGTGAGATTGGCGCTCTTTCCCCTTCAATGGCAGAGGCAATAGTGGTGGTGCTGCCTAAGTCAGGGAAAGATTTGTTGTACCCTGAGTCCTACCGCCCGATTTCACTTTTGTCAAATGATGTTAAGATTCTAGCAAAATTACTGGCTTTGAGGTTAAGTAGAGTGGTGCTGGAATTAATTCATCCGGATCAAACGGGATTTATGCCGGGCAAGTCCACGTCTATCAATCTTAGAAGGCTGTATACTCTCCTGCAGGTGCGGTCACCCTCTTCTAAGAGCGAAGTTGTGGTGTCCTTGGACGCAGCCAAGGCGTTTGACTCGGTGGAGTGGCCATACCTGTGGGAGGTATTGTCCCGATTTGGAGTGGGCCCGGAATTTATAAAATGGGTCAAACTTTTGTATTCACATCCAGTGGCGCGGGTCTGTGTCAATGGGCATCTTTCTCAACAATTTCAATTAGAGCGGGGTACTAGACAGGAATGCCCGTTGTCTCCAGCCCTGTTTGCATTAGCAATAGAGCCGCTGGCCTGTAAGATCTGGCATGATAGAGAAATTGCGGGACTTAGATCAGAGCACAGAGAGGATAAGGTGGCATTATATGCAGATGATATGCTGTTGTTCCTTTCAGATAACGACACTTCCCTAAAACATTTGCTGCGGGTGGTTGATGGATTTGGGTTTTTTTCCGGCCTAAAAATTAATTGGGATAAATCTAGCGTGTTCCCTCTGGGATGGGAGTGTCCCGTGACAATGCCAGAAGGCTTACAGTTAAAATGGGCATCGAAATTCAAATACTTGGGAATATGGATCTCTAATACCCCCGCTGAATATGTAGAACTTAATTTGCGGCCCCAGATCAAATACATTAAAGAAAAAACTCATGTATGGAAGAAGCTCCCACTTTCTGTCTCTGGTAGGATAAATTTAATTAAGATGATGGTGCAGCCAAAGTTTTTATATATACTCCAGCAGTCACCTGTATATATTCCACCCTCCATTTTCCGATGCATTGATAGCTATTTGATTTCATTGGTTTGGGGAGGGGGAAGGGTTAAGGTCAAGCTCAGCTCGCTGTATAGATCCAGATCTTCTGGTGGATTTGCACTTCCTAACTTGAAATTATATTATTTTGCCTCTCAATTGGTCCACCTTAAGGCATGGGTTTCGGACCCTGATTACGATGAGCTACATTGGGTGTTGGTACACCAATTTAATTCTGATCACACTCCCTTACAGTCACTGCTGGCGGGGCGGCTTGGTATGCGGGCTCCTCCGCTCCTGATTCAGGCAGTTAAGATTTGGACAATCTGTAATAAAATAATGAAACAAACTGACATTGATCCATATACTCCTATCTGGGGGGCAAAGAAATTTGAGAAGTTGAATACAGTGAAGAGGGCCAGGGAGTGGTCTCGGTTGGGTGTGGTGTCGGTAGGTCAGCTTTATGATACAAATGTACTTAAATCCTTCGAACAGTTGGTTGGGGAATTCTCTGTACCCAGAACAATGTTTTATTCTTACCTTCAGTTACGACACGCCCTAAACACACAATTTAAAGGGGAGACTTTGGTGTTTGGGGTGAATCCACTGAGGAAACAATTACAGGCCTTGGGTTATAGAGGTCTGATCTCTCGAATGTATTCATGTCTTCTGTATGAATCCACTGCAGATGATTTGGATGGTTTGAGGAATCAGTGGGAAATAGATATTGGCCCTTTATCAGACAAGGAGTGGGAAATGGTTACAGACAGTACTAAAGGTTATACTTCATCATTAAAATTTCAACAAATACAGGTGTTTATCTTACACAGGGCCTACTTTACCGCTATTAGATTGGCAAAATTTCGCCCGGATGCTACCCCTAACTGTCCGAAATGCAATTCGATCAATGCTAACTTTTGGCACCTTCTATGGGAGTGTTCATGTATACAAATCTTCTGGCGAAGGATCAGGAGATGTATTCAGGTTACTGGAATTGAAGTGTCTCTTAGTTCACCGGCCACTTGTCTCTTTGGGCTCCGATTGAAGGGGAAAGTTAATAAACTGACAAAAATGTACATTTCACAGTTATTGATGTTGGCTAAGGTCTGTATAGCGAGGCTGTGGTTGGCCCCGATGAGTCCCACGGTTAAAAATTGGAAGGCACTGGTCAATACCACCATAAGGCACGAGAGATTTGTTTATACTAGCAGACAGGCTCTGAAGGAATTTGAGAATATATGGTACAGATGGTTAGAGTCTCCATTCTATCCTATGTCATCTAGTACAGATGCTCTATCTACTTAAATGTATTGCTACCGCAGTTCTTATAATAAGTATCTGAGTCCATGTAATAAACCCTGCATGTGTAACATACTTATGTATAAGCATTTACGATGTATGATCCTGAATGAATATAGCACATTTATTATTATTATGCTTTAATGTAATCTTGTAAATTCCGTCATTTAATTCCGATATGTATGCGATTGTTTTTCTTTTCTTTTTGTTGTTTAGTATGTTTATATCTTAAAAAATTTCAATAAATATACTGGATTAAAAAAAACAAAAAAAAACACGCTGCTTGCTAGCACATTACTGTTACAATGTCCTGTCATACTGCCGGAGCTCCGGCAGCTGTCAAAACAGTAAAGAATAGATAAAAGTAAACAAAACAAAAAAAGAGCATGCGGCCCCCCCTCTATTCAGTATTAACCCTAGTGCTGCCAGCCTACTGCTGGTTCCGTGAAAATCGGGGAAAAATTTTGCATGGGGTCCCCCCTATTTTCACGGAACCAGCACTAGGCAAACCAGCCTGGGTTGGTGGCACTATAGCAGGGGGACACGCGGCAGGGTTCCCCCTGCCATAATGGCTAACCAACCCTAGATTGTTCAGCACTGGGCTGGATTTCCTAGGGAGTGGGTTCTGCTGAAAATAACGAGCGGGCCCCCCCCTAAGGACACCCAGCCAGTGCTGATAGCACTAGGGCTCTTCCTACACTCCTGGGTGGTGGGTGTAGGGTAATAACGGTGAATAATGTATTAAAAAAATGGATGCCATTTTGTTTTGTGGAACTACAAGTCTCAGCGAGACCGGGTGCCATAAATAGTGTGGGCATGCTGCTACTTGTATAACTACAAGCACCAGCATACCCGTGGTAGCCAGGGCATGTTGGCACTTAGAGAACCACAATTGCCAACATGCCCTGAAACCCACGGCTGGCTGGGACCTGTTCCACAAAACAAAATGTTTACAAATCCACAACACCCTTTACAATGCTGAAAAAGTCGGACCTTGATACATTTACCCCCTGATGTGTTTTCCAGCAAAAGAGCTTGTTTTTGCTTCACCCTCCATAGTAATAGGGTTAATATTTGTTTTAGGGTTAACCTAAAACAAATAATATGAGGGGTGGTACTGGGAGGAGAAGCAGAGCACTAGGTGTCAATTTGACACCCTGGCCCAGAGCTGTATTAAGGCTCTGGGAGGCCTGGGGTACTTTAGACATGGGGGCCCCCATGATGTAACATGGTTATCATTTTAGAAAATACACAGGCACACCTGTGTGCACTACTGTTAGTTGCACGCAGCTCTGCCTTCACGAACAGTACAGTGTGAAGCGAGACATACCTACCAACTGTCCTTGCAGTCGGACCAAATCCTGACTAAGCAAGACAGTTACTCAAATTCAGGACTGTCCTACCAGATTCACGATAATTGGTAGACTGTCCTGCTGTCTCCTACCCGTTCTTGTCACTTTCACTACTTGTGGCTGCTGGTTTCTTTAGATCAGTTGCTGCTTGTCTGGATCCTGGAATGTTGGGGGCCCTATTTGGAAACAAAAATGGAATGAAATTGAAAATTTAGAAAACTCCAGCCAATAACAGTATTCACTTTTAATAATAGACGCCTTTCCCTCCAACTAGCCCTGACACTAAATTAATAGTATTCCCATTTAATAAATAAACCTATTACCCTACCTCCAAACAGCTTCAGCAATAAGTTAAATAGCATTTATGTTTAATAAATATAATCATATCCCACAACCATCCCAGGTATTAAATAATTCAAAAACACATTTAATAAATAGACTTAATTTTCCCCAAACCACCCCATCATTAAATTAAAGATCCATTCACCCCATCTTAACTTAAATTTCCCCACCATCACCCCTCAACTAAAATAGCACCCAAAATTAGCCCCCACCTACACTCCACCATTAAATTAAGAAGACCCCTTCCCTCACACATTATATCAATATACTGGCCCCCTCACACACACACACACACACTTTATATTAATATACTGGCCCACTCACACACACAAAATATACTGACCCCTCACTCTCGCACACAATATACTGGCCCCTCACTCTCGCACACAATATACTGGCCCCTCACTCTCGCAAAATTATCCCAAAATTAGTGGGAGGGAAGCGGTCGGATCTGCAGGCCCTCAAGAAGGTGGCTGGTCCCGGAGGAGGGGCCAGCCACCAAGTAAGTGAGATTAGGGATTGCGCCGGTCCAAAATTGTGGGGGGCATGTACCCTCCTGCCCCCGACCCAGCCCTCTCCTGGGTCTCTCCTAGCTGTTCTTGTCACTTTCATCACCTGTGGCTGCTGGTCTCTTTAGTCACTGGAATGTTGGCAGCAATGTTTGAAAAAAAAGTGGGTACATGAAATATAGAAAACTCCAACCAGCCCTGGCATTAAATCAATAGCACCCACATTTTCTAACTAGGCCTCCCTCCAGCGCCAACATTAACATAATAGTTTTCATATTTGATAACTAGATCTCCCCTCCAACCAGCCCTGACATTAAATTAATATCCTCAAACCCCAGCATTAAATTAAAGGTCCCATCACCTCACCTTAAATTAATAGGCCCTGTTTGAAAAAGGGATAGATACTGTTCACCTCTTGGAAAGCTGCGTAACTAATTAACACTCTACGCCTCCCAATCAGCTCCAATATTAAATCAATAGCATTCACATTTAACAAAAAGGCCTATTTCTCCTAATGACCGCCAATATTGTATTGTTCGCACCTCAATAAATACCATGACAATACAATATTAGTACTCATATTACAGCAATAATTACTCCCCCACACAAACACACACTCATACTACATCAATACCCACCCACACAACAGCAATACCCTCTCCCACTACAACATTATCACCACGACGCCACCCACACACTACAGCAATACCACCAATTACACGGGCACCACTGTAGGGAACCAATGTTCTGCTTTTTTCAAATCTCCCACAAAATAGCAGCAACAGAGTAGTTGCACACATATTACTAACAAGTACCCTTTTCTCTCAATTAAATTGTAATGGCAGAAGTTTCCTGAATCATTCCACACAAAATAGAATGTTAACAAATATATCAGACAATATTATTCCACACCACAGTGCCCCCAAATCATATTATGCCACATATTACCCTCAATTCACATTATGCTATACAGTAGTGCCACATTTCCAAATTATGCCACACAGTAGTACCCCCAATTCATAATATGCCATACTGTAGTGCCCCAGTTCATATTATGCCATAATTGTGCCCCCAAATCATATTATGCCACAATAGCGCCCTCAAATTCTATTATACCATGCAGTAGTGCCCACAAATCCTATTATGCCATGCAGTAGTGCCCCCAAACCATATTATGCAATGTGATTATGTCCCATGTTCAAAAATGGACAAAAATGTATTGTACACGAGAAAATACATACCTGATTATGGTGTCTCATACCAAAGATCTGTTCTCCTACTGGTTCTCCACCTGGCGAGGAGGGAGCCGCAGCTGTCAGACAGTCAGCCTCTCTGAGTGCACCCGCACCTGGAGCCTGTGAGGTTAGATGGATACGAGGAACAACAAGGGAGGGTGCAGCGTGGCACATGTAGTAAGGTGGCATGTTCCTGGGGAGGAGCCAGCCATCAGGAAGTCAGTTACTGTTGGGGTCGGCCCCAATAGCTAGGGCTCACAGACTGTCATGCCGGGATCCGCATGGCAGATAGAATATAACAGATACTAAGTAATCTCCAATCCACCCCTGTGTTTGACTGTCCCTGCACCGGTCCATCTACTCATTGACCCCTCTGACATTTGCCAGAACTGCCAGATGACCAGTCCGGCCCTGCTTGCATCCCATAGAAGTGCACTGAAAAATGAGCTGAGATTTCTTACCATAAATGGTGATGTTTAGCTGCACCTGGCTCTAAATTTAATTTTACCCCTTAGGTTCTAAAGCAATGTCCTAAAATTTGCTCTGTAATAAGGTTTCTTTGCTTTGCAAATTTATACTTTATATTACAGTTGTGGTAATTGCATAGTTGTTATATTATTTTGAGAAGCGTAAAATGTTGAGAAACTGCTAAAATGCATACAATTTTGAAAAAAAGTTGTAAAATCCAATAGACCACACACAGAAAGAATACATATCCCCTATCTCTAGACTTCTCCTTACCTCCACAGATCCATAATTTTGTGGATTACATAGCCAGTGATTTAAAAATTTTAAGCCCTTTGCGTGCGCTTAACTTAATTGAGATTCTTCAAAGGCCTTCAGAATATCAAAGGACAGAAGAATTGCAGCCTTGCAATATAACTAGTAATCATCAAAATGCAGTCTATCAATTCCTGTGGGGCTTGTGACATGCATACTATATTCCCATAAGTATTAGTTTAGTCATGACTGCATTTATCATGTGTAAGTGAAGGTTGGATGGATATTAGCAATTTTATCTTAAAAATCAGAGTTGGCATCACATACAAAAAATAGTGTAGCCTGCACTGAACACATTTTTGCTGTTCATTGGTCAGTAATGTCCAAATTTAGTGGGATCCTGGCCTGGATGCTTTTTGTTACAAATATATATATATATATATATATATATATATATATATAGTTTATAATAGCTCAAGTCTTTTTTTTTTGTTTGCTATAGCTACTAAATATAGATACTTTGCACGCAGTTGTGTACAAAGTGTCTATATTTAGTAGCTAGAGCACTGGGGAGCTTTAAATGTCACTTGTTACATTTGGTTGTGTGTATTCTTTACATTAGAATCAGTATTTACAGTTTCTAAGATTTCAAAAGCTGTATTCTTTATACACTTGAATTCTATGTTAGGACTATAAAAATCATTCTCTTTTCCTGCAAAATGCTTGCTGTGCATGCTACTGGAATTGACTCATCACTCAATACTAGCCCCTGGAGTTAAAGATGTCCTTTCTAAACTGGTTGTCATATCATTATAGAGCCTCTGCTTGCAGTCTAGGGTCAAAATACATCAATACAGCTGCATGGACACAGTACGCTGGTAATGTATACATTAGTGTCAATGGGAAACTGTCAAACCAATTATACATCTTGGGAACTGCTATTGGTAGCTCTCTAGTAAAGGGAAGTGAAACAATTGTTCAAGAGATAAATTCCTTTTTTTCTGGTAGATACTGTCAATGAACAAACAATGAAGTATACAAATAAGCAGTGCTGGATATTAATTATTTGTTGGTTGACATATATATATATATATATATATATATATATATATATATATATATATATATATATATATAAATGAGGACAATCCAATGCAATTGTGTGGCATAGGACAGTTTATAAATTGTAAAATATACCAGCTGAAACAGCAAGCAATAATTACAATGGGTATTTGAACACTTAAATGGATGAGAAATGGTTGTACAGAGGTATACAATTATTGCAGTCTAATAGATTGTGAACCACTGTATTGCTAAGTAGTATGCAATATAAGAAATTAGCAAATCAGTCAGCACTGCTATGTATCAAGTGTGCGCAGAACATTAGAATAGTCAGTCAAGATTAGAATAGTCACAGCTCACCTCACAAGTATAAATCCTAATCACAAATAGTGATACTGTTCTGGGATGGGCTTACTTTGTCACCCCATTCTATCATTTTTATTGTTTTTATTGGTTGACTTGGGGTAACCATTATCATCAGTAAACTGCCATTACTGAATACTCCTACTGGTGTTTTCCAAACACCAGACAGACACCAACTGCTCCTTCACTGGAACTGCTTACAACCGCATGTTGTGTTTAGCTGCTGAAGCACCACTCTGATAGTTATTGTGGATGGTTCCTCTTAAACACTTACTTAGGAACAGAATGCAGGCACAGCATTGACTCAGGGATCTGGGTTCAACACAGAAGAGCCAGGCAAACGATTTTAATGTTAGCTCTTATCTGTAAGGCACAGGTTTATAGCATCATCATCATCATCATCATCATCTATTTATTTATATATCGGTACTAATACTGCAACTCTGTACAGAGAACGCACTTACATCAGTCCCTGCCCTAATAGAGCTTACAGTCTAAGTTCCCTAACACACAGGGACAATTTGATAGCAGCCAATTAACCTACTAAAAAGAAAGAAATAGAGAGCGCTAACGTGGTAACACGTTTAATGACATTAAAAGCAATTAAGAACAAATATATGTATATGCATCAACAGTCATTAATAATATCAACGGAGTTCAGGAGCAAATAGATCTCATAAATGCATCTTTTGATAATTCCAAACAAATTATACACAGACACTAAGTCTGCTGATATTGACCAAGGTTTTCGTTTGATAGGATGTAAACAAATAGTTAATCTGCTGGTATTGATCAAAAAACTCTCCTCAGTTAGGACAAAAGCATATTAGGACTAAGCATATTACCTTATGTAGAGGGAGGTCTATGGAAGGTTTGAAAATTAGAGCAATAGAACAAATTAGGATGACCAATAGAGGTGGAGATAGGTTCAACCTTCTATGTAAGAGGGAAGCTTTTTGGACATTAGCACCTTTTGGTCTTAATGATATAATTGAACTTAACAACATCTGAATACTCTGTTAAGGGTCTGAGTATTTTATAACTTTTCTTATAGTTTTATTTCTAATTTTTTTCTTTAAAACTGTATGCTGTAATCTATTCAGTCATGGCTATGTATTTTCTTCTGAAATATGGTCATTTAAGGGCCAGCCTTTTTTGACTGCTTATTGGTCATTTATAAATTATTCATGTAGTCGATATTTGTATAATTGAGCATGCGTTAGAAGCCTCTATGCACAATCACACATCTTGTGGGACGTTTTATATTTATATATACATGTTTATTAATTTTATTATCTGATTAATTTTTTTTATTAATATATATATCCTTTAGACTGAGTAAAAATTTCTGTGGACCTTGGTTGTTTTATAATAATTATCTTTTATAATATGTATTTTCTATAATATGTATTTTGTATTGTATTGTTAGTTATGTTGCTGTTCATTACATTATGATTTTGGTGGATTTGTATAATTCCTATAAAAACCATAGGGGCACATTACCATCTAATATATTTGTTTTTCCAGCTTTTTAATTATTAATGTGAGTATCACTTCAAAGAACTTGCCTCAATCTTGGAATTGTTACTTTTGGTCGGATCCCTTAGGTTGTTTACCTCTATTACCGTGACAACGTGCAGCCTAACTTTATTTACAGCACATTTGGGAGACAATGAACAATCGGATTCATATGCTAATTGGTTGGGTATAATCATGTAATCGCGAGCCCATCACATAAACAGCACTTCCATTAGTCTTGTGTTTATTTCCTGTGATGAAACCGTTAAGTTAAACGGAGAAACATGTCAGGGTAACAAGCTGCTAAAGGTCTATCTATCTATTGGAACTGGAGCTTTGAATTTATTGAACCCAGGGGTTATGGATATTTAAATGTCAACAAATATATCTGCTGCAAATCTGCTGCTTCATATTATCTCTCCGGACAAGTGATTTGCTGGACTGTGAAGGATATGCACTTACATTTATTTCTAATATCAGATGTGCCTTTAAGTATGCTAATGGTCCAGACCATTTATGTGCAATGTTTTTTTTTAATGTATGCTATTGAAATTGTTCTACATAATCCCTTTGTCCTAACTGAGGAGAGTTTTTTGATCAATACCAGCAGATTAACTATTTGTTTACATCCTGTAACAGTTATGTAACGTGTGAACAATGCGGTAATGTAGGTAATAAATATGGAGTACTTGCCTTACTCTAGTTCAGCGCTGGCCGGTCGGTGGTGCGGAGTCTAACGAACCCCCTGGTGTTCATCAAGAACAGCCGCAAGGCGGGATGGGCTTCGCTGTGGAGGAACGCAGGTCGCGGTCCACTGGTCTGCATCTAGAGGTAAGGATGTAGGAGATAACTCACGATCACACTGACACTAGAGGATAAATATGAACCACTCCGTGGTCAGGATAGCCACGGTCTGGCACACTGGATACAGAGGTAGCGTGGTCAACAAGCCTGGGTCTGGTACACTGGAGCGGAGAGATATACGTGGTCAGCAAGCCTGGGTCTGGTACACTGGAGCTGGGAGATAAATGTAGTCAACAAGCCTGGGTCTGGTACACTGGAGCGGATTGATATGCATGGTCAGCAGGCCTGGGTCTGGTACACTGGAGCAGAGGAATAAACGTAGTCAACAAACCTGGGTCTGGTACACTGGAGCAGAGGAATAAACATAGTCAACACACCTGGGTCTGGTACACTGGAGAGCAGAATCTGAAAAGTCAGCAAGCCTGAAAGTCAGGAACAGGAAGAAGTTGCTCTGAGTCTGCCCAGGCATCAGAGCAGGGTTTTAGTAGTTGCAGCTTTGAATTCCCCGCCCTGCATAGTCATGTGACAGTGCTGCCGAGACCCGGAAGAAGAGGGCATTGCGGCGCTGGAACGGGGACAGGTAAGTGTGTAACATATCCTATCAAACGAAAACCTTGGGCAATATCAGCATCTGTGTATAATTTGTTTGTAATTATCAAGAGATGCATTTATGAGATCTACTTGCTCCTGGGCTCCATTGATATTATTAATGATTGTTGATGCATATACATTTATTTGTTCTTAATTGTTTTTAATGTCATTAAACGTGTTGCCATGATAGCAGGCATTGTGCAGGATCTTGTTAGAAGAGTTGTTTATACTATCTATTTAGTGCATCAGGAGCAATACAAATAAAGGTTAAAGTGACATGATAAAAAATAGTAAGTGAATGAACAATCAAGTTTGAAACTGAAAACAAAATATGTAAACAGAAACTGGTGATACAAATTTTTTACAAAAAGCACCGGGAGCGAGGGGGTCAAGGGTGGACTTGTGGGGACAAAGAATAATTACTGGATTAAAGGTTGAGGAAAGACTGAGCATGAAAGGAGGTTCACACTTTGAGGAAAGATACAGAGGAGTTTCTCAAAATGTTCAATCTGTCAGCTCATTACAAAACCAGGATCCAAGTCTCACAAAATCAGCAACAAGCTGGGTCAAATAATCAAAAATCAAGTTGTAATTATTATAACATGCTCAGAACTCAGAACAGCAAAGCTGATACTCTGGCAGGGGAAGTCAGGCACAGCAAGTTTAAATATTGTTTGGAAGTTAAACTCCCCACCTCTCTGATGTCAGCGTTCACCTGATGTGTAGGGTAGCTCCACCAGATGGGCAGTAAAGCCACTGGCTGACCAACATTGCTCTAGCAAGAATCTGAAGCATCAAAGTAGGTGGCACAGAGCCTACATAGAACATAATACCACCAGTAGAGTAAATTGTAGGCATTCTTTTTGATGGAAACATTGATTGGGGCTCTAGCAACCACTTTGTGAATGTCAGCCCATTACTCTCGTTCAAAGAAATATGGGTCCTTCTCACCATTTGAGATGGGGAGGAGCTTATTATAAAAAATCGAGCTGAAGCCCTAGGTGGAGTGACCAGAAAGACAAAGGTACTCTGTCATAGAGGCTGGTCTGTTCAAGAGACAGGCCCTAACAGAGTGGTATAAATGTCTAAACTGCAGATACTAGTGAAACTGCCCTTTTGAGGAGCCAATTAAATCCCCTAAGTCAGAGATGTGAGGGAAGAGCCCTGTCCTGTAAAGGTTACTTAAAAGTTAAATAATTGCTCTTTACAGGTACTGTCTACGGGTTGGGTACATGTCCCCGACTATGAGTAAACCAACAAGGACTTACCCGACTTCAGAAGGCAGAAGCTGGCAATCACGAAAACATATTAACAGCGAAGCTTTGAAATCACTACTTCCCAGAATCGAAGTAATGCAGGAAGCCGCGGAATGTGCAAAGTAGAAGGGTTGCTGTAAAATATTTTACATTACGCGGCTCCCTGCATTAGTCATTTAACACCTCTAATAATAGTACAGTCCTAGAAAGTCACATGACTTTCTGTGTACCAGCTTGAGTATTCATCGAAATTCTGTGAAGCAGTGGTTTGAAGGCTTCGCTGTTAATATGTTTTCGTGATTACCAGCTTCTGCCTTCTGAAGTCGGGTAAATCCTTGTCGGTGTAGTCGTAGCCATGTTAGTGACAACCACCACTGTCTACTCTGTACTTATGTAGCCCAACTGGGAATAACTGATGCTGTAAGCCTAAGGCATATCTGCACTTTAATTACCTATATACCATCAAGTGATTCATACATGTCGTAGATATGCCACATCTTCACTAAAACCACCTGTCACCCCCACTACGCTGAAACCTCAGATCTCTTGATCACCAACTGCCTCCATTCATTAGTATTTTGTATATGCTACCAGGTTGATAACACCACCTTATTATACTACACCATTAAGGACATTTAACACATTCTCCAACTTGTGATCTATTATGCACATATTAATGACCACATCAGGATTGCTGATCAATACATTGCAACCTGTATAATTTTTTAGTGTGATCAATATATATATATATAATAATTGACATGCACTTCTGCAATGTAGACAGATCATCATCTATGAGTTAATCTATGCAGAGACTAGCCATATATGAACAGACTTATTACTTATGAGCAGACTACATATTAATTATTAGATTGTACAGCATTTAAACATATGATCAGTTTGCGTTACCAAGTTATGGAAAATTTACACAGGAAATCAACAATTCCTTTAGACCTATTTTGTCAATTTCATCTGCATCAATTGGAATGATAACTACTGCAGTTATAGAATACAGGAAATATGGCTGATACACAACTGTGGAGCTATGCCTGCCATCATTTGAGCTCTTATGGCATAATAAAAGATAGCATGTTTTACATTGTTACTATGGTGATGCATAGCAACACCCACCCTGGTATCTATTTAAGGACAGATGCAACGTGCATTAAACATTCACAACATCTCCCTGAAGAAGTCACGCCTCCTTGATGATGAAACACTTTGGACCACACCCCCAGACACTACCAGGATACCTGATATAGGAAATACAAGGCTGTGCGTTGCATATTGGAGCGCACATAGATCGAGTGTGCACACGCTGCCACTCACAACACAGAATCTGTTTGTTTGTTTTTTTAAAAAAAAAAAAACTTTGGAAACAATGGATATTCAGTTAAGTATTCCTTAGTTATTTAAATTATTTCATTAGTTATTTCTATGTACATGTTTGTTGTAATCAATAAAGTGTTATTCCTTATTAACATAGCCAATTTGGGATAGTTCTTTTCACACACACATGCACACTCATGGAAGATTCGGGGTGAGTCGCTGTTGTTTCCTTTTCCTTTTTTGGGTTTTCATGAACAGAGTGTGACAACAACAGGACTTGAGGAACTTCAATAGGTACTATGCATGCCATTTGTTTTGTTGGAACAACTGTTATTAACACAGAAGGAACTGTAGATTCTTCCCACAGTGGTTAAACTTGTTTAACTTTGGACAAATGTAAAGAGACTCACTTGGTTACTTGCTAGATAAGGGTATTAACAGGGCAAAAATAAGAGTGGGCACCTTTGTCTTGTTCCATTACTCACCAGAATAGAAAGGGAAGAACATCTACTCACCAAGACAGAGTTTGTGAGTTTATTGTAGAGAGCTAATATTCCCATGAGTAACTTTATTTGAAACCCATAGAAGGTGAGAGCTTTCATTGTGATTGGCCACCCAATGCAGTCAAATGACTTTTCAGTGTCAAGTGATAGAAAGATTAAAGGCAACCTGCACTCTTCTACATGGTGGAATAAGTCGATAATCCATTTGGTGCTGCCCCCAGTCTGTCAACCAGGGACAAAACCACCTGGTCTGGATGAATCAAGGATGTTCGAACCAAGTTGAGCCTGTTGGGAAGACTTTAGCGGGAATCTTGAGGTAAATATTTACCAATAAGATGGGATGGGAGCTAAAACAAAGGGAGGGATCCTTCCTCTCTTTGGGGATGACCAAAATCCTGGCCCTTGTTGTGGCAGGGTCAAAGATACCATCATTCAGAATGGAATTTAAAATAGAGGTACATTTTGGAGCCAGAAAACCTGAACATTTCTTGTAGTATGAAGCAGGAAGGCCATCTGAATCTGGAGCAGGAGCGACTTTCATGGAGTGTAAGGTGTCTATCATCGTCATCTGCTTTGAAATGTCAGAACTGAGGAGATTGGCAGCTTCTTGGGAAAGTTTTGATAGACCACACAAGTGCAGGTAGTTATTAATTGCTTGGTCGAGGTCTGGGGAGAGGGTAGTAAATAATTCAGGTTATACAGGATATACAGGATAGAGTAGAAGGTTTTAAATTCCTTCACAATTAAGTGCGGGTGATAAATTAATCTGCTTTCTTGCTTTTCTCATAAAAGCGTTGCTGAACCCATTTGAGGGACCCCAGCACAATGCTATAGCGAGCAAAAGACCTGCCAGTTCTACTGTAGATAACATTGCAAAAGTCTTAGTTGCACACATTTACAACTGTATGTTAAAGCCACCCTCCACTCCAGGGCACTTTTGCTAATAGGGTGGTCCTAACTCTAAACAGTGAGAGTCCCTTATAATTGGGCCATGCATATATGTGTTTTTAAATTGAGAGCTAACCAAAGAGGTACCCCAGAAACCTCCAAACAGCAATTCAATGCCAGTACTCCCCTTCAGCTACTGACACCCACATGTCTCTCAGACAAATACAGAAGTTGAAGTTGCTCAATCAATTTATAGGCTTATAGCAGGTGCTTGAAAGGGTGGGGTTATCCTAAAAGGAACAAACACACAGAATATTCCCCCAGCACATTGCTATAGCCAGCAAAAGACCTGCCATTTCTACTGTAGATAAAAATGCAAAAGGCTTAATTGCACACATTTGCAAATGTATGTTAAAGCCACCCGCCACTCCATGACCCAGCGCAGATGAGAGCTCTTTATGGCGGTCAATTCTAAGGGACCCCTGATTTACACTAAGGAGAGAGACAATTTCCGATTCTAATCTATTGATAAGCTCATTTTCCTCCTTGTTTCTGGCAGCAGCAATAGCTATGAGCTTACCCTTAATTGTGGCTTTGTGAGCTTCCAAAACCATTGAGAGAGCCATACAGTATTAGAAGATTCACTAGTAACAAAGAACTCTTTAAGTGTGTCAGTAATCTGTAAACATTTAGCTTATGGCAGGAGTGTATCATCCAGTTTTCAGGAGGACTCATAGACAGATTGTCCACTCCTAACTGAATGGAAACACTATAATGTTCGGTCCAAGGGGAAGGATGAACTTAGTTCATGAACATACGTTCATGATGAACTAACAATGTTGGTAGTGAGACAGGGCACAAGAAAGAATAAGTCAATTTGGGGGTAAACCCCAGGAGGATGGGAGTAGAAGATTTACCCTCTGTTAGAACCATTTACTATCTTACAGGAATCTAAAGAAGAGTGTTATTTGAGAAGGGTAGGGAATGTCTTTGCCAATCCAGTCATCTAGCCAAAGTTGAAGGAGAAGTAGGAAAAGTACTTTGTAGTCCTTAAAAGAACTGTTACACATCACTATGTGATAGTGTTGATATACCAACTTAAAATGCAAAAATATCTCCACCACTGCCATACATTTACATTCAAGTGCTTAAAAAACTGCACCAATGCTAGTGCATATTTGAGCAGGATGGCCAATCAGGGAGAAGGGGTAGACTGCACTGAGGCAACCAATCAGGACTACATTTGAATGGGCCAATGGACAGGGACTTTATGTTCTCATGCAGTTACATTCTATTCTGGGTAGCCAAAAAAACTACACAAATATTGTCATGCAAACAGTAGAGTTTGCAACATAAGTATAATTTATATTAAGGGTTGGCATTCAGGGTAAGCTCTTGCCACAAGGAACAATGCATAATCTAAACTTCAGTTTTAAACACTATTTTCAGTAATCTGTGATTACCAGCAAGTCTTCAGGTAGGCAGCTGTTTCAAAGTTAGAAGAAGGGATAGAGGGAAGAGAGTCAGAGAAGTTTTTCTGATATAAAAAACACTTATAAATGGGCCAAATTGGCCAAACTGGGATTTTGTCTCTATGGAGGAAGGCACTGGAAGATGCATAGATGCGATGCAAAGCAAGGTTGTCACACCGAAACACACTGAGGTGTTTGACACTGTAGGCAAAATGCTGAGGGTACAGCTGAATACACCAGGAGTAGGAACTTGGTAATGTGCAATAGATGGATGTCCTGGATGTCCTCTCGATTCCTCAATCTTAACCTTGCCAAAACTGAGCTCATAGTTTTTCCTCCCTCTCATACCCCATCCCCTTCTGACCTCTCCATCACTGTCGACAACACCTCTATCTCCCCTGTCCCCCAACTTCGCTGCCTTGGTGTCATCCTCGACTCCTCTCTCTCCTTTGGCCCCCACATCCTCTCTCTTGCTAAATCCTGCCGCTTCCAGCTGCGCAACATCGCTCGCATCCGGCCCTTCCTCTCCCAAGATGCCACCAAATGCCTTATCCACTCTCTGATCATCTCCCGCCTGGACTACTGCAACCTCCTCCTCACTGGCCTCCCCCACTCTCATCTCGATCCCCTTCGATCCGTCCTTAACGCTGCAGCTAGGCTTATTTTCCTCTCTCGCCGCTCCTCTTTTGTCTCCCCCCTCTACCTAGCCCTTCACTGGCTCCCATTCCCCTTCAGAATCCTCTTTAAGCTCCTCACACTCACCTACAAGGCCCTCGCCAACTCCACTGCACCCTACATCTCCACCCTCCTCTCTATTCATGCTCCATCCCGCCCTCTCCGTTCTGCCTCTGACCGTCGCCTCTCTTCCCCCCTTATAACCTCCTCCCACGCGCGTATCCAAGACTTCGCCCGCGCTGCCCCCCTCCACTGGAACAAGCTCCCTCCCTCCATCAGAACTTCCCCTAATCTGTCCAGCTTCAAACGGGCCCTAAAAACCCACCTTTTTCTTAAAGCCTTTCTGTCTCCCACTTAACTTCCTACCTTATCTTCTGCCTCTGTCCCCCTACTCTCCCTCTCTCCCCTGCGTCTCTCTGTCTGTCCACCCCTCCTCTTAGATTGTACGCTCCTCTGAGCAGGGCCATCTCTCCTCCTGTTTCCACCACTTCTAACTCTGCTCTCCAGCTACTTAGCCCTCCTCCTCAAAGGTCCTCCACCCCACGTCCACTTTCGCTCCCTCCTCCCCCCCGGGGGTCTCCCTGTCTTCCGCGCCCCCCTTCTTGGGCCCCGTCGTTTTCGGATCCTCCCTCCCCCTTCCCCGCCCTCTCTAGCTGTGCATTGAGCGTACTGAGTTGCTGTGTTTACTGTACTGTGCTGTCTCCCATTGTATTGTGATTTTGTTTGTCTCTGTACGGCGCTGCGGATGCCTTGTAGCGCCTTATAAATAAATATTAATAATAATAATAATAATAATAATAACAGAGTACACAGAGTTTTCCTGGGCAACGCATAATGTGTACTGAGGTACACGAAAATGTTGACACTGGTTGGACAGCATGTAGTGTGCTGTAAGTTACACAATAGTCTTGGCACAGTTTGAACAGTGCACAGCGTGCAATAAGGTACAAAGATGTGTTGGCATTGGTTGAACAGCATGTGGTATGCAATAAGGTACATGGAGGTGTTTGCACTGGTTGAACAGAGCGCAATGTGCACTAAGGTACATGGAGGTGTTGGCACTGATTGAACTGTGCACACATATAATGAGGTACATAGATGTGTTGACACTTTTTGAAGAGCGCAAAGCGAGCAATTATTATTATTATTATTATTATTAATTTTTATTTATAGGGCGCCACAAAGTATCCGTAGCGCCGTACAAGGACAAACAATGGCACAGTACAAGGTGAAACAGCACAGTACAAGTAACAGTAAGCACTATAACTCAATAAAGTACACAGAGGTATTGGCAATGTTAAGGCAGTAAACAAATGAAGGGTGATGGGTACAAGAAAGAGTTTGAGTTTAGGAAAGGTTTTTACTGAATTACTGCCTAGTCCAGTTTTCCTGGTCCTTAGATAGCATGGCTTTTTCCAGATTTCTTGGTGTATTTCTTTAGCAAATGATCCTCAATGGCACAGAAGAAACAAAGCTTATTCTTAAAGCACCACTCTCTTGTGGGGTAAGCAATGCTTGGCCCATCTGCATGTGTTCATCATACTGGTGTCAAGGTGGATGATGCTGGTGTGCCTGTTTGGTGTGAGGTTTCCTGGGATCCCCCCTCTCTTAGCTGTCCTTTTGGTCAGCCAGATGTCACATTTGATGCAGGCAGAAAATATGTGATCTAGTGACAGTGGGAAGTCTCTAGATACTAGGGCATCCTTGGTGTGATCTGCCAATCCTTTCCAAAAGATGGTGAGGAGAGCTTTGTCATTCCATGTCAACTCAGAGGACAGAGTCCATAATTGGATGATGTACTTCCGTTGTGTAGGATCCTTGGTGGAGCTGGAGGATGACGCTGAAGTGACTGACTCTTCAAAGTTTTCAAAACCCTCCTGAAGACATTAATGAAATCTGTAGAGGCCTAGAGGAGAGGGCCATCTTGGTCCCAAATTGGAGAAGCCCACGCCAGAGCCTGACCAGAAAACAGTGAGATGATGTACCCTACCCTGGTCCTTCCAGTAAAATATTCACAGAGAAATAGATAAAAGGGATTAGACACTTGATTAAGGAATTTCCAGCAGCCACTGGGGTACCCTCCATATACCATAGGGTTAGGGATCCGTAGGTGGTTGGTCCTTGTCCTGCAGACATAGCATTATCTGTGCTTGGTTATTTGGTTGCCTACCTTTCCTTTGCGGATGGAGTTACAGACGTAATTATGGCTGGAAGAGACTGTGAAAACTTGTAATTTTTGTATCTACCGGGGAACATACTGGAAGATGTATGGATGCAATACAAAGAGAGGTGTTCTCACTGGAATACACTGAAGTGTTTAACACTGTAAGCATAATGCTGAAGGTACAGCTGGTGCACAAAGTTTGGGGGACTGGTAATCTGCAATGGAGTACACAGAGTTTGTAGGCACTGCCTGGGCAGCACATAGCTTGTACTAAGGTACATGAAGGTGTTGGCACTGGTTGGACAGTTCTTAGCATGCAGTAAGTTACATTGTGGTGTTTGCACAGCATGTAGCATGCAATGAGATACATGGAGGTGATGGCACTGGTTGAACAGCGAGTAGCAAGCAATAAGGTACATAAAGGTGTTGGCACTGTTAAGGCAGTAAACAAATGGATACATCAGAGTATATAACAGTGACCCTGTAGAACAGAGGTTGGCAGCAGAATGCACACACACACACATGACAATAACTAGCAGGCAGGATTGGCACAACCAAATACACTGAAATGAAGTCTAAGTCCCCCACTGAACTTCAGTAAGGATCACACCAAGAGGATATGGACTTTGCTTAGTGAGGACCCAGGCCATAGCCCAGTGTAGTTGTTTTCCTCTGAGAAAGCAGCAGAGTATTTAGCTGGTATGAGGACTCTGCCAAAAACACAGCAGTTGGAAATGTGTGTATGGGTGTGCTGTTTTTGAAACTCTACACAGGAGTTGAAGAAACACGAATAACTGCTATACTTTCTAGTATAGTCATGAGAGTATTGATCTTGAACACAATTGATACTCAGACACTGAGAACTGCACTGAGCAGTTTCTTATAGTGGCTGGTTGATTGGTGTTTCCCCATATGTGTTATTAGTACTGGAGGTTAGTGGTAACACCTGAGAGAGGTGTTATGTCATATCTAGCCTGAGGCTAAGCCCAGCTAGGTTCTGTTAAGTATTCTAATTGAGAAGGCCAGCAATCAGTGGACTGCTGAGTATTGGAGGCAAGCCAGTGATGTTTAAGACTGCTTGTACTAACAGGATGATGTCCATTCTAGTAGCATTGTTGCAGCAGAGTTCTTGCAATATGTGAAGAAGATACCGGTTTTCTGGGTCAATGCTGCTCACTTCACGCTGGCTGGCCACCCACGGGTGCCTTCCTATGCCAGGGAAGTCTACCCAGTACCTTCTAGGATTCGTATAGTCACTGAGGCAAATGCAGTTAGAAAAGTACAACAGTACATTTATTGTCATACAAACAACACTAGAATTTTATGTACACACAGTAAATAAAAGCCAGGCAGGTTTACCACATCATCTGTCCCTTACCCCACTAGCTTAAGGAGTTACAGTCACCTGGTTGTCCAGACTTGACGACCCACTGATCTCTCTCAGCTGCATATGTAGATTCTAGTAGAGAGCGACAACTCAAAACCAGATCTTGCACCTTTCATGAATGAAATCCCAGAATGAACACCCCCCACCCCCTGGAGTGGATCCTTATATCTAGGGTCAAATTTCCACAGTCTTTTCCCCTCCCTAGGCAAACCCCTGGGTCTCTTCTTCTTAACCATTGGTCAGTGGTGGACTAGGGGGGGTTGGAGAGGGGAGTGAAGATGAGCTGTCCTTCCACAGAACCACCCCTACTAGATGGCCTGTCTGGAATAGTCTTCTGAGAACAATGGACACTAATTAGTTTAGCCCCACCAGTTTCTTTCAACCTGATCCATACCCATAATCCCCTGGCTTCACTTTAAAGACAATGAATAACAACCTCACTGCCACATCATCAATATAAAATACACAATATACATATTTACACTGAGCTACAATGTCCCCTTAGCCACATATAATTAGACAATACAGTTGTAGTCTGGTGAGCTGGGGAGCAAAAGCAAGGGCTATAAAAAGTACTTGTTATAATCCACATTATATGAGAAAAGAAAAACAGAATGGTTAGTGTTATCACAATCATTTTATCACACAATAGCAATAAGGAGAATGTGTGTTCCATTAGAGATGGGAATAAAAGTGTAGTGGTACTGGTGGGAGGAAAGTAAATTATTAGTAGAACTGATATGGTTACCCGGACTGCAGATGCTGAATGGTTTGCTGCCTCCTAGGTGCTTGGGTTTTGTACATTGCGAATCAGGTAGGTTGTTTGTCAGGTGGGGATGGGCTGGACCCAGATACCAACCGCAAACTTATAGATAGATGCAAAGTCTTTAACAATGGTTTTTGGAAATTGTGCTATTAACTTAAAGGAAGGAAATATTTTAGCCATGCACTACTCTGGAAAGACAGGAGCTTAGATAATTTAGTGGATGAAAAGTTGGCAGGATGGTTTTGTGTTTTATGAGCATGTGGGTCATTTCTATTTTGACTGCAGGCTCTACAGTAGGGATGAGCTACACTGCAGTGAGTATGGGGCAGCTGTGCTGGGGAGGTGAATGCACTTAGGAGGAACAATAAGTTTTTAAATTAGTGACTGGAAGGGTCAAGTGTGGAAGGCAATTTAGACAGGGAATAGGGCTTAGCCAAGAAAATCAGAATAGTATAGACGGATGGATTACAATATGCAAATAAAATGTGCATAAAATTAAAGGTGCAGCTAAATGTCATATATATGGTTAAGAAAAGATCATAATAAATAATGGCTTGCAGGAGAAACATGCCAATCACAGTGCATATAATTTAAAGAAGCAACTCCATAATCATCAACAAAGACTTCATGTCTATAACCCTATAAAATAAGGTTTTCGTACATGAGGGTGACATTCATTCTGGAGTATAGTATTGGAAAACATCTGTTAGAGTTCTGAATTTCTGTCCAATAGTTCTGCCCTTTCAAAGCCTGAATTCTGATGTTTAAAACATTAGTTATTTTTCTTTTTTATTGACACCTGGGCACCGAAATTTCTGTTAGTTCAATATTTACACCTCATTGGCAGTGGTACTCATACTCTGCACACATTGTGTCAGTAAATTATATGTTTATTTGCTTTGTAAATAACCAGTCTTGACTGGTCTGTCTGTCTACTCTCTTGCCATTTTTCATTGTAAAGCCACAATACCAAATTTACATGTATTGACCGTCAGCAGAGCCGTAACTTAGAATTCTAGCGCCTGGGGCGACAAAGACAAATGCCGCCCCCCTAGCCCTCAATTTTAACCAAATGAACCTAAAATATTCCTAAATTGCACCCCCCTTCAGCATTGCGCCCTGGGCAGTCGCCCCTGTCGCACAGCCCTAATTACGCCCTTGACCGTCAGTTGCTCTCCAATTGTCTGTTACTGCTTCCTACTCTACACAACTGTAAAATGATTGACAGGAAGTCCTGCAACGAAAATCAGTCATCATGATCACTAAACATCTATTTAAACTAGAGATGGGCGGGCTCGGTTCCCCAAGATCCAAATCGTAACGAATTAAGGGTATCCGAGTACCGAGCCGAGCACGCTAGATACTTTCCCGCCCATTCAGATTCGAAATCGAGGCAAAACGTCATCGTGACGTATTCATTTTTCTGAGCTCGGTTCTCGCGAGATTTGAAAAGCATAAATACCAGCCTCCACAGCAATCCATCGCCATCTGACAGAGAGAGAGAGCAGGGTTAGGTCACACTGGCTAGATTAGCACAGAAACAGTGATTGATTGTATTCAATACCATTGTAATCAGTTGTTACAGCAGTAAGAGGAGAAGAGAGGAGGGTTGTTTTTTTTCAGTTTCTGGCACTCCAAGTGCTGTTGGGGTGTCCCCCATTCTTTTGCAGAAGTTTATCTGGCCGGCAAAAAAGTCCTATTTTGCAGCTGTGCCAAGAAAATATATTTAGCACTCCCATTTCTTTTTGGGGGGTCCCCCATTGTTTTGCAGTAATTTATCTGGCTGTCCAAAAAGTCCTATTTTGCAGCAGTGCCCAAAAAATATATTTAGCACTCCCATTTGTTTTTGGGGTGTCCCCCATTCTTTTGCAGAAATTTATCTGGCTGTCAAAAAAGTCCTATTTTGCAGCAGTGCCAAAAAAAATTATATTTAGCACTCCAAGGGGTATATTTACTAAGCTGCGGGTTTGAAAAAGTGGGGATGTTGCCTATAGCAACCAATCAGATTCTAGCTTTCATTTATTTAGTACTTTCTACAAAATGACAGCTAGAATCTGATTGGTTGCTATAGGCAACATCCCCACTTTTTCAAACCCGCAGCTTAGTAAATGTAGCCCCAAGTGCTTTTGGGCTGTGCCCCATTCTTTTGCATTAATATTTCTGGCTGTCAAAAGTCCTGTTTGTCAGCAGTCTAAAAAAATTATAATTAGCACTCCAAGTGCTTTTAGGCTCTCACCCATTCTTTTGCATTAATATTTCTGGCTGTAAAAAGTCCTGTTTGTCAGCAGTCTTGAAAAATTATATATAGCACTACCAAGTGCTTTTGGGGTGTCCCCCATTCTTTTGCATTAATTTTTCTGGCTGTTAAAAGTCATATTTGTCAGCAGTATCTAAAACAATTTGTAGCACTACAAGTGCTTTGGGCTCATAATGGATTCAAAGCAGTCCACATATGAGCAGAATCAGCAACCAGGTTCTGTCACCAGTCCTGATGGTAGTGTTCCCAGTACGTCATCTGGGAAAGGCGATGTCAAACTACACAGTCTTTCCAAATCAGTCAAAAAAATACATACCAAAATTTTTTTACAGTGTTGAAGCGAAAAAGAAGTGTAAGTGAGGAAAAGTCAAGTGCAGATAAAAAAAAAATTGCAAGCATGCCATTCTACACACGCAGTGGCAAAGAGAGAATGAGGCCTTCACCTTTGCCTGTTAGTGGCAGATCAAAAAATGTTACTGAGCCTACAAGTGGTGCACAACTACTGTTATGCGTCAAAGCCGAGCTGCAAGATAAGAGTAAGGCAGTAGAGGATAATGTTTGCTCTGAATCACAAATGACACCAATCCCTGTGAAGAGTCTATCCAACAGTGGGATGTCTAATCGTGAGCATTCTGTTAGTGTACCCATAAAGAGGGACCCTTTCAGCAGTTCTGCTGATGTGTGCCTGAACAGCCCGAGTGTAGCCGGTGATACACAAATTGAGGATGTCACTTTGGAAATAGAAGAGGATGTGGGGGATATTTGTGTAGGCGACAAGGGCGCTAATGAGGATGTTGATGAGGATGAGGTTGTTTGTGTCAGTCCTGCACCAGTGGCAGCAGTTCTGGCACATGACAATAAAAAGGCCATTGTCATGCCAGGCCATAAAACCAAAAAAATCCACTTCTTATGTGTGGAATTATTTCTACGCCAATCCAGACAACAATTGTATAGCCATTTGTAGTGTATGTCAAGCCACAGTCAGTTGAGGGAGGGACCTTAACCATCTTGGAACCTCGTCTATGTTACGCGATTTGACAAGAGTTCATGGCAAAGTGTTGGGAAAGGCTGAAAGTTCTTCCAAAAAAATTACAAGCACTTCATCATCAGCTAGGACTCTCCACTCACCGACATCCCGACGGCTACAAAATACACCCACCACACCATCCTCATCAATATCCTCAGTAGTGCTCAGAGTTAGCCCTGCATCCCACTTATTAAGGCTGGATGACTCCTGCCCTATTATTGATTCCTCTGAAGAAAGCGTTAGTCCCACTGCTGCTGTTGCTGCTGCTGGGGGTGAATCGTCAGCCCAGAGGAAGGCCAAGAAAAAAAGCAGTCCTCCATTTCAACAATTAACTGTGAAACAATAATTTGCTAGGGGAAGCAAATATGACAGCAGTCACCCAGTCACGAAGCGAATCACAGACGCCATGGCTGCCATGTTAGTGTTAGATCTGCGTCCAATATCCACAATAAACGCAGCTGGTTTATCCCGTAAAGCTATTCCACAACTCTACCAAAAAGTGTGTACAAATGTAGAGATTGCGCTGAAAAATGCCATTCTGCCCACTGTCCACTTAACCACAGATATGTGGACAAGTTGAAGTGGTCAAACCAAAGACTATATAACTGTGACAGCTCACTGGGTTGGTCATTCACCTTCACCAGCAGGAACAGCAGCAGCATGTACACCACTACGTAACATTTGTCACAGGCAGGCCACTCTTTGTATCACCGGCTTCACTAACAGGCATACAGCTGACAATTTGTTACGCAAACTAAGAGATGTGATTGATACATGGCTTATACCACTTGGACTCTCCCTAGGATATGTCATTTCTGATAACACCAACAATATAGTGCAAGCATTACAGCTGGGTGATTTCCAGCACATACCCTGTTTTGCTCACACCATCAACTTGGTGGTGCTGAGTTTCCTAAGAAATAACCGTAAGGTGCAGGAGATGCTTTCGGTGGCCCGTAAGATTTCAGGCCATTTCAGGCATTTTGCCACAGCATGTAGGATTGCAGCAGCTCCAAGAGCAGTTTAACTTGCCCTGTCACCAACTTAAGAAAGAGGTGGTAACTAGGTGGAATTCCACCCTGTACATGCTGCAAAGGATGGAGGAACAGCGCAATGCCATCCAAGCGTATTGCACAAGCCATGACATTGGGAAAGGAGGGGGCATGTATTTCACTCTTGCACAGTGGGGAATCCTTTCAATGCTGTGCAAGGTGCTGAAACCATTTGAAGTTGTGCCGTGTGAAGTGAGTGCAGATTGTGCTAGTTTGAGCCAAGTCATTCCTTTAATTAGACTATTGGAAAAGCAGCTTGAGAAACTGAAGGAGGAGATGAAAGCAAAGCAATTCCGCAAAGTATGTTGGCCTTGTCGATCAAGTACTTAATTCACTTCACAATGATCCTCGAGTTATTAAGATCTTGAACTCGGATCAGTACGTTTTGGCCACAGTGCTTGATCCAAGGTTTAAGACCTACATTTAGTCTTTGCTTCAAAATGAACGAGATGTAAACTTTTGCAAGGAGCTATTGCTCAGAAAGTTGTCCGCTGAACTGGGCCTTGGCTTGCCGACGTGTCCTCCTTCAGTTTCTCAAGCAGCTGCTGCTTATCAAAAATTTAATTTTCAAAAAAGAAGCAGGGAAGACGCAGAGGGCAGACCAGAACAGTTTAACATCTGGGCTGGTTTGAAGGATTTTTCTAAAAAGGGTGTGACCTTGCCCATAACTCCATCCAATATGAGTTTTAACATGCAAAGGATGGTGGAGGATTATTTTCAAGAGGTAATTGATATGGAAATGTTAGACAGTCCCTTTCCTTACTGGGAAGAAAAGCAGGCCATTTGGAAACCGATGTACAAACTTGCTTTGCAATACTTAAGCTGCCCACCCTCCAGTGTGTACTCTGATCGAGTGTTCAGCACATCAGGGAACTTAGTCAGTGATCGCTGTAGAAGGTTACTTCCCAAAAATGTGGAGAAAATGATGTTTATAAAAATGAACTACATCTTCCACGAGCAAGGCCTTCACCATCCAAGACATGCTAGCACTGACTGTTCTCTAATGGCGGATTCAAGCGGCGATGAATTGATAGTCTGTGATGATGACGCACTTGGGGCATTTCCATATCACGTACCGTCTTGAAAGGCTGCTGTTTGGGCAATTTCTCCTTAGGGGTAGGGTGTCATACACAGAGTGACCCCAAACTGTCTTTGTCCATTTGTCTTAATATTGTACAGTCTATAACGGCTGAATTTTTTGGTATTTTATACAAGTGGAGGGCGGCCTACAGAGACAGAAACCAAACTGGCTTTCTCCATTTCAATTAATATTGTACTGTCTATAATGGCTGAATTTTTTGGTATTTTATACAAGTGGAGGGGGGCCTAGAGAGACAGAAACCAAACTGCCTTTGTGCATTTCTTTACATATTTAAGTATAACTGTAGGGTGTAATATACATCCAAAGATGATGGCTGCATTGCCAATATTCATAAATGGAGAGGAAGACAATCTGGTTTATGTGTCGAATTAATGAAGGCCTACCAGGAATTAAACTGTTTTTTGGATAATTTATTAGCTTTACAATTACATTACTTTTCCAAGAAATAGGTGGAGCACTAAATTTGGTTATTTTAGGCCCAAATTGATTTTTAAACAAAATAGCAAAACAAAACCAAACAAAACCAAAACATGCAATGACGGTTTTGCAAAACCAAAACCAAAACACAACGGTAATCCAGATCCAAAAACCAAAACCAAAACCAAAGCACGGTGGTCAGTGAGCATCTTTAATTTGAACAGATGAATCAAAACAAAGCACAGATTCACTGGTATGATGTTCAGTGAGAAATTTGGACAAAAAAGAAGCATAGGATTCCTGGCTTACATACATTTTGGGTTTTAGTTGTTTTCACCAGAGGTTTATTTGGGAGATTTCCTGCCCTACTACAGCTCCTACCTTAGATACATTTAACATTCCACACAGGGAACGAAAGGATACCCCATTTGATCCATCTAATATCTCAAAGAGGAGATAATTTGTTTTCTCTATGCAAAAATATAAAAAAAAGAGACACAAATATAAAAGGGGCAGATGTGACTATACTTACTTGCTCTATATATTTAACAGATAAAATCAGTAAGATATTGCTGTCACAAGCATGAAATCTCACACATCCTACCTCTGGATAGTACAAAATACTGTAAATCCCATCAGTCTGAATAAGAGATGTCGCTGCTGGTGTTGTTGGTGACATGTGTGTGATTTGAATTGTAAGGATTATGGGATTCTCCAGCAATCTCAAGGCAATTTTGAGTAAGGGAATTTCGGTTCACTATGAAATTTTATGCAGAATAGTAGTGTAAATCTGGCACTGCTCTCTTCCTATGCCCTAGGTTAAGTACACATTTCAAGGGCAAGTTAGTATGATGGTTTCTGTACTTAGCTGATAGTTCAACTTCAATACAGAATTTACGCGTGTAAATACAAGACTTGCTCATATGCTGCCCCTGTTACTCATTGTCCTTTATACAACTAAGCACATGTCTCAGCCTTCTTTAGTTTGTCTGTAAGGACCTTGATTTCCTCCTCATATTTGCCTCTGGGAGTACTTCTCTGCCTGGACTTCCAAAGATTTCAGCTCTGCACATTTGCTTTCTGAACCTGCACATTCCAGGTCACCCTCAATGATCACCAACTCACAGGAGACATTTTCATGTTTGTAGTCAGTAACTCCTGAGCTGCTCGTCCTACTGCTACCGCCTGTAAAAATTGGAGGCAGATTTGAGGCTCTATTTACTAATTCAGCTCAATTCGTTGCAATAGGCAACATCATAATGCTTCAATGTATAATGTAGTATCACAGGTATTTGTTAAAACTTACCTGCCTTGTGATGCAATGTTATATTCCCCTTCCTTTGGTATAGAGGAAGGGGCTTTGCATTGTTTCTTCCACAGACGCAATGGTCAGAAGCGATCCTTTCTTTTTACTTCTGACTTCTAATTGACCTTCTGCGCATGCGTTAGTAAAGGATCCAGGTACTCACAGTTCTTGTGCTTAGTGCCCCCTCACCTACCATGCCAGGCTAAAGTGCAATAGGTACAAATAAATGTTTCCTTAATTTAAAATACAGCTTTCTTCACCCCCTCCACCAATGTTTACATTCCCGATTTGTAAAAACTCAGCTCTATGTGGCTTTTTAACAAAGTCACGGAAATCTTTGTCATTCTTCGTTTGAATAAGCATTAGTGAAAATTTAAAGGTGGTGGGGGAAATCTCGCCGGTTGCCATCTTTATCTCTGCTACTCGCTTATCCTTAAGCACTTGCCCAAAGATGAGTCATTGTCTTCAGCTTTTATCATGGGAATACGTTGAAAATAAAACCTTGGCTCATTTTTCTTTCATGTTTCCTTTTTACTTTGGAGAACAACTATTCTTTTATATTTTAAAAAGAATTTAAATTTTTCCCTCTCCCTGTCACAATTTTTCACCCTTTTTTTTAAAAAAATATAATTTACATTTTTAAAATGGAAATTTACACATTTCAACATCTGCCCTTAGTCATTTTTTTCCTTTATTGCACCCTATTTAACAAATGTCCATCAACATTTTATGTCCCTTAATCTGCTTCTTATGCAACAGCCTGAATTCTTCATAACCTGGATTCAACAAGGTGCTGGAAACATACCTTAGATATTCTGGTCCATGTTGAGATGCTAGCATCACTTTGCTGCAGATTTGTCAGCTTCATATTCATGCTGTGAATCTCCCATTCTGCCACATCCCAAATGTGAACTATTGGATTGAGATGTGTGAAGGCTATTGGAGTATATGATTGTCACGTTTTTGGAACCATCTTGAGATCATGTGGGCTTCGTGACATGGCGTGTCCATAAAGGGATGCACATGGTCAGCAACAATACTCAGATAATCTGTGGCAATTAAGCAATGCTCAGTTGGTAATAAGGGGACTAATGTGTGGCAAGAAAACATTTCCTACACCATTATACCACAACCACTGCACCGTTGAAATAAGACAAGATGCATGCATGGATTCATGTTGTATGACTCATCATGTCACACTGTGATGTGGACCTATAGAAAGTAGAACAAGTCCGCCTATCACTGAGAATGGCGCCCCTTTTAAAACCCACCAAGGAACTATGGACATGCAACACAATCCCTGAAGAAGCCTTTTCGGTGAAACGCGTATGTATCATCCCTCTGCCCGCTTTAGCTTTCAACGCTGTCACGGCAGAGCGGAAAACACATTCTCCCCATTCAGTCGCATGCGCATGCGCGAATTGGAAGCTTACCCAGCTGCGGCCGCGGCTTGACGTCACTTCCGTCAATACACCATTGCCTCACCGGGAGTATTCCACCACCGCGCAGATATTCCAGGTAGGAGAGGGCACATAATTCACTTCACCCGGGATCGGGTAAGTCCCCTCCAATCTGGCACCTACAAGGTGTGGATGATTACTACGTTCGGAGTTTATGGACTTTTTTTATCACTGCAGCATACTCGGCTTTTGCTACATGTATTCGGGTCACAGTTATACCCACAGTCATCTGGCACATTTATTTGTGAAAAGCTGGAAGATGTTTTTCAGCCACTAGATTTACACTACCGTTGAATGGAGCACTGCACCATATGACTGTCTACACTCCATATCCGGTTACATCTTGGAAGTGCTCGTTTACAATATTGTTACCTGCACCAACAAGGAACTGTTATATGCAAACTTGCGAGATTCATACGGTACTATGCTTATCGGTTTAATATTTATTTATTGGCACCGATTCTACATTATTGGGACCTCATATTTCCATTATTGCTATTGATGTCCAAGATGAATGACTTTTATCTGTTCCGTTTGTGGCGAGTGAACTTTCTACCATTGAAGTCCACATATTGATTTGTATCCACTGGCACTATCGTTGATTTATGACATATGCCACTCAACAGGTATAAATTTGCACTCCGCAATTTATGTGAACTCGACTGCAGTCTGTTATTTTGATACTGAACATTTGTATCCCTATTTGTATCAACTACTGTCGAATTGATTTTAAAGACAACCTTTATCTATATCGTCTGGGGCGATTGAACTCTCTTCTATCAGAGTCCACACATTGATATGTCTTAACTGGCACTATCGTTGATTTATGAACTGCTATTGACCAGGTATAGCACCATATTGTATATACATATTGAACTACATTCTGATATTTTGATATTGATCTTTTGTATATACTTACACCAATAAAGTGGTTTTGCTACACCCTTACATTACTATTTGTTACCTTGGCACCACAAGAGTGCCCAACATCTTCCATCATTAGGGAGTGTCCACCATACTCCTCTCGAGTTTCTGCGCCAAAGGGGACCCATCCAAATGTTTATGTGTTTACTCCTTAGGGTTGGGACTACCCTTATTTGTCCTCTAGGCAGCAACTGATTTACATTTGGGAGCGTGGTAGCCCACCCACCCTATTTTCCATGGATTCATGTTGTTTATGCCAAATTCTGACCTGACTGTTTGCAATTTGCAGTAGAAATTAAGATTTACCATAGCTATGTTTTTCCAGTCTTCAAATGTCGTGGTTTGCTGAGCCCGTGCCCACTGTAGACTCAGTTACCTGTTCTCATCTGAGGGAAAACCCGGTGTGGTCTTCTACTGCTGTAGCTCATCCACTTCAAGGTCTGACATGTCGTGCATTCACCAATGCTCTTCTGCATACCACAATTGTAACTCAGTGTTATTTGAGTTACTATTGCCCTCCTGTCACGTTGAATCAGTCTGGCCATTCTTCTCCAACCTATCCCATTAGCAAGGTAAATCCTAGGAGATCAGCAGTTTCTTAGGTACTCAAAGCACCCCATCAGGCATCAACATTCCATGGACAAAGTCATTTAGATCACATTTCTTCCCCATTGTGGTGTTTGGTCTGAACAACAACTGAACCTCTTGACCATGTCTGCATGCTTTTATGTATTGAGTTGCTGCTATATGATTGGCTGATTAGATATATGCTTTAAATAGGTTATAACTCAGGTTATACCTAATAAATTGACCACTGAGTTTATGTATAACTAAATATGGATCACCTCCTGCACGCTGTTTGTTTATTATTGGATACAGTTGACCACTGGATAAATTACTGATATATGTTTGACGTTACTTTTAGTTCGAACCTGACAGGTAAGGTACAAGCTTTTAATCCTATTTTTAAATTTTTAAAAAAGAATTTACTACACATATGTGGCCTTTTGTCTATTTGTTTGTTATGGCGGTGCTCTTGGTTGCTTATTTACACAATGAGTACCTTTAGAAGAAACTTTTTTTTTTTGGACAGTCCCTGGGCTTCTCTATGAGGCTTTGAGATCTCTTCCGGTTTCAAAGGGCCTGCAGATAAGCTGTTCATTTTTACATTTAATTTATGTAATATTTAGCTTTTCTCACAAGTGAATAATGGTGTGTGAAAATAGTACTCAATATGCTTTTGCCATTTCTCTGTTGCACTTTGATGTTAAAAGAATTTGGACTTAATTATTAAATAAACGTTAGTAGAGCAGGAATATATATACACACATACACACATAAACATGCAAAAACTACACAAGTAATAAATAAAGTCTTGATATCATCTCATTCTCATTATTTACAGAAAATGGTGAAAACAGAAAGGTTCAAATTAATGAAGGAAACCGTCCTAAAGTACAATAAGGGTGTGCCTTTTCTGAAGCATCAGTAAATATATGCACATTTACTTTTGCAAGGGTATTTCCAAGGATTAGAAAGTGGTTGTGAACCTTGAATTGTGCTTGGTAGAAATTTAGGCACACCTGTGCAAATAAATAAGCAGTTTGTGTATTCATTTGTGGTTGTTTGTAAATTAGACATTTTGGGCTTTACTCATATTCGAACACCATGAGAAAGCAAATTGCATTTTTAAAATTGCACGTAATTTGTACGCAGATACGCTCGCATGCAAATACAAGCAGATAACAAGATACATCTCCGTTTGAATCTGGGTACAAGTACGCTCCAGCTATATGTTACTTGCCCTATGTAGACAGACAGAGCACAGTGCAGGATACCTACATGCATTTGTGCAACATAAAGTGCCATCAGAACGCATGCAAAAAAAATATTCTGTAAAAGAAATTACCAACTCATAATACTATAATCATTATTAAAAATATGCGTTTGAAAATAAATATATTTTTACATTGAATACCTAACTCATGATGTTCTTAATGTGTATTGTTTTAGATTTTTTCTTCCTTGCATACACATGTTCTGTGCTATCTAGTGTCATGCATATGTGTAGTCATCAGTATCAGTCGGCACTTACACTTGCCCTGTAACTGGTGTAAATGATCCAGCTAATAAGCACGTGGATGCCCAGAGCTTGAAGCGGCAGCATACACATTTGCACGCCCTTTCTGTACATTGCCTACGTTCATCTGCTCCTTCTGGCCACCATTCCACCCTTCAAATCGTAGACATTAATAAGTGTCATTCGTGTGCACATATGAATTGCATACAATTGTGTTCATCGGCGTAAAGTTTATTTATGAGCATGCGCAGAACAATTTCATGCAAGATACAGCATGCAAAGGGACATTATCTTTAAAACCTAAAAAAAAAAATAGTTTTCTTTTTCAATAAATCACGCAGTGAAACCCCCAGTGTGACTGTGAAACAACTTCCTTTTACATAATAAAATCTGATCTTTCAAATAACATTACATCTAATTCCCAATTAGGGATTACAGTGGAGTGAATTTAAATTGCAGCAGTTTAAAGAGAAGGATTAACTACAGTTTATCGGAGCTTAATTTCTTAAAACGACTACTATTATGGCTGTTACATTATACTCCCACTTGCAAAGAAGATCTACAACACCCAAGCTTTTCATATAGTAATAACATCATCTATGTGTTTTCCATCACTGCATGTTCAGAAAGTTTTACTTTATGTTAAATAAAATCTATGACCAAAATAGGTTCACAAAGTTCATAAAATAGAAATATGTAAATACAGTTGAATAAAAATAACATACTTTATAAATACTTCACCTGGAATTGAATAGAGATCTTGCCTGGCACTGAGAGCCACCAGTGCTAATAATCAGCAATAACAGTAATTTACACACATATGCTAGCAGTAGTAGTTCCCAGTAATATGCCACCAATAGTAGTGGTGCTCATTAATATGCTAGCAATAGCAGTAATGCCCACTATTAACCCACAGTGAGCAGTTACCCTCAGTGATGTCATCTGTACTATTACCCAGTAACATGTTGCACCACTGGCTTATAATTGACCATCAGAGGCCAATAGAAACTAGTGACAAGTACTCAATGTTGTGCCAAATGCAGAGCCTGATTATCCAATATTTGACTAAGCTGCAGTCTAGGACAATTAATTTTAAAATTTAAGAGAATAGTTGTTCTCCAAAGTATAAATAAAAACGTGAAAGAAAAATGTAGTAAGTTTTAATCTTGACATATTCCCATGGTAATGGCTGAAAACAATGAGTCAAACTTGGGTGGGTGCTTTAAGGTAACTGAGTAGTAGAGACAAACATGGTGACAGGTGCAGGAGTGACAGCCCCCTTCAACTTCACCGTTGGTAGCGCCGTGACCCTTTTAAAAAGTCAAGTGGAGTTAAGATTTGAAAGTACTGGAGCGAAAACATTGGTTGGGTGGGGGGCGCAGGAGTATGGATTTTAAATTAAGGTCAAGTTTATTTTTACCTAATGCGTATTTGCCGGGCGTGGAAGATGAGAGGGCACAACTGGCGTATAAGCCTAGGGTGGCCTGAACACTTAATGAGGCCCTGGCCAAGTGACATGTTGCTATCACTAATATGGCAACACATTTACAGAAAATAATGGCTGGTGAAGGAAGCAAAGAATAAAAAGTAATAACAATATATTAAAAATATATTCCAGAACACTTGTTTATGCTACAATAAGTACTCATGTGTGATGACATAAATGTGACTACTACACTTTTGAAGTACAAGATAGTCCTTATGTTTATAAATAATCTTATTAATCTTATTTAATCTTATTAAATAATCTTATTTATTATTTATAAATAATAAAGAGTGAAATTTAAAAGGGGCATCTGCTAGCTTATTAGGCAGCTATCTAATAGCCATGGATTTTCAAGCAATGTATTCTCTAAGCATAATCTGGGATTGTCTGGACCTAAAGTTCTGGGCTCCAATCCTAGTACCACCAACAGGTCATATTTTCAGGATTTCTTTAATCATGCACAGGTGAGTTAACTTATTTTGCAGGGTAAATAATTTTCCCACCTGTTTCCACAGATTAAAATCCTGAAAACATGACCTGGTACTTGAGGATTGTGCTACTCAGATTGGATGTAGGCTTATGCACCTGAGCGATCCTGGTCCTTATTCTGCCTGCACTGCTGATTTCTGACACCTCCTACCTCTAACATATGCCTCCCCTCCCCAGAACTTCCACTTTTGGGGGTAAATGTATGATCCTCCGATTTCTGCTAGTTGACTGAAATCTGAGACTTTGCAGTGAAAATTTAAAGCGGCGATGGCCTGTAAAAGCAAGTTTGTTTTTACAAGCCATTCACGCTTTATATTATTACTGCAAAGTTGCCGATGTATAGCAACTTGCAGAAATCAGAGGATCATACATTTACCCCTTGGTCTTTTCATATAGTCATTGCAGGAGGAAGCATAAGGACTAATTCTATACATTTACTCTTTTCATGACTGTTAGAGATGGGCACCAGTGACTCATAGCGGGAACACAATGGGTCTGAGTCATTAAGGAGAGCAAAGCATAAAAAAGCAGTAACCTTGCACCTGGGCAAAACTATGTTGCATTGGAGGGGGAGGTAAATTTAAAATGTGGGGATAGATTTATAGTTTGGGTAGGGCATGTCATAGATCAACTTCAAATTGTAAAAATAAAGCTATCGAATATTTGTGTGCTACATGAAAAAGCAGCCAGCATCTAATTTATGTGCAAAATAATAAACTAATTTGCACCCTGTGCATTGTAAAATGGTTTGTCCTGGAGAACATTTACTCCTTTGTTTTGCCTTACTTTCCTTAATTACTCAGGCCCAACAGGTACATGAGACAGATATCCTTTCCTCTACCAACAAGTAATCTCCTCATTTAGTGACTTTAGGAGGAAATGTACAATTATTATTGTCTGTGGTGAGGAGACACTAGAGGACAGAGATGCAAGAAGCCATGACCACGTCTCTGCGAAGCCTACACTTCTTCTGCATGAGATAACCTCACTTTATGATAGAAAAAAAGCTGTGATCTATGCAGTATAATTTTTAATAAAATCTGTCCCTCAAACATGGTTAATGTTGAAACTCCAAGTGCATGTTTTCATCAGAATCATTAAAATGGCTGATTACAACTTAAATGACTTAAAATCATTTTGAACCCAAAAGGTATTTGGTTAAAATGTTGTATTTCATCCACCTGCATTTACAGAGTTATCGAAAACTATTTCTAGAATTTTACCATTAACCCAAGCTCACTTCCCTTATTTATACTCCTCTTCTATACCTTGGTATCCTGCATTGTGCATACAGTAGTCTTCTAATATTTCTTATAATATATTTTAATATTTGTGTAATACGGTTCCTAAACCTTAAGGATGAAACACTTCACCACACCTTGAATACTGTAAGTGATTGTCATGTCAGCCTATTTTAGAGGTGTGACCAATAACGCTGGTTTGTTCTCTAATCTACTTAAAATAAATGTGAAATTTGGCTCAGTTGTACCTCCAAAGCACTTAAAGTACACACAACCGACTTAAGCTTCACAAGCATTCTTACGTTCAGCTAATAGGATTCCTATAAGCTGATAAAGTACGCTGACATTCATATGCACTGAGAATGTGGTGATTACTTTAGAGACTTAATTGTCACCCTTGTTTCCAAGTACAATCACCTTAGTTAATTTCATTTTTTGGAGTTAAAGGCACTTTTGTACATCCATTAACAAATCCAATACAGGTTATTACAATTGGAAAGTTAGCGTGAAAAGCAGAAACGACTTATTGTCCCACTGTAAAAAGTGTCATGACAGTTATGCTGACACATTTCAGGAATCTCCTTAAAGGGAAAGGAGATTCCTGATATGCATCTGACATCGGGACATGTGGGGAGCTTGAGTCGTTTCGGTAAACCAAATATTTTGTTTTATTTTTTTACATTTTTACTTTAGCTAGATTTGACCTCCCGTTTTTGACAAATTGATCACATATGAAATAAAGGAATTCATTTAAAATCTTATATTTCAATTTCCGACTCAATGTTTTTTAAAACTTTATAACTTGCTTTCTCCTCTCACTTTATAATTTATCCAGCGCTATAGATTATTTGTTACTTTAATAATTTATATATAGTGTAACTTATTCCTTTATAGTTTCTTCAAAAAAATACAACAGCACAAAGATACTGGTTAGTTAATTATATACTTTCCCTGCCTGCATTAGATGTCTTATCAGTGCCTTTGTTTACTACTTATTCTTATCAGTCATCTTTTGCATAGCCTTGTCTGTAACACACCTGAATTACCTCATACTTACCAAGATTCATTTCTTGTCCTCAGGGAGATCCCGGATAGGGGTGGTGGTGGGAGGGCACAAAGGGGCGGGGCATGGTGTCATTTGGCCCCACCCCTGCAATTAAATCAATATTTTGTCGCAAGGGAGTGGGGCCAAAATGACACGATTCACCGCAAACTGCGTCATTGAGGCTCACATTCTGCCCACTTCGCTAGGAAGTGGGAAGGATGGAGGAGAATTACCTGCTCTCCCGGGAGTCTGGGAGGCCTACTTGGAATTCGGGAGTCTCCGGACATTCTGGGAGATTGGGCTAGTATGGATTACCTGCCTCTTGGCACACTTTTCCTGTCCCAATAGTGTATTGGCTTAAGATGGGTAGATTATGCAATTATCATACAGATTACATGATAAATTATCGTTTGGTCAGATATTGCAAGAGTGTATACGCTCCCACAATCATGTTTTATTGTACTAAAATGCATTGCATCGTTTGATTTGGTTTTCTAAACTTCCTTAAAATCGCGATCAATGATGAAACAATGTCATACAATTTTGGAAGTGTGTACATACTTCAACAATGACGCCTTTGTGGGCGTGCTCATTTAAATCGATGATGTCGGCTTCATGCTCTGTTGTGTAGAAGAGCAATGTAAATGGAAAATACAGTGATCTTTACATAACGAATAATAATAATATACGTTCTTTACATACCGGTACTCTATATATCATCTATTTGTTCCTGTATACAATTGTATACAACATGAATTGTAAACGCATGTACAAATATGTATTCTCAATAAAGTCTCATTTATTTACCAATATGCTATGTGTACATTCTTAAATTCTGTTTTATCTGTTTTTTATGTATTGTTAATTTGCCTGTTAATTTCCACTAAATTATATAACCTATTGTGGCCAGTATAAAACTTATGGACTAGTGCATAGGTTCAGTACACCTGTTTAAGCCATGCCTGCCTACTCTCCCGGAATTCCCGGAAGAGTAGGCAAACCACCCGGATTCGCCGAAATTTACGGCATTGAATGGCGGGGGCAGGGCTTAATCGCGTCATTAAGCCCCGCTATTCAATGCCGCGAATTTCAGCATTTTATCGTGGGGGGCGGGGCTATGGTGAAGCGACGACATCACCACACCCCTCCTACCTCCTTCCCACATGACTTCTCCACCGGGAAGTTTTGAAACTTGGCATGTATGGTTTAAACCCTGCAACTGTACTGCAGCACATGTTTTCTGTGTAGGCCTTTATTTCAGGCGTCTCAAGAAATGCCACCAAATAAACCAAATTTTATTTCAAAATGCTTTTATTTTCCAACAGGGAAAATATTTTTATAACTTGTCTTTCAATATTCTCCATAATACAGCTTTCAATGCTTGATACATAACAAGATAAACATACAGTATATGAACTGCTCACAATAAAGATCTCAATGATCAAAGATATACACCATCCAGATTAGGGATGAGCGCACTCGGATTTATGAAATCCGAGCCCACCCGAACGTTGCCGATCCCAGTCGGATCCGAGACAGATCCGGGTATTGGCGCCAAATTCAAATCTGAAACTGAGGCTCTGACTCATAATCCCGTTGTCGGATCTCGCGATACTCGGATCCTATAAATTCCCCGCTAGTCGCCGCCATCTTCACTCGGGCATTGATCAGGGTAGAGGGAGGGTGTGTTAGGTGGTCCTCTGTCCTGGTAGATCTCGTGCTGTGCTGTTTAGTTCTGTGCTGTGCTGTTTAGTTCTGTGCTGTGCTGTGCTGTGCTGTGTTCTGCAGTATCAGTCCAGTGGTGCTGTGTGCTGTGCTCTGTCCTTCTGAGGTCAGTGGTGCTGCTGGGTCCTGTGCTGTGTCCTGTTCAGTCCAGTGGTGCTGTGTCCTGTGCTCTGTGCTTCTAAGGGCATAGTTATTTCCCCAATATTCCCCTGTGTTTAAAAAAATAAAAAAAAGTTTTTTAAAAAAATACCAAAAACTAATTTAATTTTTTTTAATTACCACAAAATTTGCACAACCAATCCTGCAGTATAAGCCCATTGGTACTGCAATATTACCAAGTTCACACATTCAGCAGTAAAAGTCCAGTGGTACTGCAATATTACAAAGTTTACACATTCTGCAGTATCAGTCCAGTGGTGCTGTGTCCTGTGCTCTGTCCTGCTGAGTTCCGTAGTGCTGCTGGGTCCTGTGCCGTGTCCTGTTCAGTCCAGTGGTGCTGTGTCCTGTGCTCTGTGCTTCTAAGGGCATAGTTATTTCCCCATTATTCCCAAGTTTTTAAAAAATAAAAAAAAAGTAAAAAAAAATAAAAAATTTAAAAAAATAAAATAATATATAATAATTATAACCAAATTTGCAAAACCAATCCAGCAGTATAAGTCCATTGGTACTGCAATATTACAAAGTTCACACATTCTGCAGTATCCGTCCAGTGGTGCTGTGTCCTGTGCTCTGTCCTGCTGAGTTCCGTAGTGCTGCTGGGTCCTGTGCCGTGTCCTGTTCAGTCCAGTGGTGCTGTGTCCTGTGCTCTGTGCTTCTAAGGGCATAGTTATTTCCCCATTATTCCCAAGTTTTTAAAAAATAAAAAAAAAGTAAAAAAAAATAAAAAATTTTAAAAAAAAAAAAATATATAATAATTATAACCAAATTTGCAAAACCAATCCAGCAGTATAAGTCCATTGGTACTGCAATATTACCAAGTTCACACATTCTGCAGTATCTTGTGCTACATATAATGGAGAGCAAAAATTTGGAGGATAAAGTAGGGAAAGATCAAGACCCACTTCCTCCTAATGCTGAAGCTGCTGCCACTAGTCATGACATAGACGATGAAATGCCATCAACGTCGTCTTCCAAGCCCGATGCCCAATCTCGTAGTACCGGGCATGTAAAATCCAAAAAGCCCAAGTTAAGAAAAAGTAGCAAAAAGAGAAACTTAAAATCATCTGAGGAGAAACGTAAAGTTGCCAATATGCCATTTACGACACGGAGTGGCAAGGAACGGCTTAGGCCCTGGCCCGTGTTCATGACTAGTGGTTCAGCTTCACCCACGGATCTTAGCCCTCCTCCTCCTCCCCCCCCCTACAAAAAATTGAAGAGAGTTATGCTGTCAGCAACAAAACAGCAAACAACTCTGCCTTCTAAAGAGAAATTATCACAAATCCCCAAGGCGAGTCCAAGGGTGTTGGTGGTTGTCAAGCCTGACCTTCCCATCACTGTACGGGAAGAGGTGGCTCGGGAGGAGGCTATTGATGATGTAGCTGGCGCTGTGGAGGAACTTGATGATGAGGATGGTGATGTGGTTATTGTAAATGAGGCACCAGGGGGGGAAACAGCTGATGTCCATGGGATGAAAAAGCCCATCGTCATGCCTGGTCAGAAGACCAAAAAATGCACCTCTTCGGTCTGGAGTTATTTTTATCCAAATCCAGACAACCAATGTATGGCCATATGTAGCTTATGTAAAGCTCAAATAAGCAGGGGTAAGGATCTTGCCCACCTAGGAACATCCTCCCTTATACGTCACCTGAATAACCTTCATAGTTCAGTGGTTAGTTCAGGAACTGGGGCTAGGACCCTCATCGGTACAGGGACACCTAAATCCCGTGGTCCAGTTGGATACACACCAGCAACACCCTCCTCGTCAACTTCCTCCACAATCTCCATCAGGTTCAGTCCTGCAGCCCAAGTCAGCAGCCAGACTGAGTCCTCCTCAATACGGGATTCATCCGAGGAATCCTGCAGCGGTACGCCTACTACTGCCACTGCTGCTGTTGCTGCTGTTAGTTGGTCATCTTCCCAGAGGGGAAGTCGTAAGACCGCTAAGTCTTTCACAAAACAATTGACCGTCCAACAGTCGTTTGCCATGACCACAAAATACGATAGTAGTCACCCTATTGCAAAGCGTATAACTGCGGCTGTAACTGCAATGTTGGTGTTAGACGTGCGCCCGGTGTCCGCCATCAGTGGAGTGGGATTTAGAGGGTTGATGGAGGTATTGTGTCCCCGGTACCAAATCCCGTCGAGATTCCACTTCACTAGGCAGGCGATACCAAAAATGTACAGAGAAGTACGATCAAGTGTCCTCAGTGCTCTAAAAAATGCGGTTGTACCCACTGTCCACTTAACCACGGACATGTGGACAAGTGGTTCTGGGCAAACGAAGGACTATATGACTGTGACAGCCCACTGGGTAGATGCATCCCCTTCCGCAGCAACAGCAACAGCTGCATCAGTAGCAGCAACTACAAAATGGCGGCTCGTGCAAAGGCAGGCAACATTGTGTATTACAGGCTTTAATAAGAGGCACAACGCTGACAACATATTAGAGAAAATGAGGGAAATTATCTCCCAGTGGCTTACCCCACTTAGACTCTCATGGGGATTTGTGGTGTCAGACAATGCCAGTAACATTGTGCGGGCATTAAATATGGGCAATTTCCAGCACGTCCCATGTTTTGCCCACACCATTAATTTGGTGGTGCAGCATTACCTCAAGAGTGACAGGGGTGTGCAGGAGATGCTTGCGGTGGCGCGCAAAATTGCTGGACACTTTCGGCATTCAGCCAGTGCCTACCGCAGACTAGAGGCACATCAAAAAAGCATGAACCTGCCCTGCCATCACCTCAAACAAGAGGTTGTGACGCGCTGGAACTCCACCCTCTATATGCTGCAGAGGATGGAGGAGCAGCAAAAGGCCATTCAGGCCTACACAGCCACCTACGACATAGGCAAAGGAGTGGGGATGCGCCTCAGTCAAGCGCAGTGGAGACTGATTTCCGTGTTGTGCAAGGTTCTGAACTTGCCACACGAGAAGTCAGTTCCGACACTGCCAGCTTGAGTCAGGTCATTCCCCTGATCAGGCTGTTGCAGAAGCAGCTGGAGAAAGTGAGGGAGGAGCTGGTAAGCCATTGCGATTACACCAAGCATGTAGCTCTTGTGGATGTAGCCTTTCGTACGCTTTGCCAGGATCCGAGGGTGGTCACTCTTTTAAAGTCAGAGGAATACATTCTGGCCACCGTGCTCGATCCTCGGTTTAAAGCGTATGTTGTGTCTCTGTTTCCGGCGGACACAAGTCTACAGCGGTGCAAAGACCTGCTGGTCAGGAGATTGTCCTCTGAAGAGGACCGTGACATGCCAACAGCTCCACCCTCATTTTCTTCCACATCTATGGCTGCGAGGAAAAAGCTCAGTTTTCCCAAAAGAGGCACTGGCGGGGATGCTGATAACATCTGGTCCGGACTGAAGGACCTGCCAACCATTGCAGACATGTCTACTCTCGCTGCATTGGATGCTGTCACAATAGAAAAAATTGTGGATGATTACTTTGCTGACACCATCCAAGTAGACATGTCAGACAGTCCATATTGTTACTGACAGGAAAAAAAGGCAGTTTGGAAGCCCCTGTACAAACTGGCTCTATTTTACCTGAGTTGTCCCCCCTCCAGTGTGTACTCGGAAAGAGTTTTTAGTGCAGCGGGGAACCTGGTCAGTGAGCGGTGAAGGAGGTTGCTTCCTCAGAACGTTGAAAAAATGATGTTTATAAAAATGAATAATCAATTCCTCAATGAAGTACAGCACTGCCCTCCAGATACTACAGAGGGACCTGTGGTTGTGGAGTCCAGCGGGGACGAATTGATAATGTGTGATGAGGAGGAAGTACACACTGTAGGGGGAGAGGAATCAGAGGTTGAGGATGAGGACGACATCTTGCCTCAGTAGAGCCTGTTTAGTCTGTACAGGGAGAGATGAATAGCTTTTTTGGTGTGGGGGCCCAAACAAACCAATCATTTCAGCCAAAGTTGTTTGGTAGGCCCTGTCGCTGAAATGATTGGTTTGTTAAAGTGTGCATGTCCTATTTCAACAACATAAGGGTGGGTGTGAGGGCCCAAGGACAATTCCATCTTGGACCTTTTTTTTTTGCATTATATGACCAATCAACAGTCGTTTGCCATGTTCAAAAAGTAAAACCAAATTTAAAAAAATTCAAGAGATTAAACCAAAAGTAAAATGCCGTGTCATAATTTAAAACAAGAGGTATTGACGTGCTCTAAAACTACTGTATTGTTGTTTATATTTTATAAACACTACACTTGAAAGCTTGAGTCTTTCAATAAAAAAGTAACTGTCCATTGCACGAATATTTGCAACAGGGACAATTTTAGGGTTAAGAAAGTCAACTAATAACACTTCGACGCTGTCTGTCTTTATAAACACTACACTTGGAAGTTGGAGGAGGTATTGTGGCCCCGGCACCAAATTTACTACCGGGGCCACTCCACTGTGCAGTCCATATTTAGGTGTATCAGATATTAAACAACGGTGACAGTTGATGCCCAATTTTTTAATTATATTGTGGCCTCGGTACCAAATTGTGTACCGGGGCCACCACACTACGCAGTCCATACCCTTTTTTGGTGGAATTCTGACACGTGGAGGGTTTTTTAATTATATTGTGGCCTCGGTACCAAATTGTGTACCGGGGCCACCACACTACGCAGTCCAGATACTTGTTTGGTGGAATTCAGATCAGTTGAGGGTTTTATTATTATATTGTGGGGACCACTCTATCTATACCACACTACAACTCTATACCACTCTATTTAATACTTTAATTCTATTTAATACTTTAATTCTATTTAATACTTTAATTCTATTACTAATTACCATAAAGAGGAACTGACGCTTCTATTTAATACTTTAATTCTATTAGTAGTTACCATAAAGAGGAACAAAATAAACCAATTTTACCAAAAGTATAATATGACTTAGACTTACAAACACTACACTTGAAAGATGGTGCCTTTAAATGAAAAAGTCAGTCTTCATTGCACGACTATGTGCAACAGGGACAGTTTTTTGGTTTACAAAGTCAACCAATAACACTTCGACCCTGTCTGTCTTTAACATACTTGATGGGATCTCAATGACGAATTGTCTGTACCATGTTTGGAGGAGGTATTGTGGCCCCGGTATCAAATTGGGTACCGGGGCCACCCCACTACGCAGTCCAGATACTTGTTTGGTGGAATTCAGACCAGTTGAGGGTGTATTTATTTTATTGTGGCCCCGGCACCAAATTTACTACCGTGGCCACTCCACTGTGCAGTCCATATTTAGGTGTATCAGATATTAAACAACGGTGACAGTTGATGCCCAATTTTTTAATTATATTGTGGCCTCGGTACCAAATTGTGTACCGGGGCCACCACACTACGCAGTCCATATCCTTTTTTGGTGGAATTCTGACACGTGGAGGGTTTTTTAATTATATTGTGGCCTCGGTACCAAATTGTGTACCGGGGCCACCACACTACGCAGTCAAGATAGATAGATGCGTATCATAGATAAAGTACATTCAGTGGTGTGGGGCAAATTGAAAAAAATTCAAAATGCACTGACATTATCAAAAACAAGAGGTTGTCACACGCTAAAACTCCAACATGTATATGATGGAGAGGATGGAGGAGCAGCCGTATGTGTAGTGTAATGCAGACTTGTTGAAGGTTTTTATATATATTTTATTGTGGTGCCCAGTGCCCACTCCTCTACGCAGTCCAGGTACATTTATTGGTGCGAATCATAAAAGTTCAGGGTTTTTAATATATATTGTGGTGACCCACTCCTCTACGCAGTCCAGGTACATTTATTGGTGCGATTCATAAAAGTTCAGGGTTTTTAATATATTGTGGTGACCCACTCCTCTACGCAGTCCAGGTACATTTATTGGTGCGATTCATAAAAGTTCAGGGTTTTTAATATATATTGTGGTGACCCACTCCTCTACGCAGTCCAGGTACATTTATTGGTGCGATTCATAAAAGTTCAGGGTTTTTAATATATTGTGGTGACCCACTCCTCTACGCAGTCCAGGTACATTTATTGGTGCGATTCATAAAAGTTCAGGGTTTTTAATATATTGTGGTGACCCACTCCTCTACACAGTCCAGGTACATTTATTAGTGCGAATCATACAAGTTGATGGTTTTCTTATTATATATATTGTGGTGACCCACTCCTCTACGCAGTCCAGGTACATTTATTGGTGCGATTCATAAAAGTTCAGGGTTTTTAATATATATTGTGGTGACCCACTCCTCTACGCAGTCCAGGTACATTTATTGGTGCGATTCATAAAAGTTCAGGGTTTTTAATATATTGTGGTGACCCACTCCTCTACGCAGTCCAGGTACATTTATTGGTGCGATTCATAAAAGTTCAGGGTTTTTAATATATTGTGGTGACCCACTCCTCTACGCAGTCCAGGTACATTTATTGGTGCGAATCATAAAAGTTCAGGGTTTTTAATATATATTGTGGTGACCCACTCCTCTACGCAGTCCAGAAAGATACCTTGTTGCATTGTTTTGGACTAATAACTATATTGTGAGGTGTTCAGAATACACTGTAAATTAGTGGAAATGCTTGTTATTGAATGTTATTGAGGTTAATAATAGCCTAGGAGTGAAAATAAGCCCAAAAACTTGATTTTTAAACTTTTTATGTTTTTTTCAAAAAAAATCCGAATCCAAAACCTTAAATCCGAACCGAGACCTTTCGTCAAGTGTTTTGCGAGACAAATCCGAACCCCAAAAATAACGAAAATCCGGATCCAAAACACAAAACACGAGACCTCAAAAGTCGCCGGTGCACATCCCTAATCCAGATATAGTTATTTGTCATCTCGATATAATCATTTTAGAAAAGTGTTACATATATATCCATTTCAAGTAGAGATGCTCACTGACCCCCGTGTTTTGGTTTTGGTTTTAGATCTGGATTATCTTTGTGTTTTGGTTTTGGTTTTGGCAAAACCGCCCTTGCGTGTTATGGTTTTGGGTTTTTTTGGTTTTGTTTTGCAATTTGTTAAAAAATTCAATTTGTTTGGGCTAAAAAAACATAATTTTGGTATTATTTTATAGCTACATTATTATTAACCTCCCTAACACTAATTTGCAGTCATTTCTATTCAATTTTGACCATCTCACAGGTCACAATATGCTTATCATACACTATCAGCCAAATACTGCAGCGATCTGGTTGGATGGTAAGCGACAGAACAAGGACTCAAACACACGACAGTTTCTACCACAACTAGGAAACATATTTTACGACCGCTCCACCTGTTTCTTGGATCAGTGAGGTAATTCTACAGCTAATAAATGTTAACGAGCGCTGACCCCCCCGGGATGTGTGCTTTTATCAGACACACACCAATCCAGGGTGCCAGACAATGGTCTAAAAAGAGCGATTGAAATACATAGCAAAAAGGCAGTTGGGTGTCTAACTGTATATTACACCCTACACTTATAGTGAAATAGAAAAAAAAGCAGCTTGCAAAGACTGTACGATGAATCAAAATGCCCAAAGCAGCTTTTGTGTTTTCAGTGTATATTACACCCAAACCTTATTAGTGCAAATTAGGAAAAATATAGTTTAATCCCTGCTAGGCCCTACTTAATTCTACAGGTAATAAATCTCAACGAGTGCTGACCCCCCCCCCCCTCCCTGGGATGTGTGCTTTTATCAGACACATACCAATCCAGGGGGGCTGACAATGGTCTAAAAAGAGTTATTGAAATTCATAGCAAAAACGGCAGTTGGGTGTCTATCTGTATTTTACACCCTACACTTATAGTTAAATATCAAAAAAGCAGCCTGCAAAGACTGTCATAGAAATGCCCAAAGCAGCTTTTCTTTTTGGGTGTATATTATTCCCATACCTTATTAGTGCAAATGATGAAAAATACTGTTTAATCCCTGCTATTGCCTCCTTAATTCTACAGCTAATAAATGTCAAAGAGCGCTGCCCCCCCCCGAGCATGTATGCTTTTATCAGAGACACACCATTCCAGGGTGCCAGACAACGCAGTAAAAAGAGCTATTGAAATCCATAGCAAAAAGGCAGTTAGGTGTCTAATAGTATATAACATCCTACACTTATAGTGAAATAGAAAAAAAAATCAGCCTGCTAATATTGTACGATCAATAGAAATGCCCAAAGATGCTTTTCTGTTTGGGTTTAGATTATTCCAATACATTAAAATTGAAATAGAAAAATAAGCAGCCTGCAAAGACTGTACAATAAATAGAAATGCCCAAAGCAGATTTTCTGTTTGGGTCTAGATTATTCCCATACATTAAAATTGAAATAAAAAAGAAGCAGCCTGCAAAGACTGTATGATCAATAGAAATGCCCAAAGCAGCTTTTCTGTTTGGGTCTAGATTATTCCCATACATTAAAATTGAAATAGATAAAGAAGTAGCCTGCAAATACTGTACAATCAATAGAAATGCCCCAAGCCCCTTTTCTCTTTGGGGGTAGATTCCACCCTACACTTATAGTAAAAGTTTCAAGAAGATGTTGTCCTCATCATCTTCAGCATCATCTTCACCCTCAGTGTGTACATCATCATCACAGACTATTAATTAATCTCCGCTGGAATCCGCCATTACAGAAGTGTCAGTACTTGGATGTATTTGCCGGTAAAGGCCTTCCTCGTGGAAGATGTAGTTCATTTTGATGAACATCATCTTTTCCACAATTTTCGAAAGTAACCTCCTACGTCGATCACTGACAAGGTTCCCAGCTGTGCTGAATACTCTTTCTGAGTACACACTGGAGGGTGGGCAGCTTAGGTATTGCAAAATAAGTTTGTACATGGCTTTCCAAATGGCTTGTTTTTCCTCCCAGTATGGAAAGGGACTGTCTGACATTTCCATATCAATTAACTCTTGAAAATAATCCTCCACCATCCTTTGCATGTTAATAGTAGGATTGGATGGAGTTATGGGCAAGGTCACACATTTTTTGGTAAAATCTTTCAAACCAGCCCAGATGTCAAACTGTTGTAGTCTACCACCTGCGTCATCTCTGCTTCTCTTTGGAAAGTGCAATTTTTTCCGAGCATCAGCTGCCTGAGAAACTGAAGGAGGAGACGTTGTCAAGCCAAGGCCCAGTTCAGCGGACAACTTGCTCACCAATAGATCCTTGCAACTGTTTTGATCTCAGTCCTTTGGAAGCATAGAATTGATGTAGGTCTTAAGCCTCAATTAAGCACAGTTGCCAAAACGTAGTGATCCGAGTTCAAGATTTTAAATAACTCTTGGATCATTGCAAAGCGAATTAAGTACTTGATCTACAAGGCCAACATACTTTGTGGAATTGCTTTTTTTCATCTCCTCGTTCAGTTTGTCAAACTGCTTTTCCAATAGTCAAATTAAGGGAATGACTTGGCTCAAGCTAGTAGAGTCTGAACTCACTTCACACATCACAACTTTAAATGGTTTCAGCACCTTGCACAGTGCAGAAAGGATGCCCCACTGTGCAAGAGTGAAATACATTTCCCCTCTTTTCCCAATGTCATGGCTTGTGCAATACACTTGTATGGCTTTGTGCTGTTCCTCCATCCTCTGAAGCATGTACAGGGTGGAATTCCACCTTGTTAACACCTCTTGCTTAAGTTGATGGCAGGGCCAGTTAAATTGTTCTTGGAGCTGCTGCAATCTCCTACATGCTGTAGCAGAATGCCGGAAATGTTTCAAAATTTTATGGGCCACCGAATGCATCTCATGCACCTCATGGTTATTTCTCAAGAAGCTCTGCACCACCAAGTTTATTGTATGAGCAAAACAGGGATTGTGATGGAATTCACCCAGCTGTAATGCAATATTGTTGGCATTATCAGAAATAACATTCTGGGGAGAGTCCAAGTGGTATAAGCCATGTATCAATGACATCCCTTAGTTTTCGTAACAAGTTATCGGCTGTATGCCTGTTATTGAAGCCTGTGATACAAAGAGTAGCCTGCCTGGTACAAATGTTACGTAGTGGTGTACATGCTGCTGCTGTTCCTGCTTGTGACGGCGAATAACCAACCCAGTGGGCTGTCACAGTCATATAGTCTTTGGTTTGCCCACTTCCACTTGTCCACACATCTGTGGTTAAGTGTACAGCGGGTAGAATGGCATTTTTGAGCCCAATTACTACATTTTTACGAAAGTTTTGGTACAGTTGCGGTATAGCTTTTCGTGAAAAATGGTGTCGCAATGGAATTTTGTAATGGGGACACAAAACATCAATTAACTGTGAAAAACCAGCTGCATTTATTGTGGATATTGGACGCAGATCTAACACTAGCATAGTCACCATGGTGTCTGTAATCCGCTTTGCAACTGGGTGACTGCTGTCATATTTGCTTCCTCTAGCAAAAGATTGTTTCACAGTTAATTGTTGTAAAGTACTAGTGCTCTTCTTTTTGGGCTTCTTATGGGATGAAGATTCACCCCCAGCAGCAGCAACAGCACCAGCAGTGAGACTAACGCTCAAACATTCTTCAGAGAAATCAATTATAGTGCAGGAGTCATCGAGCCTTACCAAGTTGGATGCAGGGCTAACTCCGATCGCTATTGAGGATATTGATGAGGACTGTGTTGTGGGTGTAGTTTGCAGCATCAGGATGTAGGTGAGAGAAGGGTCCTAGCTGATGATGGAGTGCTTGTTGTTATTTTTTTACCATACCTTTCAGGTTTTCCCAACACCTTGCCATGAACTCGTGTCAAATGGCGTAACATGGATGAGGTTCCTAGGTGGTTAAGGTCCCTCCCTCGACTGACTGTGGATTGACATACACTACAAATGGCTATACAACTGTTGTCAGGATTTGGGTAGAAAATAATTCCACACATAAGATGTGGCTTTTTTGGTCTTATGCCCAGGCATGACAATGGGTTTCTTCTTGTCATGTGCCAGAACTGCTGTCACTGGTGCAGGACTTACACAAACAACCTCATCCTCATCAACATCCTCAATAGCGTCCTCATCGGCTACACAAATCTCCCCCTCATCCTCTTCTAATTCCAAAGTGGCATCCTCAATTTGTGTATCACCGGCTACACTCTGCCTTTTCAGGTACAGATCATCAGAAATGCTGAAAGGGCCCTTCTTTATGGGTACACTATCAGAAAACTCACGATTACATATACCACTTGTGGATGGACTCTCCTCAGGGATTGGTGTAATTTCTGATTCTAAGCATACAATTTCCTCTAATGCCTTACTGTTTTCTTGCAGTTTCGCTTTCACATGTAACAGTAGTTGTGCACCACTTTTGGACTCCAAATTACGTGGTCTAGCTTGGCCATGAGTGACCTTACAAGAAGAAGGGTCAGTAACATTTTAGATCTCATACTAATAGAGAAAGGCGAAGGCTTCATTCTTTCTTTGCCACTGTGTGTAGAATGGCATGTTGGCTATAATTTTTTTATCGGCAGTTAACTTTTCCTCGATTACAGCTCTTATTCTCTTCAACACGGTAAAAAAGGTTTTATTTGTGAGTTTTTTTCCCTGACTTAAAAGGACTATGTACTTTTACATAGGCTTTACCAGATTTACCAGATGACGTACAGGGAAGACTACCATCAGGACTGGTGGCAGCAGCTGCTTGCAATTTCCTGCTCATATGTGGACTGCTGTGAGTCCATTTTAATGAGACCCTAAAAACTTGTAGTGCAAATTCAGAAATATATAGTGCTGGTATATTATAATTTCAACACCAGAAAATAGCTTTTTTCAAAGAGGGGAATATCTGAAACCCCAAACACTTGTGGTGTGTCAGTGCGGGTATATTAGAATTTCTGCACCAGAGAATAGCTTTTCTACAAGAGGGGAATATCTGACACCCCAAACACTTGTAGTGTAAATTAGGAAAAATGCCTCCTACTACTTTCTTCCTGCTCTATTGCTGCCACCTAACCCTTCTATCTCCCTCTCTCAAATGGCGCTTGATCACTGTGGAGGCGGATATTTATTCAGTCTAAAAATCGCAAGATCTGAGATCCAACGACGTCACAATGACGTTTTGCCTCATTTTGGAATCCGAATAGGCGGGAGAGTTCCGAGCCGACTCGGCTCGGGACTCAGATTTTGGAAGTTCGGATGGGTTCGGTTATCGGGGAACCGAGCCCGCCCATCACTAATTTCAAGTACATATGCTGTACAAAGGGCAAAACATGTATTCTCTACTGTGGTCTTATAAGAATACCTTACCTCATACCTATGATATTTACAAATTTTTATTAATTATATATACATATTACACATACATATAATAAATACATACATAAATGTTGTATAGCAATGAGAGATGGAGCAACTCTCTTCAAGCAGAGAAGAGTCTATAAATATACATATTTGAACTATATGAATTAACTATGATGGAATGCTATATATCATTATGATATGGTTGCATGGTATATATGATTTAACTATGATTTAATGCTATAGATAAGTTTACTATGATTGAATGCAGTATATGATTTGACTATGATTGAACTATATTGAGAATTTAACTTTTGAGCTGGCTAGAGCCTTCCAGCAGTATTTTCTCATACATGTGATACAGATCAAAATAATTTTGAACACTTTATTTTACACATCATTAATGTTTCCCCTGCGTTGAGATATTCTTGCAGCTTTGTAATATTTCGACCATGCCTCTTGTATCAAGCCTGAATGTTTGACCCCTCCTTTTCTCCTTCAGAACTTTCGTCTGAAATGACGATGATATCTATTTGAAGAATGAAATTGCAAATTTGTTAAGTTTAATGATTAAATGGGACACAACATTTTTTCACTCATCTGGTCTAATAACATTTGCTGATCTTGGTCTTCTTTCAATGAGTTTGTGCTGATGTTTCTCTTTGGTTTGTTTGGGAATGCTATCGTGATGGTCCATACCAACTGTAATGAATTATAGATGTTATATAATCACCTATAGGCATAGAGTACACAACATCACATTTTACTTGTTTTATGATTGTTACTTACCTTCTTTAGGTTCCTATTTTATTTCTACCTTGGCTGCGTCTTTGATTTACTCTTTTAATTCCAGATAATTGATCATGTATTTTTCATTCTGTAACAAAATAAAACTGTTTAGTAACATTCATTATTGGCATCGTTAATTACCTAGTTAACATGTTTTCCCCAAGTTTTAATCCCAAGTTTTATACTCACTTTTTTAAATATATTTTTGTATTTTCTTTAACTTCCCTTGTTCCTTGTTCTTAAAATCTGTCCACTACCTCTGTATCTGAAACATGCTTCTACCCCCCCTCCCCCAATTTCTCTCCTAACATATTAATCAATATCTGCATTATTATTTTCTTTCTAGAATTAATTTTTCTTTAATTTTCTTTAAGCTATCGTAGTCATGTTGGTCCAGAACTCTGACCTTCATCACCATCTTGGTTTGGCTCTTTTTACATCATCCGATAGCAAACGTTTCTCTCCTTTCTCTTCCACTCCTCCATCACTAGTTTTATCTTCCTCTATCTTGTCTCATACTGCTGGTAACAGTCTAGCTCCTCTGTGTTTATGTAGAATATTCACGTGCATAAGTGGGCGTTAGCAATTGCTTTGCACCAATCACTGCAATTCTAGGAGCGTAGTGGGCGAACATTCATTCGCCAATAGTGTTCATCCGCAGTGATTGTATTTGCTGAGCATTGAGACATTTGATTCCAGTTTTTGCTACTTTCCAAACAAATTCCACAAGTTATATACCTCAATTCATCGCTATTATAGGAAGGTAAGTAAGTCACTTTGTTTATTTGTGTGAATGAAAATATTATAATACATGTTTTATCTATTTTCTGAAATTTCTTCATGTCTTCTGATTAGAATGTATAGCACATTAAGGATATTATTAAGGGCTACTTATCGCATCCCTGCTTGTGGTAAAGCAAGTTCAAGGACTAGCACAACAGGCAGAAGAGGATGAATGCTTATGAGGATATGGTCTGAGTCAGCCTTCCTCATTATCCAGAGGCAACTGCAGAATGGGTCAGAAGGAAGATTCAGAATATGCGTACTGTGTTCCGCAAGAACTAAATAAGATGGAGGTTTCCAAAAGATCTGGGTCAGGGGCTGAAGATGTCTGTGTACCAAAGTTGTGGTACTTTGAACTCCTGAGGTTCACAACTGATCAAGGGATTGCCAGACTATCCACTGGCAACTTGCCCCAGGGAGGAGTCCAGTTCATCATCTGTCCCTCAATAAACTGCAGACATATTGGCAAGTGCCATAGTAAGTAAACACACAATCATGAATGCTTGAAATATGTATTAAACATATTGGTCAAATTGGTTTTTCAATATAGCATAAAATGTAAATTTACATACATGTACATACATTATAACATGTAATTCTGCCATGACATGGCACCCTCACCATTAAAATATTGCAAATACTCCTCCCTGTTTAATTTGTCTTTTCCCTGGCATTTCTCAGAGTGGTATCAACCCTACCACTTCTGTAGCATAATCTGTAGTGTGCTCCAAAGTAGAAGCTGTGCTGCGCACACTGGGGCTTTTAAGCCTAAGTTAGTTGTGTAGGACACAACATGCCATCAGCACCTTGTCTGTTTCGATAAGGCGAAGAATAATGATGCTATGAAAAAGCCTGAACCTGTTACTATAACAAACTCATTCTCCACTACTCGCCTTGCTCTTGGTAATCTGTAATTGAATATCCTCCTTTCTGGTGTGAGTGTTTTTTGGGAAAGGTTTTTGAATATTAAATAATATATATTAATATTAAAGAGGGCAAATGCTTCATTGGCCACAAATACAAAATGAGTTTCTAATTTAGTTTGAGTACATGTTGGCAAATTAAGGCCACTGTTTTTAAGCATATCATGGAAAGGCCCACCATCAGACACTTTGCCTTTTTTCCAATGCCCGTGAAGATGAATTCATATTTTGCTTTGGGATAATACTGAAGAATCCCTTGTATTTGTAGAAATAGGAACCTGCTTTAGAGGGTGGCTTAATACTGAAATGTTTCCCATCAATGGACAGTTTTGGAAATTCTACATGCCTTCAAATTCTTCAGTAATAACTTGCCATTCTTTAACCTTTGATGGGAATTGAAAAAGATAGATTGTTGTAATGTTAAATCAATACATGCATCTTTTGTTATCATTAACAACTAATAACTATTTTAATTTTTATTACACAGCCATTTGCTTTCGTTGAGGAGGGGTTTTCTGATGTGGTGGAGGATGCTCCCACACAGCCGAAAATCTGAAACCACCCAGCAACAAGAGTAACAACTTGGCAGGAGGGAGAAAAAAAAGACCACGGGAGGTAGAAATCACTGAGGTCATGACTCATTGGATACTTGACTCAGCCAACAGGATGAGTGTGACCTTATGGGGAGAATTCAATTAGCTGCGTTACTGGAAAAAGTAACGCGGCTTGTGCATTATTACCGTTATTACAGTAATAATGCGCTTAATTACCGTTATTATGGTAGTTTCAACGCCAGCTTTTTGCTCGCAGCTCTCTTGAGCTGCGAGCGAAAAGCTGGGTTAAAATTACCATAATAACGGTAACAGCTTTAATGCCGCGTTAATTCGGGAGGAATTGAATTCCGCCCAATGTGTGCGACAATAGCTAAAAAAATAAACGTTTAGATGGTGAGAACAGGGCAGAGGCCGAATATTTAATTATGGAGGCCAACAGAGGGGAACTCACCCAGTACACGGAGTTGACAGAGTTCCCCCTCAAGCCCTGCTCAAGAGTTTTACAGGCCTACCCCATCCCCTCATTTGCTGCTTCCTTCCCACAGGCAAAATCAGCTCCTGGAATGACAGTCCAGTACACCTCCTGTGTATAGGACCTCTACACCAAGCAGCAGTGCCAGTTTGCTGCTATATAGTGGAAGTCATCCCCATTGGAAAATATTGAATACTATCAATATGAGCACATGTGACTGTTTTTTTATATACAGATATAACACACACACACCTGTATGCTTGTATGTTGGCCTCATAGGTCTCAGGTATGATCAGACTCAGAGCTTGAAGTGAAATAGCTGTGCTGTACTTGAGATTAGCCAGTGTCCTTCCTATAGCACAAAATTTGCAGGGTAGCATCTAGTGTCTGCTCTGCAGATATGGATCTCCTTAAATATGTGTCCTCCTTTTGTATGAGTAGTTGCAGCAGTTCCTGGAATGTAGGATCATTCAGCCTCAGGTAATTCCTGAAGTCATCAGGATTATTCTAGCATATCTCCAGTAGCAGTTTCATATGAAAATAGAACTCTCTCCTCTCCCTCCAGTCCATGGTCCAACAACTGCAGTTTTTTCTTCTCCTTTTTGTCCTGTTTATTGTTGCAGCTTTGCAGCCATGGCGGCATGCAAACGAGAATGAGATTTGCTTTTATTTGCTAGGCCCTTTATATAAAATAAAACCTACCCAGTTTTGCAGGGAGCTTACCAAACATAAACTATAGACAAAACAAAGCAATTAATGGCGATGATAATATTTCCTCTTTCTGGATGTCTGTGTGTTTCTTTGTTGTTAGGTGAGGTACGGACCATTATTTAAATTAGGTTTGCATATTCCTACAGGGACAGCAGATATCTGTAGAGTGTGTATGGGGTCACCATCTTTTCTGACATTAAATTATGTAGGTGTATATGCCAGACTTGCCAACTCTCCCGAAATATCCGGGAGACTCCCGCATTTTGCGAGAGTCTCCCGGGCTCCCGGGCGAGTGTGGCAATCCCCCGCATCTGGATAATTCTGCCCACTTCCTAGTGAAGTGGGCAGAATTAAGTCCCAAACGCCGCGATTCCTGGTGAATCGCGGCGTTTGGTCCCACCCCCGCTGTCATATGACGCATTTTGCGTCATCACGTCATGGGGCGGGTCCAAAATGACGCCATTTGGAGCCCCGCCCCCCCGTTACGCCCACCTCCCCTGCAGGCTCCCGGATTTTACCAACAGAAAGTTGGTAAGTATGGTATATGCATGAATCGGCATGCTCATCAGGACTTTCATTTGTTGGAAAAATCATTACAGAAATTGCATCTGAAGTAAGATTGCATAAGTGTGTGCCTAGCTTTGCTGACATGCAGAGAACCTATCTTTTTAACAGTTCATACACATTCTTTGTCACAGTACATATTAGTATTTGGTGCCCCACAGTACACTTCTCCTGTAAGATTTATTGTATGAATAGCATTGTAAAGAAGAGAATGCCTTCAATATATCAGATACCGAATAAAAAGTTAAATGAATTAAAGACTTTCTAGTGCATATACTGCTGGTACAGATACATCTTGAAATAAGAAGGAATCCGCCAATAGATCAAATGCAAGTTGAAATGTAATAGATAAAATCCATATAAATTGCACTTAGAATATCTCAGTGGTTAACCGCATTAGACAATCAGTGTTGTCCGCAGTTAAGTTTGTTACATAAGTCAGGCTGCAAATGTTCCATGTTAAGCATTTTGGAGAACACTAACTACGATAGAACATGGCAGCTTTTATAGTTCCTAGCAAATAAGCATGTGCAATTATTAATAATAAAGCAATTCATGTATTGATTTTAAAAAAATACATAGAACAAAAGTACAGTTAATATCAATAAAATGACGTGTTGAATTATTACAACTTCAAAATTCATGTTGACCAAACCTTTATTCAATAATTAAACTAGAGATGCTCACTGACCTCTGTGTTTTGGTTTTGGTTTTGGATCTGGATTGGTTTTGTGTTTTGGTTTTGATAAAACCGCCCTCGCATGTTTTGGTTTTGAATCTGTATTTTTTTTAAAAATTGCTAAAATATTATAAAATCACATAAATTTGCTTTTTTTTTTGTTCCTACATTAGTATTATTAATGTCAGTAACAAACTTATGTAGACACAGGAGGGGATATTACAACTGGAGTGGCATTAGATCTGATTCAGACAGACTGTGACACGGAACATGTGGGCAGCATGGAATCCGTGATGTTGGAATGCGTATTGAACAGACATTTAAACCAATATATAGATGCAGTTGAGGAGACCGTACTTAAGTTAAAACGTGACCCATCAGATGACATCACAGATTTAAGAGAGCTTGTACACAAGAGATACACTGTGCTTCAGAAGAATAATACAGAGGAGGCCCTGAGGCAGGACAATAAATATGTCCAGTTTAAAGAACAGCTAAGAGACCTGAGAAAACAAATGGGTGTGTCGCCGACCCCTGCAGACTAAACTTTGGCAGATAAAGACGAGGTGATCGCAGTCACCCAGAGCACTCCTGTAACACAGTTGGGGATGGTGAACCCAGTGAAAAACAAAGTATGTGGTCACACTTATGAGAGAGAAGCAATTGAATGGATGACTGAAAACTGACTTCAGAAAAGTAAATCTGCCAGGTGTCCAAAAATTGACTGTGATCACTCTGACATGAGTATATCGGATCCTGTTCCAGAAAATGCACTAAAAAGAAGCATTCATTGACATTCACAGCAAAAAGCAAGGTCATCACTGAGCTTCGAATCCCCCAAAAATTTAAATTTGGTAACGGAGACACAAAACCTCAATTAACTGTCTTAAACCAGCTGATTTAATAGTGGATATTGGCTGCAGATCTAATACTAGCATAGTCGCCATGGCTTCTGTGATCCGCTTTTCAACTGGGTGACAGCTTTCATACTTGCTTCCTCTTGCAAAGGATTGTTTAACAGTCAATTGTTGTAAACTACTAGTAGTATTCTTCTTGGTCTGCTTCTGGGTTGAAGCAGCAGCAGCAGTGGGACTAACGCTCAATAATTCTTCACAGGAATCATGGATAATGGAGGAGTCATCTAGCCTTAGCAACTTGGATGCAGGACTAACTCTGATCGCTAGGATATTGATGAGGACGGTGTTGTGGGTGTAGATTGCAGGTGAGAGAAGGGAGCTAGCTGATGCTGGACTGCTTATTGTTATTTTTTTAGCATAAGTTTGAGATTTTCCCTACAGCTTGCCATGAACTCGCTTCAAATGGTGTAACATGGATGAGGTTCCTAGATGGTTAAGGTCCCTAGCTCTACTGACTGTGGCTTTACAAACTCTACAAATGGCTAGACAACTGTTGTTAGGATTTGGGAAAAATAATTCCACACATAAGAGGTGGATTTCTTGGTCTTATGCAGAAGGCATGACAATGGCCTTCTTCTTATCATGTGCGGGAAGTGCTTCCACTGGTGCAGGACTTACACAAACAACATCATCCTCATCAACATCCTCATTAGCGCCATCGTCAGCTACACAAATATCCCCCTCACCCTGTTGCAATTCCAAATTGGCATCCTCATTTTGTGTATCACCGGCTACAATTGTGCTGCTCATCCACACATCTGCAGAAATACTGCAAGGAGGCTTCTTTATGAGTAAAGTATCAGAAAGGTCAGGCTTACACATAGCACTCCTGGATAGACTCTCCTCAGGGATTTGTGTCATTTCTGAATCTGAACATACTGTTTCTTCTAATGCCTTACTGTTTTCTTCCAGTTCGGCTTTTACACATAAAAGTATTTGGGAACCACTTTTTGAGTCAGAATGACCAGGTCTTGTATCGTCATGACTGACCTTACAAGAGGATTGCTCACTGACAGTTGCAGAACTAGCACTCATAGAGAAAGGCGAAGGTCTGATTCTCTCCTTGCCACTGCGTGTGTAGAATGACATGATGACAATTTTATTTTTTTCAGCACAGGTGTTTTTTTCTTCACCAAGATAAAAGGTGCTTTTTTACATTTCTGTTTCCTTGACTTAAAAACACTATGCACTTTAACATAGGCTTTAGTGGATAATGAAGAGGGATTACTATCAGCATGACTGGTGCCAGCAGCTGCTTGGTGCTCCTGGTCTTCTGTGGACTGATGTGAATCCTTGTTGATGACACAGTATAAATGTGACTGTAGACTTTTAATAACACTGCCAGCTCTATTATTATAATTTCGGCTTCAGCACTGAAATCTGCCACCTCTCATGTTTCTGGGTGAACTATGACACAGTACAATGTTACTGGAGACTTTTAAAAACACTGCCAGCACTATTATTACAGTTTTGCTTTCAGCACTTAACATTGCCACCTCTCCTGTTTCTGGGTGAGCTATGGCACAGTAGATTGTCACTGGAGACTTTTAATAACACTGCCAGCCATATAATGTGTCTTTCAGCACTAAAAACTGCCACCTCTTCTGTTTCTGGATGAGCTATGGCACAATGTCACTGGAGCCTTTGAAGTACACTGCAGCCCTATCATTTGTCTTTCAGCACTGAAAACTGCCACCTATTCTGTTTCTGTGTGAGCTATGTCACAGTGCAATGTCACTGGAGACAGCCAAGTACACTGTCACCCCTCCTCTTTCTCCTTCATTAATGACGCTGCCCAACTGCACTGGAGACTGCCAACAACCCTGCTACCCCTTCTCTGTCTTTCTGTGAAATGGCGCTGGATCTCAGTGGAGTGCGGCATTTATAGAATCCAAAACTCGCGACGTCCGACGACGCAGCAATGACGTTTTGCCTCGTTTTAATTTCCGAGGGCACGTGAAAGGTTCAGATCCGCGAAGTTTGGGTGGGCTCGGTTCTCCGAGAACCGAGCCATAGCATCTCTAGATTAAACTAACTTGATTCCTATTACATTCCAATCAGAGTTGAGAGTAGGGTTTTGTGGGAAGAATAGATTAACATGAGAAGTAAATAATATGATTTGACTAAAATTGTGGTTAATAAAATCAGTAATAAAATCATGGGAGTCATAAAGGTCCTGTATTGAGTATCAATAAATTATGGGTGATTCATTTAATTATGTACTGATTAAAAAGTGGTGGCCGATCTGTGATCAAAGCAGAGCTTGTTGAAAAGGCATTGAAATAACTAGTTATTAATGAGAAGCTTAGTAGACTATAATTTAAATTACACATTATGAAATCAAGGACTATTGATTAATTTGGGATCGGTGTAAGCACAGAATGGCTACTTTCTATCTATTTAATTAACTGCCTTTCATTGAGCCAAATTGAGTTAGTACAGCCAAGCTTTAATTGCTAAACAAGTAGAGTAAGATAGTGAGTATATGTGCATCGCAGACTTATTAAACAGTTGTTTCAACTTTAAGGGGTATATTTACTAAGCTGCGGGTTTAAAAAAGTGGAGATGTTGCCTATGGCAACCAATCAGATTCTAGTTAGCATTTATTTATTACATTCTACAAAATGACAGTTAGGGGTATATTTACTAAACTGCGGGTTTGAAAAAGTGGAGATGTTGCCTATGGCAACCAATCAGATTCTAGCTATCATTTTGTAGAATGCACTAAATAAATGACAGCTAGAATCTGATTGGTTGCTATAGGCAACATCTCCACTTTTTCAAACCCGCAGTTTAGTAAATCTAGCCCTTAGAATCTGATTGGTTGCTATAGGCAACATCACCACTTTTTTCAAACCTGTAGTTTTAGTAAATATAATTATTAGTGTTGTATTTAAACCACAGATTACAAGATAATTATCATCTCTATAGTAAATCTATTCTTAACACAGTATGTAGCTGCAATGTCGACAGGGAAAATGTGTTCACCAAAATGTCTACAGTCATAAGGTCGACACAGTTATAAGGTTGACATACAAAATGTCTACATGTTCATAAGGTCGACACAGAAAATGTTGACATGTAAAATGTGTACAGTGTTGTAAAGTCAACAGTCAGAATGTCGACATAAAGCAGTAGCACCTCAACATTTGCCATTCTAGCCCTATCCCTATCTCAACTTCATTCCATATGGTTTGGTGCATGTGGGTATATTGTACCCATATGTAGTGGCAGTTCAGTATAAGCCTAAAAAACGAACCTTTGTCCCTGGACTCTATAATAGTGACAGACCTTCTATGAAGTAGACTCATTGGTATCTCTATACACAAATAAACTATTCATTAGAACACTAATTGCCTGAAATGGAAATAAGGGGAATAAGGGAAGAAAATGAAACATTTCCCTTATTTTTGCATGTTTTTTCCTTAGATTATGCCTATAAAATAAAAAAGTAAATATATTTTTTTCACTCTTTTAGCAAAAGGAAGCTCTATCAGGTATCAAAAAAACTATAAAATGTACTTGTTTATACTAAGCAATAAAGTTATTCCCTGTAAAATAGGCACATCTCTGTAATGTGATACTTAGCCTGATTTTAGGGAGGGAAAACCATCCATTTATGAAGTACTTAAGACTTTTATTGGAACATGGACTCCCCCCAGAATCAATATAAAAACCTTTTCCTATATTATTTTTTTAAACTTTTATTCCCAGCACTTGAATATTTTTATTTCTTTCATCATTGTTTCTTATCATGGTACCTTTTGTATAAAATGTATTATTACTATTGTTCTGAAGCAGCAAAAAGTGATCCTCATTAATATTTTTTGGCATGCTCTAGCATGCCCTTTGTTAATTACATTCTTGAATAATTATCAAGATTCTTTGACCCAGTGATTTTTTTTTTACTCCTAGGAATACTTTTGGGTAATTATTTAAAAGTTGAAAATTAATTATATAAGTGGTACTTTGCTAATTAGATATTATTAAAGGATGTGTGTTTTCTTGTTTAAGGTTGTTAGGAACAGATGCCCTAATTACTTGAAGCTGTACTTTTTCCTGTCAGAACTGTTGTTAGCACTGAACAAGTTTATTATTACTTATAATCACAGTGTGGAAAATTGTAAATTAGCCTATAAATAGCATTATAACTCACCCAAGAAGAGCTGCTTGATATAGCAGGCAGATGTCCATTTAGTATTATTGTGCAGAATTGATATGTTGAGACCTGAAAGGGTGAAGGTAATGGCCATACCTCATACATTGTGTAATTTATCATTTATATGCACCAATTCTGTGGACTCTAGACCTTACATAAATATCATGAACTACAAAGGACCACTCATATCCTACTTCAACCTGACATCTGTTTATCTGGAAACTAATTAGAATATTTATTTCCATTCTACTGTCCCACAAAAACAGAAATAAATTTGAGCTATCATGAAATATGGACTAAAATACTTTTTTGATATTTTTGAATGCTTTATTTTCAAATAGTTTTTATTGAGAAATAAGTGCTTAAAAATGGTCTTTGGAAAATGTCTCTTACCCCTTGCTCGTCTTTAAATTCACAGCTGTAGGGGGGCATTTTATTTTACATTTTATTGCAGATTTAAACATATAGAAATTAATCTGACAAAATTTTAATACAGTCATTATAGATCATACTTTCTCTATGAAATAAAAATGTCACCATATAAAATTAATAAAAATAAAACTAGTATAAGCACTGGGAAGTTTATTGTTTATCCATTTCCAGCTATGATTTTTATTCAAATTTTATTCAAAGACTAAGGAGTAAATGTTTCAAGATGTGAGTCTCCGATGTGTTTAAAAAGTAGAGATTTTGCTTATAGCAACCAATCAGATTCTAGTTATCATTTATTTAGTAAAATCTACAAAATGATACCTAGAATCTGATTAGTTGCTATAGGCAACATCATTTCCACTTTTCAAACCCATTGGAGACTCACAGGTTGATACATTTACCCCTAAAATGTCTCACTGAAGCACTGTAGAACATAGAAAAGAGAGGGAAAGATGATAGGGATATCACCTCTCCTCCACACTGATCACCTCCACTCTGATCACCTCTTCCCACTCCAGAATCCAAGACTTCTCCCCCCCTTCACTGGAATGACCTCCTTCGCTCCATCCGTCTCTCTCCTAATCTGTGCTCCTTCAAACGGGCACTTAAAACTCACCTGTTCCTCAAAGCCTACCAACCATCCACTTAACCCCCTCATCTCCTCTGCTCGTTCTCCCCTCTCTCCTCCCAGCCCCCCTTTTCTTTCCCCCATGCTTCAAATGGCACCCCTTGTGCCTGTTTTGTTTACCCTCCCTTAGGATGTAAGCTTGTATGAGCAGGGCCCTCTTCCCTCTTGTCTCCACACCTGTTCTTCTGTTCCGCTTCTACTGCATTAGTCTGCCTGGAGTTTCTGAAGTATTGGTATTTTTTGTTTTTTGTTCTGTACTGTTTCATACTGTATAGTCTACTGTTTGTACTGTGTACGGCGCCGCGGAAATCTTGTGGTGCTTAACAAATAAACGATAATAATAATAATATGGATAAAAAGTTTAAGATAGGGATGTGAGAACAATATTTATTTTCCTTTATTTCAGTAAAAGAAAGATTTAACATAGAATTGTGAACATTTTGATCATGAAAGTCCATAAATTTTCTGTTATTTTTAATGGATGTGGATTGAGTCACTTGGTACAGTACACATGTAATATGCATTATTTATTTTAGGTGATGGTCAGGTGGACTTTGATGAATTTATGACAATTCTTGGTCCGAAACTTGTATCCACAGAAGGTCGGGATGGATTCCTTGGAAATACAATAGATAGTATATTTTGGCAGGTAAGTAATCAGAATTTGGCATTAAGTTTATGAAAAAGAATTCAAAAGGCATAAATTATATGATGGATAATCTGAACAACAAAACATATATACCTGATATTTTCATGCGTTTACACATTTTATAGTTGTTTTTAATAATACACTAATGATCCAGTTAATTCTGAAGTCTATCTATCTATCTGTCTTTCTACTTTCTACTTTCTACTTTATATGGAAGTATTAACTGAGGGGACAAAATGTGTGGGTTAAATGTTACTCATTTAATGGAAATGTAAAATATGCCTATAGAATATTTATGTAAATAAGTTTGTGACCAATGTCAAATGCAGTTTAACAATTAATAGTAGAGTAAGGACTTTTGATCTAATGACTAAATCAATAATATTACTAGTGAATTTTCTCTTGAGTATTTGTGAAACCTTGCTTTTCTATAGTTTTATCATTTGCTATGAAATTAGAGAATTTTTTTTCAAATGTTCTGGAGAGAACAGAGTTCAAATAAACAGCTGATTATCGGTTTTCTATATGTAATAATTTACATGTAGAATTAAATAATAAACTCTTAACCAAGTAGCAATAGTATTTTTGCTGACATTTATTTTACTAATCTTTAAAATAGAAAGTCATGTTCAATTTTAATGTTGATTTAAAAGTTCTGGATTAGAATGATAAAAATGTCTACTTTTAATAAAGAAAATACATAAAATAAAAAGTTTAGAATTATCTGTTTTTTCTCATTATGTAGGATTTTCAGATGAAAACTTTGTCATCATATTGTCCCATGCCTCCAAAGCCATATTTTGTTAGTGAATTTTGTATATTACAACCTACTTTTAATTTTATTATATAGCCAATAGATTTGACTTAATATGGTGTAATGTTTTAAATAAATGTAAAGTTAAATCAAGTCAAATGTTGCAAAATTTAGCTAAATTGATGTTCTTCAAAATTGGCATGTTTTTTATTTTAACAATGGTACTTTAATATTACGTAACAAACCTACTTGAATTGTGAAATTGATCTAAATAGTATCATCATATCACATATTTAGCATCAACAAAAATATCTTCAGGAAAATGGGGTTATATTTTTCACGCTCAAAACCATTAGTGCATCAACACATATTTTAGAGTAATTTGGGGTGGGGAAGGAAAAAGTGGATGAATAAATGTTTTCCTTTTTTACATTGGTCACTGAAGTGAAACACATTTTGTCATATCATACATCATTTTATTTCCTATTAAAATATATCTTCTTATCAGGTATCCATGTATAAATTTAGTTTGGTTATACTATTCTGACATGCTATGTGTAGTTAATTAATTTATACCTAGTATTTTTTAGAGCATATTGGGCAGCATGGGTGAGCCAAAATAATTTGAATTAAGACAACTGGCTAGTAGTTTTTGGTGATATTGTTGTTTATATGTTTTTATGCATTGTTTGCTCATCCATTGTATTGTTACTTAAATTATGATTTATGCTTCTCTATAAGCTGTGTATTCTAGAGGTTAAAAGGGCAATATATCAAGCCAGCGACAGCAACTTGTAGAATATATCACTTCATTTTCCGTGAGAGAAAGTTTTTGCAAATAACATATTTTGTAAGTTAATATGCCTGTAGGAGTCAAGATATAAATATATAGTTTTAAATTTGTCATACAATGTTTAAAATTCCAAAATATAGGTTTGCTTTACAACATTCCTTAATTTGGAAGTAAAGATTTGACGTGTTGCCCTTCACAGTTTTACATGGCTAGAAGCAGACAGGTTTATGTACTATGAGACATGAACTTGCTAAGAATTCAATTATCAAACACAATTTTCAGAGGTTCTGTTTATGAAAACACATATTTTTGTTTTGTTTTTTAGTGACTTTGATTTGTTGTAATTCTGTTTTACATCTACTTATGTGTTGAGAAATATACATAGTATTGAAAATTTAAATTTTAATTATTAATTAAATAATAGTTATATAAAATGTGTAAATGTACATAAAACAGAGTAATACAAAGTTTAACCTGTAATATCAATTATTTCAGGCAGAAATGATAACAGGGCACCTATTTACGAAAATGATTATTACATGATTCACTACAGTTCAAAGAAAACATGCAGCAAACTGTTTTATTTTACCAAAGAATTTCACATCTGCTGGATATTATTCTCTATGCCTCTAGTTCATATATATTTAAAATTACGACTGCAGTGTGTGATTCAAACCTTATGACCAATTTATTCTTTTCTCCCTGTGTACTGTCGATATTGATTTTATTGTATTTTATTTTGTTTAGTGAAATTGAATTTGTGAAAAATAATCTATTCTTATGAATCCTTGCTGTTATTTTTAAGACCGAGATAGGATATAGTAAACTTTGAGCACTCAGAACAAGTGCAAACATTCTCTGAATGGATTTGTACTGCACACAATGAATGGATTGGGAACATAGTTTAAAACAAAATTACCTTGCTTCCAGTGATTTCTGTGCACTAGCAATACATTTGTAAATTATTTTGTTTTTACACACAATATACACATTAAATAATATATTGATTTGAAACCAGATTAATATATATCTAATCAAGGTGGTTTTTACTTTGTTTGATCTAAGTCTCCATTTTTTTTTCTTTTTAACAAAGCTTAGGGTTAGTATCAGCACAAGCAACAGAGTTAGGTTTCAGTTGATTGTTGTTTCAAAGAGCAAAACAATTGGGTGCATTTTTGAACAAGGGGGGCCCAATTTATATTCGGATGCAGTGTTCGAAGTGAACATTTTGAAGTGGCAGTATGGAGATTTAGAGGTGGTGGTATGAAAAATGTAAATTGGAATGTAAGTGAATGGAATTTAATAGTTTTGCAATGAAAGCAGTAGGAGAAATAGTGATATGGCATATCACTGTATACACCCCCACTTTGACGACTGCTTGGATGCAAGTCCATTTGAATGCCATTTCTTGCATGAAATAGCTCTGCACATCCTCAGATTCTAACCTTACACCAATAAACACAATTATATGCAATTCATGTCTGAACGAAATGACACTTACGACAACCTACGACTTGAGAGGTGGATCGGGGGAGGGAAGGCGCTGATGAATGTAAGCCATGTACAGTAAGGAAGTGTCGATGTGATCGATTTAAGTCTCATAAATATACCTGGTTTCAACCGTATCATTTCCACCAGCTACAGGACAGATGTATAGTAAGTGCCAACTGATAGTGATGACTGATATGACATAGTCTATGTATTAAAAACTACACCTATGAGTGCCACTAGCTAGCAAAGAATATGTGTATGCAGACTGTTAAGAGTACATTTATTTTATCATTTAAAATCTTTTTTCTGTTGTGACCTTTTAGTGAACAGTCTGTTGTATGTATCTATGTTCCGTGCTCTTTTTGAAAACACAAGTTCTGTCAAACATGAATCAAGCCATAATGTATAATTCTTCTAGGATACCTATTGATTACCAGAGAGGCTATTTCAGAAGCATCCTGAATTGTGGATTTTTTTATTATCAAGTCTGAATTTAGGCCCCTATCACGATGATCACAGGACACATACAAAATGAATAAAAAATATGTAGCTACAAGATATCTCACTGTTCTTTCACACTATGCTGTAAACATAATATCTTAGTTTTTCATGTTGGTAGACATAGCACATTTTATTTAAAGCTTTAGAGAAATGGAGTTGGTCAGTCTGCCATTTAATTATATGAACATATTTAAAGTAGATTAAATATAGGAAAAGGGGGTGTTATGCTTGGAAGGTTTAAGTTCTAAAGTATGTGAGCGGGACATAAATTAATTTAGAAGTGAATGGATAATTTATTCTACTGATCATTTCAAGATAGGATCCAAAAATAAGGCAACTCCACTAGAAATTAATATCAACATTAAGTTATGATATAAAGAGTAGTTTTTATTATTGTTAGTCTTAATCCTTGGGGTTTCTTGCCTTTACACAATACATCCTAGGGTTTCTTATTGATGTGCAGAAAATACATCTTTATTATTTAAACTTTTACATGTCTCCAAGTAAATGTTGATCTCAATTCTGCTATGAACATATTAATTAATATCTACCTCCCAGTCTTCCTGATATGAAAATCAGGACATTTTTGGTCACATGCTCAATGTGTTCCTCCCAAAAGGTGATAACCTTGTCTCAGCTATTCTGGATGACAGCAGTCAAAGTTAACTTGTCACTTCCCTAGGTCAGTATGAGAGGATCTGCCCACCCTTAACCTGGCACCCTGGTTCAAACATGCAGAGTGGATCTGGAAGTCTGGGCTTGGGATTCCAGTTCCACTTTTTGAATTGTGTTTTGAATTATGCATTGTAATCTAAGGCTTGTGTGTGGCTGCTCTGCCATGGATAACTAATCCATGAAGCTCCTGATGAACAGCTGTTGTGCTAATGATGCTTCCAAAGTCAATTTGAAGCTCTCTAGTGAGTTTTGCAAATCAGGACACATGACTTTTGTTCGCTATGAGCATTAGCATATGGTGGTCCTGTTCTGTGAGTTTGTTTGGCCTACCGCTTGGCAAGAGAGCTGTTCGTACTCCTACAGTTAACCAGGCCAGGTTTAATAAAGCAGAAATTTGATGAACTGACTTGTTGGAAAGATGGTTTCTTATGACTTGCAATGTTGAAAGTTACTAAGCTCTTCAGTACTACCTATTCTACAGTTTGACTATGGAAATTGCTTGGCTGTAGGCACCTGCTATAAATAATGGGTGTTGTGGCACAACAAGATGTTGGATGCAATTTGCTGTGACCAATTATGAGCCCAGAGCCCAACTTTCATCAACAGCCGGAAGGTCTAGTGATGGGACAAAGAAACATTATTAAACACAATGCTATGCACCTCCAAATTTGTAAAAGGAAATCACTTTGATGTCATCCTCTTAAACCTCTGTCACTAAAATTACCCAAAACATTAATAAAAATATATGTGTTTGGTATCCCTAACAGGTCTTGGCGGCGGCAGTTTTCTGTTTGCTAATAAAATATATATATTTCCCACAATTTCAAAAATAAACAAGTTGTCCAAAAGCAATATTCATTTGCTTTTATTATTGAATATTGTTTTATTGAACCAAGCTGTGTTATATTTCTTTGTCTTATGTTTTTCAAAATAAACATATGGCAAGACTACTACCACTGTGCGCCATAAGTACATGACTCATTTGTTTGCATTTTAAAGGAAAGAAGATAAATACAAACATCCCTATGACACAAAGAAGAAAACACATTCTTTGAAATTAAATGGATTCACTAGTTATTGCTTTGTTCTCAAATATGCATGTGAGGATAAATGTAAAATTATAATAAGTTTAATACAGAATTTAAAGAAATAGTCATACATTGTTTAAATATACTTATAAAAATTGGTAAACATATACTAACCAGAAAATAATTAATCCTGTTTTACATTCTCCCTTTACCTTGGAATTTGCCTGTCTGTGTATATTGCTTATGCACATTGAGGTTAAATTATTATTATTATTATTATTATTTTTTTATTTATTTATATGGCGCCACTAGCTATCCGCAGCGCCGTACAGGGACAGACAGAAACACGATACAGGGTAAGATAGCACGGTACAGTTAACAAAAAGCACAGTAACTCCGAAGCTCAATGTACAGCTAGATGAAAGGTGAGAGCCCCAAGCAGGGTAGAAAGAGGGGTAGAAGGGCAGGAGGACCTCGTGGAAGAGACAAGGAGCCGAAGAGCAGAGTTAAGGTGGTGAAGAACAGAAGGAGAGGAGGCCCTGCTCGAATGAGCGTACAATCTAAGGGGAGGGTAGGATGGACAGAGACGCATTGGTAGGAAGAGGGAATGGGGAGAACAGAGGCACAGACGGAGAGGGGGGAAGAGGAGAATGAAAAGGAGGGAGGTAAGAGGGGGACAGGAGGGAGGGCAGGAGTGGGATGGGGTAGGTGGAGACTGGGAGGAGATCAATTAGGTGGGGGACTGGAGGGCTTTAAGGAAGAGGTGGGTTTTTAAGGCCCGTTTGAAGCTAGACAGGTTGGGGGAAGTTCTGATGGAGCGGGGGAGCTGGTTCCAGTGGAGGGGGGCAGCACGGGAGAAGTCTTGGATGCGAGCATGGGAGGAGGTAACCAGGGGGGAAGAGAGGCGACGGTCGTTAGCCGAGCGCAAAGGGCAGGATGGAGCATGAATGGAGATTAGGTTGGAGATGTAGGGAGCAGTGGAGTAGGAGAGGGCCTTGAAAGTAAGAGTGAGGAGCTTGAATATTGAAAAATAATTTTTATTATAAACCTTATAATACTCAAATTAACCTTTTGGACAGAATTAATGATGATGTAATACCTTCAGGAAAGGTAGACCATTGATATGCACAGATCCTACCTGACCATGCCATCGCCACTGGGGTGGGGTCGTGTGGTCACTGGGGTGGCGGTGGCTCCACATGGAAGTGTATCAATTGTCCTTGAAGTCTTGTACCAATTGTCCTTGCAGTGATTCCTTAACATCTTGTCATGTTTGGATCCTCCTATCCATAAACGCTGACCATAAATTCCCTGCTGGCAATAAGTACAAGATGCACAAGGAAAAATGGACAATCCTACTTACCCTAGGTTACGGCTCAGAAACTCCAGGCTCTCCTTGTCTCACAACCTGTAACAAAGCACATAAAACAAAACTCACCCACAGTCTGCTAACTACTGACACCAGAAGCGTGTTCCACCCACACAGGTCCTTACAAAGCACAATGACCCTAGCAACAATGACTATGTAGTCACTGCAGCACAGTCACTGCAGAATCCTTTTCAAGCTCCTCACTCTGACTTACAAGGCCCTCGCCAACTCCACTGCTCCCTACATCTCTAACCTTATCTCTATTCACACCCCCTCCCGCCCTCTGCGATCGTCCAACGATCGTCGCCTCTCCTCCCCTCTGATTACCTCCTCTCACGCACGTATCCATGACTTCTCCCGCACGGCTCCTCTCCATTGGAACAAGCTCCCCCGCTCCATCAGAACTTCCCCTAATCTGTCCTCTTTCAAACGAACATTAAAAACCCACCTTTTCCTTAAAGCCTTCCAGTCTCATGCCTAAACTCCCACTGGTCGGCTACATCTCTTTCTCATCCCTTCTTCCCTTCTCCCCCTTCCTTGACTCCTTTTCTCCCATCTCTCCGTCTCATCCATGTGTCTGTCTGTCTTCCCCTCCCTTTAGATTGTTCGCTCCTTTGAGCAGGGCTCTCCTACCTCCTGTTTCCATCACTTTTTACAGCGCTCTCCAGCTACTCAGCTCACCTCCTCTCGGTCCCTCTGCCCTCTGTCTCCTCTCGCTTCTCTCCGCTCCCTTCAGTGACTCTCAACCTGTCATCCGCACCCACCCTCTTGGGCCATAGTTACCTGCCTATACTCACTTTTCCCCTCCCTCCCTCCCTCTCTTTCATGCTGTGCCTGAGCCTCCAGAGTTATAGTGCTTACTGTTACTTGTACTGTTTCACCTTGTACTGTGCCATTGTTTGTCCTTGTACGGCGCTACGGATACTTTGTGGCGCCCTATAAATAAAAATGAATAATAATAATAAAAAACTTATAACTAACCTAGGTGTAGTGTACTACTCTAATTAAACCTGATACCTCACAGTGTAACAGTTACACAATACAATACAAATAATGCAGACATTATAGTATAAGGAATGCAGACAGCAGTAAGTAAGCAACAAAACAATTAGTGATCAATGGTTATTCTCCTCAACCCACCTTTAATGGGGGCCTGACTGGGTGCAGAATACATGAAAATTATAATCCTAATTGGCTGCTAAGGATTTAGGCGGAACAAGTGCCTACTTTTACCCACAGGCCTAGTGCCTGATCTATATAGCCACAAGCTCTGAGCCTGACTTAATATCATCATCATCATTTATTTATATAGCGCAACTAATTCTGCAGCGCTGTACAGAGAACTCTCACATCAGTTCCTGCCCCATTGGGGCTTACAGTCTAAATTCCCTAACACACACACAGACAGACTAGGGTCAATTTGATAGCAGCCAAATAACCTACCAGTATGTTTTTGGAGTGTGGGAGGAAACCGGAGCACCCGGAGGAAACCCACGCAAACACGGGGAGAACATAATATTCCACAGGCCCTCAAGCCTGAACTAAGTGTTCAGCTAGGCTACAAGGCCAGATACATATGGCCTCAGGCTTTAATGGAATGTACCCTAAGGTACCCTAAGAACAGAAATTCGACTATCTGGGCCACAAGCCTAGTCCCCGAAAATGTACCCACAGACCTTGTTCCTGGATGAGTGTAAGAGTGAGTGCCCAAAGGCCTTACTTGACATTGGCAGCTTTCGTTTGCAGCAAGGGGGAGCTGTGATAGCTCGTTCCTTCCTCCTGCTGCATCTCCTGTAAATCATCTGCAACGCTCTACTTCTGTGGTGGCTCCTGCTGTCTTCAGTGCACAGCCGCTGACTTCTTTCTTGATCCTGGCATATTCTGGATGGACTCGCTGATTGCTACCATCCTCACTGGTCTGCCACTGTCCTCTGCGCTGGAACCTACATGGCTGGCTTTGTGGCTTGCCATGCCTCCATATAAGTTAATGTAATTTATTTCTTTAGAACTAATATATTATAATCACAATATTTTTATATTTGAATGGACCTTCCTTTTACCAATATGTACAGACACATTCTGCTTCACAAAATAACTATTTAAGGAACAATAAGGGTTAAACCCTCCATACATATTTTATGTGTCTTGTGTCATGTATTCTAAACAGCTATGTAATATATCTTTATATTTGTTGCTCTGTAACATCACTAGTTATCAATGATAACAATAACTTTTGATACAGTGTCCATTCATCATCCATGCCAGAGAATGGCAAATATAACATACTTTACTTTTATTTATACACTGTGTTAAATCAATGTTTACAGCTTTCCACTTGATTCCCCTCCTACCCCACCAAATCTATGTCAGCACATATTACACAGCCCACAATACACCCACCATTCAAGCACCTGACGTTCCCTAACCCCCATCCCCACATGAACCATCATGTCACAGTATCGTCTTACAAACCTAATTGTGTGCCAGTCTTTTGGCTTTCATTTCTCTAAAAGAAAATACATAAAGTGTGCCAAAACTAAATTTAATATACTAGTATTTAAAGTACTAGACTAGCCTTGGTAACTTCTAAAATATTTATTTCACAGTAGAGGGTATAGGAAATATTGGGCTATATTATGTGTGTGTATCCAATATGTATTTTATCGTCCTATATATCTGAAACGGTCCTTGGGTTTCTGCAAAGCTCAGCATGTATGGTTATTTTTCAAAATATATTATTTATATTTTTAATTTATTTTTTTTGTTTTTCAATACCTGTGCTGGTTCTGTTTTTTGACCCTATACAGGACACTTGGATGGAGATATATATATATATATATATATATATATATATATATATATATATGGGACACGTCTCATCTGACATGGTGCATGGGACTGAAAATTATTATTGAAAATAAATAAATATATATATATATATATATATATATATATATACACAAGTTAACCCGTGCATGATACTCATGCATTCTAGCCAAATCAAGCTACTTAAGGTGTTAAAAAGGTTCTTGTCATGCATTTGGGGCTAGGCCAGGCCTCCTCAGAGGAAGAGCGTTACTTCCCGATGTAAGCGCCCTTTTTTAATGTGGTTTTGTCCACATGTCACCACCTCATCATTCTTCTCCATCACCTCATCCTTCATCTTCATCGCCACATCCTTAATCTCCATCGTCACATCCTTAATCTCCATCGTCTTACTGTTCTAAAACCTCTCGATACACAATGTTTCTGCTAAACACCTTATCGCTGTGCTCAATCAGTCTTCCTTGAAGGGCAGTATTCATAACCTGCACTTTCACATCACTGCTTCTCTGTACTCGTGAAAATGCGACATACAATTGTCCATGACCAAACACAGGCTCTGGTAAATAAATACCCACACAGTCAAGTGTTTGACCCTGTGACTTGTTAATGGTCATAGCAAATGCCGCCTTCAAAGGGAACTGCCGCCGTCTTAGGTTAAACGGCAGTCCTGTTTTAGTTTGAGCCCTCAACTCGTAAATTTAGCCTTTACTACCCCTCCCACGGGGGGAAGGGGAGATGATGGAAGTTAACTGACTTCACTATTATAATTTTTTTGTCAAATAATGTCAGTATACCAAATTTCAGGTCAATTGGATGAGCCCTTTCTGAAAAAAAAGTTTTTTCCACACACACACACACACACACACACTAACACACGCCGCTAGGCTTATATATATTAGATATGTATATATATATTTATAAATAATAATTTTCAGTCCCATGCACCCTACGCGCCATGTCAGGTGAGGCGTGACTCATATCAGCTGGGACCCCGGTTACTGTGGTAGTTAAACCACCTTTTGATTGAGACCATCGGCCTATTTCATGTTTGGATATATTTACATTTACATAGCGCACCTTATGTGAATAGCTCTGTGACTGCTCAGAAATGGACCTTATGCCAATAAACACAATTACATGCAATTGATTTCCGAATGCAAATGACATTTTTGACTGCCTATGAGGCTGCATGGTGGAGGGAAGGAATGGACTAATGCATATACAGTAAGGGTGTTCTCAGGGCCGGTGCCATCATTAGACAGCTTTAGTCAGCTACCTAAGGCACTGACCTCTGGAGGGCGGCACTATAGCTGAGTAGACAATACTGTCTCAGAGACATTATCATTTAAGTTAATGCGGGCAGTGCGATCGGGCAGGGTGGATTGCCTGCCTGCGATATAGCATTCCTACAGATCATAGTCTGCATTGCGGTGCTGCACTGTAGCACCGCATTCTCCCATCTGCCTGCCTCGGCTCCAGGCTGCTGACAGCATTGTGATGTCACAAAGCTATCAATGTAGAGGAGCCGACAGCAGTTACATGAAGACGGAAGCACGAAGCGGACAGGAAGAGAAAAGAAGAAAAATGAAAAGAAGGTAAGTACAGTAATATAGAGAAAATAGTGGTGGGGGGGAGAAGAGGCTTCTAAAAAAATGAGGGTGGGGAGAGAACAGGCTGCTTCAAAAAACGAGGGGGGATAGAGAAGAGGCTGCAGCAAAAAAAGGGGGGCGGGAGAAGAGGCTTCTACAAAATATAGGGAGGAGAGAAGAGGCTGCTACAAAAAATGAGGGGGGAGAGAAGAGGCTGCTGCAAAAAACAGGGGAAGAGAAAAGACTGCTGCAAAAAAACAGGGAGTGGGGAAGAGACTCCTGCAAAAAACAGGGGGGGGGGAGGCTTCCACAAAAGCCTGGGGGAGGGAGAGGAGAGGCTGCTACAGAAAAGTGGGGGGGGGGGAAGAGGATGCTTTCTAAATGTAGGTTAGGGAAGAGAAAGGATGCTTCAGAAAATAGGGGGACAGAGAAGAGTACGGAAAATGGAGGGACTGGAAAAAGTGGGGGAGAGGTGGCTGGAGAAAACTGGGGGAGATGTGGCTGTAGGAAATAGCAGGGGGGGGGGATTACACAATCAGAAATCCCCATGAGTTACAGACTATGAGGTACATTAGTAAACTGCGGGTTTAAAAAAGTGGAGATTTTGCCTATAGCAACCAATCAGATTCTAACTGTCATTTTGTAAAATGCACTAAATAAAAGAAAACTAGAATCTGATTAGTTGCTATAGGCAACAGCGGCACTTTTTCAAGCCCACAATTTAGTAAATATACCCCACTGGGTCTATGTATTAAAATGCATAATGAAGCACCGCTATAATTCACCATATTGCAACAACTCTAGGAGCCATTTATGTTTTTTTAGTATTTGCCCTCTACTTGGTTCTCCTCTATTGCTTTTTATTAGCATAATTAATTTTACATCTACAGAATACATTAACAAATGCAAATAAATGTAGAAAGGCCTACATTGTTTATGTCATTTACATTACCTTTCTCTATGTCTTGCATGTGTTAGTATATTTAATATTACACCATTTGCGCAAATACTAAAAAAATAAATGGTTGCTTAACCATTAAGCATTAAGCTGTTTATTTATTAAAAGTTTGTGGGCAAGAGGGTATGTAGGTATGTGGTTGGCAAGGGGGCATGCGAGAGGAAAGCAGTTTGGCATCATGTTTGAGAAAAGCAGGTGAATTGGGAGGGGGGGGCATTTTCAAGAAAAGATGGTGGGTAAAAAGCTGAAAGCAGATTAGGACGCTTAGGGCAGCGGTGTATGTGAGAGATAAGCTGGGGGGGCAGGGGGACATGTGAGTAAAGCTGGTATTATCCAGCTAGTATGTGTGCCAAAAGCTTATGGGCAAGGGGTGGCATATGTGTGAATAGCTAGTGGGCATGTCAGTGTGTAACAGGTGAGTAACGTCAAGATTTTTTGTTTTGTTTTATTCTGATATCTAAGATTTGCAGCTTCCCCTCTAGATATACTGTGTTTGCTCTGGGCAGCAGTGAAGACTGGACAGCATTATGCGTCTGACATCAGTACATCTGGACAGCAGCCTAGCAAGCCAGTCAGGAGGAGGTGAGATTTTTGGGGGGAGGAAGGACGGTAAGCTTAAGCTTTGCCTAGGGTGCAGAGAAGCCTTGCATCGGCGTTCTGATGCAGATGCAGCTGATTTTAGTGAATCTCGCAAGTGCCCTTTTTTTCAGCTATATAATTTACACTCACTACAGGGCAGGTGCAAATGCAGACTGATAGTGATGACTCACATCATAGACTTTAATTTAAAAAGTACACGTATGTGTGCTACTAGCTTGCTCAGGGTATATGTATATAAAAACGCATTGTATGACAACACAAATTGAAAGCATCTGTATTTATGTAATTAATGTAACAAAATAATATTTGAAATGTAATATTTATGTAAATCATTATGCTGATAACAGTTGTTATTTTGTTTCATGATCACAATTATATTTCATGTATTCTGATGTGACCTATTACTCTACATACACTTATACGTATACTGAAGTCTTTTCTGTATGTCTTGTATGGCAAGAACCGTTTAGGCATGCATCAAATCGAAATTTATCTTGATATACTTTTTGATTTGAATACGGTAAAAACTATGCACCAGTTCTGTGCTCTATTTTTCTAATGCAACTTGCGTCCAAGTTGCATTCGGACTATATTTAATGTATATTGGAGTAGATAGCTGCATGTACTGAAGACATGGCTGCATGGGATGGAGACAGTTTCATGACAATAGGAGCAGAATGTAGTCAAACAGGAAGCCAAAGTCTTAGAATTAAGTAGTGAAAGGACAAGGATCCTTCATCAGCACAGATTAGTGCTAAAACAAACTGGCGAGACAAAATTGTGGTTTTAACACACTCCTATATTAACACACTTCATACATCTAGCTTGTTTTGCTTGTCATGATGAGTACCAAAGAGAATGTCATTTACAACCAATAGTCACTTAAAAAAATGCCTTGGGTATGCACAACTGCACCTCAATGGTCCACCTAGCGAATATCAAGGTGCAAGCCTCATTAAAGGTATGTTGGAGTAATTATGAAAGGGAAAGAACTTTGGGACTATTTTATTATATGTGTCACATTTGTGTGTGTGATATTGTTTATTACATTGTTCTGAGTGCACCTTGAAATGCACCGTTCTGCCTGGTAGAGATGGGTTTTCATCCTACACTATTATTAGAGCCCATTCGGTGGAGAATCACATTTGCACTCCAAGCAATGTATACACTTCACACATATATCTCCCCCTGTAATAAAGCAGGTACAGAGCACTGGTTAAGTAAATGTGAAAATTTTTCATAACAATGACTGTGGTGGGACTCAAACCTTTGAATAACTACAACTTTTTAAAGGCCAAGTGTGCTATTCATTGCACCACAGTACAGCTGCTTAAATAAATAAAAAAAATATTTACACAACTGTTTTATTGTGTTGGTAATGGTTTATTAGGCCACTCGTAGCTCTATTTAAAACAAAAAATATAAATACAAATTTATCAATGTATGAATAAACTACATTTGTAACTGTAATATACCAAATATGATAATATTATAATAAAACCGATTTATACATCACACATTTCATGTTCTTAAAGTAAAGGTTGCTAAAAAACAAATAATGCATTTATTAAAATGCTTTCCAATATTTCAGTTTCATCCCCCCTAATGCTTCAAACTTTCCAGAAATTAGACTTCACTTATCTAGTAGAGTCTGAAGAGGTTGGGGACTGATTTCTGCCTTTCCATAGTGGCACCCGCTGACCACTATACTATGGGTCTCCCGATGATGTTGTTTTCACTATACTATGGGTCTCTATCCTCATAGCTGTTATAGTGTATAGCAACCCAGGCTGTCCTGGCTGTATTAATATTATTGAGTGTTATTTGTGGTTGATGTCTTTTCTTCTACTAATATGAATTACATATTACTGTATAATTTTATGTTCAACAGAGACGAGTATACTGTGTGGACCCCTAGAGAGCTAGGGCCAGGCAGGTACAGAACATGTCCTGCCTGGCCCATTTCATGTCTTGGGGATGGCCTGGCAATACCAGTCCATCCTCCTGAACACTGCTGTGCTCTTCTGAGAGTTTCACTGCACATGTGCTGGCTCAGAAGAGGCTACCACTCTCCTCAATGTTTACCATCAGAAGAGCAGAGTAGGGACCTCAATTGGCTTAACCACTGGGGCCAGGTCACAAATGTGTGCAACTGACACTTTTGCATTTTTATGTACAAGTAGAAATGGCAGCTCCTTTGCTGGCTATAGCAGCGTGCTAGGAGATATTTTTCTTTGTGTTTGTTTCTTTTAGGATAACCCCACCCTTTCAAGCACCTGTTATGAGCCTATAAATTGATTGAGCAACTTCCACTTCTGTATTGATTGTTGTCATGTTAGTATTCAGTTTTACATACAGGAAATTGGAGCTAAATAGGAAAATGTTATAGACCTTTCAAAAAATTATATTTATTCATTTACCTAGTATACAGTAAATTGACATCTTCTTTAATATCTGTTTTAGAGGTACATAATAGTAGATTTATATTTTCTAAAAAAATAATGTTTGTTTCAAATAGATCATGTTTGATCTAAGATATGTTTTACTGTTGCTAAGGGATGTTTTACAAAACAGATTTAGTTTACAAGTCAAAGTGTTAATTAAATGCTCTAGATATGATCATTGGATACTGATTAAAGTGTTACCAGACACCAACAAATTAACACATTTAATCAGGTGCAAAGGAAATTCACCATGCAGGTATTGATTTTCTGGAACACCTAACACTAACCATAGTGGACATGTCTAATGAGTACTGTTGAAATATAACTGTGATTTTCAGTCATTCTAAATTATATTAAAACATGAAACTTGCATTTGGCATTATTGAAACTATTAACACTTAAATCATTGAAAACATACAGGTTTGTTTTACTGTGCTGCTGACATTTTTGCATTTAGGCAAAGCATAATTATAAACAAACAAACAAGCAACATAAATATTAAACTATAAAACATAAAATGATAAACTCTACTGTAGGTGAATATTTTGATACAGTTGACTGGCACATATTATCTCATGTATAAAAATCATTGGTCTGTTTGATTTTCTCTCTGGTTATGCATTCGGACACCCCTATATCGATTGGGATGAAACCAAAGTGAGGTGGTCCAGTTGGATTCTTGCCAGGTTTTAGGGGAGTTAGGGTCCCAGTTGGACCTCTTGTTTGTATACGTTGGGCAGAACTTTGACACGGGGAGCCTGTTCTGGGCCTTCCACTGGATGGATTTGGATTTAATAAAAAAGCAAAAACGACACTTGGCAGCCACCTTATGGGTGTGCTGGAAGAGCTGCTAAGGGGCTAATTATTTTTAAAAGGTTGGCAGTTACATCCAACTCATTGATAACTTATTAACTTAAAGTTTTAAACCCGGGCAACGCCAGGTAATTCATATAGTAAAATATAAAGTAAATCTATTATTATAATTGCTTATAAATTGACAATATATAACCAATTTGAAAGCATAGTATTTCTTTTATTTAAGTCTAAAATAATGTAGTTAGTTTAAGATTAGTTAGCAATCCTCAGTAGACAAGATTGACTTTGATGGGCAATTGATGTCATAGGACATATTTATGCTCATTTAATATATTTATATAAGCATTCTATTGAAGCTTTACTTTGCATTTACCCATATAAAACTGACTACCTTTTCCACTCTGTAATTAGTTTCTACTTGTTGACTAGTTCACACAGATATTGTGACTATAGATTCTCCCCCATCCCCTCAGCATTTTTCATTAAACATCATGGGGTCTGAAGCACCATATCAATAGTGTAGATTTGTCCTTAAATGCAAAATATTGCAATGTTTACACAAAGAGATACAAAAGTGTATTGTAAGAAATACAAAAATAGTTCTGATGTATCAACCTGCAGCTGCTTACTCAGATGTATTGTGTTCTCATTGACTTGTGAGCAGCTGCCTTGCTTGGGATAGGTCTCCGTAATATCATTGTGGGAATCGATCTTTGTGGCTTTTTCATCTTTCTAATAAGATTATATTCTCCTTAGAGTTGATAAAATGATGGACTTTTATCTGCCCAGAGCATCAACTATCACTCTTTTTTATACTGTATGTTATTTTATCATAAATAGCCATTTTTTTTGCTATTTCCTACAATCACTATAATTACAGGTACATGTAAAAAGTAGCACTTTGATTTTATATGATCAGTCTTTACATACATATAGTACTTGGTTTAAAGCAAAGATAATTATTATATAAAAATCTCATGAGAAAAATTATTAATTGTTAATGTCTAGCTGAGTGCAAAATCATTGCATGAATGTCATAGCTGAAATGCAAACACCTAACTTAACATGCAAGTTAATCCTCTCTTTGATACAATTATATATCAAATGCTGTGCATTACTGAGCTAAATATGCATGAAATACTTGAAGTGTTTATACTTGAGTAAATACCCATTGTGCTTACAATCACACCTCTGCAGCCAGTTGGCCTGTTAGGAGCTTCTCTAACTAAACAAGCAGACAGTGACTGACAGTTTGGCAGACTTGCTTTGCAGAAAGTATTGTAAACCTATAGCGCTCAAATCCCAAACTAATACAGGACCATACAAATACACACAATACTTAAAATAAAAAGAAATGTAAAAATAAAAATAATAAAAAATTTAAATTAAAAGACAAGAATGATATTAGAAATGAATGATAAAACCAAAATACAAAAAATGCAGAAATGCACTGGGTGGATTTGTTGATTCACATGAGCACTACAAGTGGGTGGCTACTAATCTCCAGTTCAGTATAAAAAAGTATAAAAAATGTATTGCAACTTATACTATGTTTTAAATTACAGTGAGATTTTATGCAATGTTTACTTGTTTCAAACATATTTTGAACTACATACCTACAGGCAAGATAATTTGGTTTACAATATCCATAAACGTGTTTCACTGCTATTTTGAAGGGGTTTTTTTTGCTTATCTGACTTAAATTCTTTTTTTTCCCTAATATGGCATCAGGGTAGTTGCAATGCTAATTTGCAGGATCCATCGCTCCTTTCATCACTCCTTAAAAGTAATATGAATAAACATGCCATATTTTTTTCCTGAACATGCCATATAGTATGTGTGCTAAGTTAATGCAGATTTCCCTAGCATAAAGCAAAATACTGTATGACCAATTAATCACAATGAAATGTCTGCCCATTGATGCAAAGAAAAAAATCAATTCTGCTCAGAATTGGACTAAACCCAACACCATAAGAGAGTGATCCATTTTCTAGGAAGGTTTTATTTTAGATTTTTCTTTTTCTTTTTTTTTGTTGCCAAATATAACGTCAAATATAATTTCAAAGCTAAAACTATATATTTTCTTTAGTTAATTGCTACAGTAAATTGGAAATGATCTATAAAATGCTTTAAGATAAATACAGTAACAGGACCTTTCAGTGAATATAATTAAAGGGCACCATATAGTCCAAATAATACTTGATGTAGCACATATTTAATACTTTAATGCACAGATATCTAAAATATACAGTATATGTACATTGTTAAATATTTTTAACCCAATTGTAAATGAGTCATTTTATCATAACTAGCTGTAATATAATTCTAAGGCTCATTGAGTCTTAATGCACAATTATGAACGCTTGGTTTTGTTCTACAAGACAGCACTATCTAACACTTAAATTGATTTATATTAAAGCATATTGTATCTACAAATATTTTAACACTTATGATATGCTGCCTTTGTTACTAGCATAAATTAAAGTTGCGTAATACCTATCTACTTGTGAACTGGAAATGCAGCCTGGGTACTTACATCCTCCTACTTCCCTTTTCACTACAATAGACCTTGGCAAATGCTCCTTTTATGTTGTATTGCTTTATTAAATCAACACTGAGATTTTTGTGTGTTAAGGATACCATAGCCTTCCTTCTAACATTTATCCAAGCTAAATTGTGACAAAAGAAGCCCATCTCTAAATCTGTGTATAACACCCCCAAGTCAAAACACACTCACTTTCTGTTGAAGTTCCACCAACTTTCCAGTAAACCCGCCAGTTTCAAGGTAGCAAAGGAATGAAGTGCATGTCCTCCTGCTGGAGCAGTCTCGTGGGCAGAACCTCCCATCACAGCACCTGTTCTATTAAAGAACTCTACAATTCTAAACCCAAATGGGCAGAAAAACCTTGTGCTGACTATAACAATCTATACCTTGTATAGTATAGATACAAAACCAATTCAAACAAAAATGAATATACTTAGATAGGAAAAAAATGCTGCTTATTTATAGAAGAAGTTGTTGTGCATCAACTTCAATTATAATGAAAGAAAACAAAAAAACAAAAACAAGCACAAATAGATCCTATCTAATAAATACCATCATAGATTTAAATTATATAATAAAATGTATTTGTACAACCATTTATACATAGATAAAGCAAACAGTTAAAAAGAAAAGAAAATATCAAAACTACTCCTCCAAACCATTAATCCGGACTAATTTTGGTCTTAAATTTTCTTGAAATCACCTATAGTGCACATTTAGGGAAATAAGAAAAAAAAGGTCTCATAGACAATAATTCATTGCATAATCCTTAATTTTTGATAATAAGAGATCACTGGATTAGCCCACAGTAGAAGACACGATTATATCTATTAAATTCTGCACATTCGTTGTATGATATACACCACACTATTATGTGGATCACAATTCCTTTTTGCTTTTTTTAAAAGGTAGCAAAGGGATGAAATGCATGTCCTCCTGCTGGGACAATCTTGTGGGGAGAGCCTCCCATCACAGCACCTGTGCTATTAAAGAACTGTTATCCATTATAATGGAGGCTTTCACCATATTCCTCAACTCCCCTTCATTCCTCCCCTCCACCTCTATCCATACCTGCTGGCAGGAATATAGAGGACACTTCCAAAATCCTGCTGTTATGCTTAAATCGGGACAGTTCGGAAGTTTGCTTTTATTGATATATAGATATGCTGATGTTTTGATCAAAATTAATGTTAATGATTAATGTATGCCTAAAGACATTGGATGCATAGTGATCAATCCTTAGAAGCAATCATTTGGACATTCCAAGTGGAGAAGTCTCAGAAATACAGATGCAAAAACAACCATATAATAATATCAAAATATTGCTAAGCATTTAGACAGATACAAACATAAATAAACACCTGGTAAAGACATCCTTTCTGGAAGGCCATTTTAACCCCTTTTCTGCTGAGACTTTTCTCATCCCTGTTCTGAGCTTACTTTGGCACTTTTTGGACTAGTCATATTCCAACATTAGTATTAGTAATTTATTTATGCAGTACCCACACCAATAATACATTCTTTTCTTCAGAAGATTTTGAATTTTCAGAAAATGACCACCACCAACAAATACTTTGTGATTCTTGCTTTGTCACCAATACACCTTTCCAAAACAGCAAAAAGAAGGATTCTATGCATAGGTTAACATAATGAAATATGCACTTGGAAATGCTAATGCAGTTTTGTTTTGTATTTGCTAGTTTACACTGTGTTTAATGAAACATAAACAATATATAGCACTAATAAGGTAACGTGTCAAATCATATCATTTTTAAAACCAGACAACCCACAAGATTAAATGAGGGTATTCCTGTTTTTATTAAAGCTAGGATGGGGGAGATCTGGAAACCCTCAATTTCTAGAGACAATACGCTAATAATTTGTTGGTGATTTTAATAATGTCATGAATACAGAAATTGATAGGTCAAAGGAGTTTATGAATGAAAACGATATCAAACAGTTTTCAGGTAATACAGTTTTACAATTTGAAAGGTTGACAGATTCCACCAGTAATTTTTACCCTAACGATTGAACCCCTTGCCTTAGGTCAACTGCTGATATAGGAGGCCTTTCAACAGGTAATAATACCAACACTGTTAAATTGTATGCAGATGATACACTGCTCTTTTTAGCTGATGCAAATAATTATTTAAAGTCCCTGCTTCAAACTCTAAATGATTTCGGTGATTTCCTTGTTATTAAAATCAATTGGTCAAAATAAAATATTTTACCAATATGGTGAGAAATTCTATGGATAGAATCGCTGCAGCACCCATTAAACTGGACCAAAAATTTAAATATGTACGCATTTGGGTAACTAATAATATATAGCAGTATGTGACACTCAATATTGACCCACTAATTGACTGCCTTAATCAGAGCTGGATTTAGACCTCATGGGGCGCTAGACAAGATACTGGTTTGGGGCCCTCCTGCCTGAAAAAATCCATAGCACTATAGTTTTTTTAGCATAACATATACCCCTAGTCAAGGGCTGGCTAGCAGACTTTAGCCCAGGGGTTCAAGCACATAGCACTGGCTCATAAGTAGCGGCCCATTCTTAAAGGGTGGTCTTCGGTACAATATATATTTATCAATATAAAAAGAGGCTATTTTAGTGTTATTTAGTTTTATCTTAAATAATGTAAAATTAAACAAAAAACAAACCTCACTTTATATTGCATTTTATTTTATATGTTCCTTCTCCCTACAGCACTTTTGTTTTTTTACATACCTTGCTGATTATAATGGGGTATAATTCATATTATAGCAATAGATTATATAATGTTCTATTACAGTAATGAATACAGGGGCTGATTTATCAAAATGCAAAAAAGCCCTTTTGCTTTAAAAGCCTGATGTTTTTGCCAGCAAAAGGGCTTGTTTTTGCATTGGACTATATGCGGATAGGGTTATTATTTGTTTTAGGGTTAACCTAAAACGAATAATATGAGCGGTGCTACTGGTAGGAGGATCAGAGCACTAGGTGTCAATCTGACACCCTGGCCCAGAGCTAGATTAAGGCTCTGGCGGACCCGGGGTACTGTGTATTTTAGACAAATACACAGGAAAACTGTGTGCATTACAGTTAGGTGCACGCAGTTCTGCCTTCACGAGCAGTACACATTGATGCGGGACATACCTCACAACTGTCCTCGCAGTCAGACCAAATCCTGACTAAGTGAGACAGTCACCCAAATTCGGGACTGCTCCAAGATTCAGGACAGTTGGCAGACTGTCCAGCTCTCTCCTACCTGTTCTTGACACTTTTACCACTTGTGGCTGCTGGTGTCTTTAGATCAGTTGCTGCTTGTCTGGATCCTGGAATGTTGGATGCCCTATTTGGAAAAAAATGGGTACATGAAATTTAGAAAACTCCAACCAACCTCTGTGTTAAATCAATATAACACCCACGTTTTATAATAAAGCCTCACTCCAGCCCAAAATTAAAATAGTATTCACATTTGATAAATGGATCTACTCTACTTTACGTTTAATAAATATAACAATTTCCCAAGACCATCCCATTACATAATTCCTAATCACATTTAATAGACCTCATTTTTCCCAAACAGCTTCACATTCAATTAATAGCTCTCAAACCACCCCAGCATTGCATTAAAGATCCAATCACCCCATCTTAAACTTCATAGGCCCCACTATTAAATTGCCCCACCATCCACAAATAAAATAGCACTCATAATTAACCCCCAACCTGCACTCCACCATTAAATTAATAGCCTACCTCCCACATTATATTAAGATACCCTTCCCTCACACATTATATTAATATAGTGCCCCCCCACACACATTATATTAATATACTGACCCCCTCACACACACACACACACACACACACACACACACACACACACACACACACACACACACACACACACATATTAATATACTGGCCCCCTCATACACACACATATTAATATACTGGCCCCCTCATACACACACATATTAATATTTTGCCCCCCCCCACACACACACATATTAATAAACTGTCCCCCCCCCACACACACACAATGTACTTGCTCCCTCTCTCACACACACACAATGTACTGGCCCCCTCTCTCACACACACAATGTACTGGCCCCCTCTCTCTCTCACATACACACACAATGTACTGGCCCCCTCTCTCACACACACACATGCACAATGTACTGGTCCCCTCTATCACACACAATGTACTGGCTCCCTCTCTCTCTCTCACACACACACACACACAATGTATTGGTCCCCTCTCTCTCACACACACACAATGTACTGGTTCCCTCTCTCTCACACACACACACACACACACACAATGTACTGGCCCCCTCTCTCTCTCTCTCTCACACACACACACACACACACAATGTACTGGTTCCCTCTCTCTCACACACACACACACAATGTACTGGTTCCCTCTCTCTCTCACACACATACACACACACACATACACACACACACACACACACACACACAATGTACTGGCCCCCTCTCTCTCACATACACACAATGTACTGGCCCCCTCTCTCTCTCACACACACACACACACACACACTGTACTGGCCCTTTTCTCTCTCTCACACACACACACACACACACACACACACACACACACACACAATGTACTGGCCCTCTCTCTCTCTCACACACACACACACACACACAATGTACTGGCCCCCTCTCTCACACACACAATATATACTGACCACCTCACACACAAACATACACACAATATGTACTGGCCCCCTCACTTTGTCTCAATCTATTCTTCTTTATTTCATCATTATTTCATTGGTGAGTCCTCACTGGAAATGTCAGGCGTGATGACGTCATGCTCGACATTCAGTGGGACAGAGCAGAGAGGAGGAGAGACTGGCGGGAGCCGCCACATGTTCAGGTGACTGATTTATCTATTTATTTTATTTTTTTGTTCCCGGACGCAATTTGTTTTACTATGCTGGCAGACAGAGGGAGATAACTCCGCCTTGCCTACCCCACTGACCGCCAGCCCTGGGGATTCCCTCTGGGGACCGCTGGCCCCTAGGCAGTTGCCTAGGTTGCCTAGCGGTAAATCCGGCCCTGGCCTTAATGTTAAGGCTGGGGCAAATTTTTCAGAAAATTAACATATATTTTCTCCTTGATTTGGGGAATAAAAGAGTAAGGGTTAAAAATTCCATTTTTAAACTTTATTATTTAGTTGCCCAAACATCTCACTTAAGGGAGTGAAGTGGTGAGTCTCTTACTTTGAGTACTTTGAGACATCTATTGGGTGAGCAGGCGAAACCTACACTCTGCCCATTGCAAAATTATTAGAAATAGCATCAAGAAATAATTCTCATTCTTCAGAGACCTGGTAACTGGCTCATAAGAACTAGGGTGGGTCTGATATTGACCCTTATGCCCTAAAGTTGGACAAAAGGAAGACGTCCAGTTATAGAATTACATAATTTGGTCAACTATGCAATAATAATAATATTCTGAAATCGTTTGAGCAACGTAAGGCTTCTTGTAACCTGTCAAAAGACATGTTCAATTGTTACTTGCAAGTGAGGCACACCCTGACAGTCCAATTCTGTAATAAGGGACATTTAATATGTACTGCTCCTCTTAAAAATATTCTTTAAAATTTAAACTCCTGTAAGATTATTTCAATACTTTATACTACATTATTGTCACATACCACATCAGATTTGCTTGAAGATTGAAATGTGAAAATTGTATTGGTCAGATGGCAGATGAGGAATGGAAGTTCATGTTGAGATGTACTAAAATCACTACAACCTAAGTTAAATTCCAGCAAATTTATCTTTTTATACTTCACCTTTTAAACTTTTTAAAATGGGATTTAAAAAAACTCAAAAGGTCCTAAATGTGGAGATAAAATAGGATATTGCTGGACTTTGTATGAGAAAGCCCCAAGCTGCATATTTTCTGGAAATCAGTTAGAGTGTATATGTAAATCAGGGGTGAACATTCTTAAACTTGTCTCCAAGAATGAGTCTGTTTGGACTCTTCTTAATGAGTAGTCTTAACAAATATTATATGTATTCCAATATGTTTTTAACTTATTAAGTCTTTACAAATACTGTATGTATTTCCTAACTAGTTATTATTGCCAGGAATTGTATAACAAGTGTTTACAAGTGTTCATTGCTTTTATAAATGGATGAAATTGGTTAAAAAGTCTGGGGGTTATGAATGCTTCACTTTTGCTAGCAGGAATTCTACTGAAAATTTGTTAAAGTATGGCTTTATTACACTCAGTCATGTTATGTGTTGTAATCCCGGGAGGGAAATTGTGGGGTGAAATCTCCCAGAGTGCCAAGCGAATGTATTTTTCTTCTCTTAATTTACTGTGTAGTTATTTAAAGATTTTTCTTTAAGCCCTATATAATGGGTGAAATATATGTATTTTGCTTATGCATAAGTTGTATTATTTCAATTCTCAACTCTGCGTACTTCTTTCACTCTTTTGTTGGGGGTTGCTATAATTTGTTGTTTGTTTGTAATTTCAAATTTGTTTATTTGATGCAATATATTCAATTAAGATGCAATGCAAAAAAATGTAAGGAAAAAGCTTGCTAGTGGTTGGTGGAACGACTTCCCTTGAGTTATGGGAGGGGCAAAGTACTGCTCTGTGAACAGGCAGTGCTCACATAAAACCACCTCAATAGTCGCAGCTATGGAGTATCAGCATGCTAATGAGGGCGCTTACAAGCAAAGCCTCAAAGAGGAAGTTAGAATAGAGAAAGTGAAGGAGAAGCACACTAAGTTATATGCATTATATACTTCAGTTCAGACCTATAAATTGTAAGAACTGATTTGTTGGTTATTCCTTTTGATGTTAATAAAGGTGTTCAGCGGTGTTAATGTGGATGTTAAGCTACAACAATTTTGTTTCTTAAACAGATTGCTGTTTATTAAAGATGATAACAACAGTAGATAAATGCAGCTACTCACACTTGCTTGTAGTACAGCAGAAATACTGTTGAATGCAGGTTTATACAGTCTTATACACACTTGTATATGTACATGGTGTTAAACATGCAGTTATTCAGATATGCAGGCACTGTTATACATATGCTGCACGTCTGAGAAGGTAATATTTGCATTGTGGTGGTCAAACGCCTCTCTTATATAAGTAGATATTATGGGGAGAGCCTCCGGTTCACAGTTAGTGTCTTTGGGGCCTTATATTATATTGCAGGCACACAGCTACTAATGCTGCGACTATCTTCGTGCACTGTCTGACTGGAAGTAATGTGCGAAAGCCGAACTTCCAGTTCTCAACACTGGCCGCACATGCGCAGTAACGCAATCTGGACAGTAGTGTCCTGCCCCACTTCCTGTTTCCTCATAGACCGCGGTCATTGAACAATCCCTTTGAAACTTATGGAGCTTTTGTGTCTGATAAAGGTGTTACGAAAATACATAAGTTAAGACTATGTGTTATTTATTTTAAGTCCACAGTGCAGCCATCCTATTCAATCTGTTTCACCATATGATGACTGATGCAGGTTTAAGGCAGAACCTCTTTCATTCGTTCCAATACTTTCAATTATATAAAAAGAACCAAGAAACCACAACTCAGCCAGATGAAACAACAAGTTCTCCCAATGGAGTAGTTTGTTAAAAAATTGCTAAAGTGTGCAATATTTTAGGTGGTTCAATCCCTTCCTTGGGCAATCCCAAATTATTGTACACTTGCTATTTTGGAGTAAAGCTATTCTTATGGGAGAACCTATTACTTCATTTGACTGAGTTGTTGCTTCTTGGTTATTTTTATTTATTTGGTCTCCTCATCACTCATAAGGGGATTTACCTGCAACTATAGATGGAGCAAGTGTTAAATTGACACCTGACACATCAAGCTTTGACTACATTGCATCGTTACTGACTTACAATTTTGCATTGTGATACAATGTGCAATGGAGAGTCTAACTTATCATTATGGTTTTATATGTAATACCGGTACTGGATTCATGGGGGATTCTTATCACACATTGTAAAAGTCATTCATTCTAAAATCCAATTCTCTGTAAGAAAATAAATATATATAACAGTCTGCCCTGCTAAATAAATAACCAGCATTAGTGCTATAGTCTGAGCTGGTTTCTGCTAAATTAGAGGGACATTGAGTATGGGGTCTCTTTGCAAAATCAGCCTGCTGGTACATTTAGTTCCACAATAGTATATAATAGGAAAAAGCAAAAGCACCCTTTTAAAAACATTTTTACTAAAATACAGTCCCAAACCATTGCTTACTATGTTTATTAAACTGATAAATAAAAAAATGAATATTCTTCCTTAAGTTCTACCATCTTCATCCAGAATCCAATTCAAAGGGAAGCAAAATAATTTTAAAAAACACTACCTGTGGGTAGTGTTGAGTTATGTGTGTGATGTATTTTCCATACCTACTGTTTCTAGTGGTCTACAATATTGTATAAGTTATCTAAAAAAACAACTTTATGATCAATCTAATATGACATTAGGGTTATAAAGTTTCCATTAGTAATATTTTAGACAAACAGCATAGCGTATTATGTTTATTGGAAAATATTGTAGGTGTAACTTTAAAAATGTAGCTGTACTGCTGCAGATGAGAAAATATAATGACTTAAGCAAATCGCTGTATTGAATAAATTAGAAATACTGTTAGGAGCCTTCCCCCGTGTCTTTTTTCCTTAATTGGTTAAACCCCCTCCCCACACACACACACACACTCACACACTTTTGCTGCTAACTATTGTGCTGTAAATGGACCTGCTGGTACATTTAGTTTCATAATTGTAACTAATGGAAAAAAACATTTTTATTAAGATACAAGCCTAAACCCTCATTTACTATTTCTGTTAAGCTGCTAAATCTAAAGGAATATTCTTTCTGAAGTAGTGCAATCTTTATCCACAACACAATCCAAAGGGGAACGAAAATAAAAAACAAACTTACGAGACAAACATAACTGCTTGTTATGTAGCCCTGCCACTGAATTACTTTTAACTGAATTGAGCTAGATAAGCTTTATGCTGTCTACCTAAGTGTAGTGTTAAGTTACAGTTATGGCGCATCTTTTCCAAAGTAGTGGAACTACAAGTCTCAGCCATTGACTCCTTAGACATGCTAGCACTTATACAATTGCAAGCACAAGTGTTTCCTGGCAGCCAAGGCCTGCTGGTACATTTAGTTGCACAATAGTACCTAAAAGAAAAATGCACAAACACCTTTTTAAAAACATTTTTATTAAAATACACCACCCAAACCCTTGCTTACCATTTTGTTAAACTGATAACGCCAAAAGAAATCTTCCTGAAGTAGTTCATATGGAATCTTCATCCACAATACAATCTAAAGGGGGGAAAAGTAAAAAAAATTAAGAGATGAATGCAACTGCTTGTTATGTAGCTCAGGTGCTTATTGACTTTGAACTGAATTGAGCTGGATAAACCTTATGTCATCTACCTAAGTGTAGTGTTATGCTATGGATATGATGCGTCTTTGCCCTGACATCACCAGCTATAATACAATAGTATAGTAGAGTATATAGATGGTGGTGTCAGTGCAGTATTATGTCATATATCCAAGTATATGTTATATTACGTATATGATGCATCTTTCCTCCACACGCCTTCATATGCAAACATCTATGAAGCAATGTTGTACAATATTACAATATTTTATCTACCTAAGAGCATTGTTATGTTATGTGTATGATGCATTTTCCATACAAACTGTATCCGACAGCTAAATGACATTGAACTGAATTAAATCAGACAAGCCTTCACCTCTGACCCAACCACAAACAGGTTTCCCATGCAGTGCACTTAAAATTGACTGAGTGTTGAAGGCTTGTCTTGGTCATTTCAGTCCAAAGTCGTTTAACAAACAGTTTAGGGAAGAAGTTGATCATTATGTTGATGTCACATATTTGTACCAGATGCTTTATTACACTCTCTATTTAACAATGTAGTACAATATTACAGTATGTTATTTACCCGTGTGTAGTGTTATGTTGTGTGTATAATGCATTTTCCAACCTACTGTATTTGGCAGTGTACAGCGTTATTTATTTAGCTAAAAACACTAGAACTGTGAAAGATATACATTTTAATTTCATATAAAAAACAACTTAATGATTATCAATCTAATATAACATTAAGGTTTCCATTAGTAGTATTAAAAATTTTAGACAAAAAACATAGGGTGTTATGTACACACACAAATACTGTTGTGTTGCAATTAAAATAGTGTCATGGTCTAAGCAACTTGTTGTATTAAATAAATTAGAATTACTGTTAGAAACCTTCCCATATGTCTGTTTCATAATTGGTTGACTTTTCTTACCTCCCTACTACTATTTTACAGCTAACTATTGTGATATAAATTCATTCATTACAGTTTCAATGGGAAATCCAGTGCTATGATATCTGGGGGTAAATGTATCAAGCTGAGAGTTTTCCGGCGGGTTTGAAAAGTGGAGATGTTTCCTATAGCAACCAATCAGATTGTAGCTCTCATTTTGTAGAATGTACTAAATAAATGATAGCTAGGATCTGATTGGTTTTTCAAACCTGCCGGAAAACTCTCAGCTTGATACATTTACCCCCTGGTGGTAGAAAATGGTACAAGTAACTGAGACAAAACTTTGGGAAACCTCTACAACGCAATGCGTTGTGTTTTTACTTGAAGTGCATTAGCATATTAAATGAATGGCAGCATTACATACCTTTTCTCCGTTTAATATTTGCTGCATTTATATGAAATCGAACTCCCAGCAATATCCAATGTGTTTGTATTTTAAACGAGATGCTTTTTTACTTTAATGTCTTGCAATTGGTTAGTTTTTTTTCCTGTTGATTTTTTCTTTGTCTTTGCTTTATTTTGAAGAATCATATTATTGAAGATGAAATAATACACTCTTAGCTGCTTAATCCCATTAACCCTCTATCTACTTTATTGCTTATTTCTACAGCTGTTAGATAAAATCTCTGAACAAGCTGAAGGCTTGTTCACCCTTTTATTAACGTTTGTTTTCTCCCTTTTGGACCCACTGAGGTCTGTTTCTAGAATTCCTATAGTATTGTTAATAATTTACAAGGAGATGTGGTAAGGAATTGAAGTCATGGCCATGTGTATGCATAATCACTCCTTTTTGTCTAAAAAATATTATCCTGTTTAATTTAAGCATACTCCGTGTATTTCTGTTTTACCCCACTGCAATAATCTGTATCAGACCATTTTAATTCTGGTGACACAAGAATGTCATTGAATTGTGCTGACTTTTAACAATTCTCACAGGCTGGTTTGGCATAACAATACATATCTCCTTTGAGCTGATAAACATCTGCTCATGAATCTCAATTAAGTTTATTGCATCAGGTACAAACCCCCAAACCATCATTTACCATTTTTATTAAACTGCTAAATCCAACAGGAATAGTCTTGCTGAAGTAATGCAATCTTCATCCACAATATAATCCAAAGGGAAACAAAAAAAAATAAAAAACTTGAGACAAGTGCATCTGTTCGTCATGTAGCCCCACCACTAAATGACTTTGTGCTTCATTGATCCAAATAAGCCTCATGTCATCTTCCTAAGTGAAGTGCTGTTATGGGTATGGCGCATATGTGTGCCAGACATATCCATATACCAGCATCTACAATACAATTCATTGCCCTTACTTGCATACATATAGATATGTATCATATATATTTGATATGATATACACATAAAGGGCAAGATTCATGTTCGTCATTAGTCCCTTGGTGTGTTTGCTTTTGTGTGATATAGCTCTGCGCCTGCACAGAAACGGACCATACACCAATGAATTCAATTGCATGCAATTCAAGTCCAAAAGCAAATGACACTTGCAACTTGAAGGGTGAAACAGGAGTGGGAAGGGTTAAACAAACGTAGGCAATGTACAATAACGACATGCCTAGCATAAATCTTCTGCATTCTGATGCAGATGTGGCCTAGGTTTCTCTATTGTGCGTTTTTTTTAGTCCTATCATTTGCACTAGCTACAGGACAGGTGTATGCGACTTATAGTGATGACTGTCACAGCATTGTCTTTGTATTAAAAACTACATGTATGTGTGGCACTAGATAGCAAAGATAATTTCTATGCACGTAAGAGAGTATATAAAAATGCATTGTATGTACAGTATGCATTAAGAACATCCCGATGTATGTATTTAATGTAAAATAAAGTAAAAGTACACGTAACATTTAGTCTGAGCGTATTTACAACCAGGGGGTAAATGTGTCATAGTCCGATTTTTTTCATCTCGCGCAAGATGAAAAAACCGGACTATGATACATTCACCCCCAGATTTCAAATTGAAACGTATCTTGAGATCCGCATTGATTTGAATATGGTTGGAACTAGGCTCAGGTTCCGTGCTCTTATTTTAAATGCAGGTTGTGTACAGGTTGTGTCTGAACATGAATCAGGCCAAAGGTGTTTGGTTTATGATAACACATATTATTATTTGCCATTAATTTGAAATCTTTGAATGTTTTGTTAGGACTTGAATCAAAATCAACCAGTAATTGAGCATTCTTAAATATATATGCAAAGATTTATCTTTGTAATGCATTGAATTTTAATAACTTAATGCATCATTTAATATGTTTAACTCATTTTGGCTATATGTGTATAGCAGAATACAATTATAGTCAAATACATTTATCTCCCTGAATTAAATTGAATTTATCAACCTTGCCGTTTAAAGCATTTTTGAAAATATCTATTCCATATAACAGAACTAGGGTAGCTAAATAAATATTCATATGCTGGATAATATAAATCTGTATTTATAATAATCACTTTTAGAGCTATACAAAACAAATACAGCGTAATGGCTTAGTGTGTTTAATTTATTGATATACTAAACGCTTAAGGTCACATTTTTGTATTGTTGTTTAGTGAAGATGTTACCTAATTTTAATGTGTTCTTCTTAATCAATCATTTGATTGTTACACAATTTATTTATGTTTTCTAGCTTTGCTGATGGGATGACATTTGTAGATTTAAATATTAAAAATATGTCTTTTAGTATTGTTGACTTATTTTTATCATATTGTAATAGAATTACAGAATAGACTGTATATATATAAGGACTACAAAATTTTGTTAAAAACAGAACATATTTGCAGGTATTAAAGCAGATAAAATAAATATGAAATGTGTAATATTGCGGGTATTAACGCAGTTGCTGCACGGATACATGACATTTATTTTTATAAGAAAAAGCACATGTTTAGGAATATTTTTTTAAATTTACCTGTGACTGCAAACTAACATTATATAATACATTAACAACTTCTAGCTGAGTAAACAATGCTTTTAGTGATACATCAAAACAAAACAGCATACACTTCCTTCAGGATAACATTACGCAACCTAACACTGACTAGACATAGTACTCCTGTCTAGATATTGGCCACTGTCTGGCATTGGTCCCCCTGCACAAGTGCACAATACAGGTTTATATACTGTTCAGCCCTCCTCCCCACTAGCTTGCTTGATAGGCAGCACTCCACCTGGTCCTTAGAGAATTAGGTCTCTTCAGTTGCTCTGTTTGATCCGTTTCACTTCACACACACCCAGTTGTCTGTAAAAGAAAAACATATCCAAAGCAGCCCCACCATGGAAGTTAAATCACACCTTATATGTTTTACTTTATCACACATATCTTACACCTAATCTAAGCGCACTGCTATATGTGTGGATAACCCTGTCTGCAGACTTTGAGCTGAACACCCAACTCCTCTCTTAAAGACCCGTGGAAAACCACTTACTTTGTCACAATATATATATATATATATATATATATATATATATATATATATATAAAATATAATTATCTGGCGTCTACAGCTCTGCTATCCTCCTGAAATGTGGCTTAGCACCAGCAGCAAGGCACATAATTGTTGCTTATCCTTGCCCCACGATAATTGAAATATAGTGAAGGGGGCGAGTTTTTGTGAAGCAATAAGACACTCCAAATTGGAGGCTAATTGGCAGCATTTTACCCAGGCAAACACAAGTGAACAGCCCAGGCTTTTCTACCAGCAACACGTGGTAGGTGGTTTATATAGCCAATGAAATATATGAAAAATTATGTTACAGAGCTATAATCAAATACAACACAATCGGTGTGTCCATAGAGCATCCTTTGCCTACTTTTCAGTCACCGGGAATGGTTTGCAAAGTGTGGCCACAGGCAGCTAGCAGGCCCCAAAGGTGAAAATTGTACCGCCTCTCCTGTCCATGCTCCAAATCACTAATTGGGGCCCCTGGATCTCGTAGTTTGTCGCATTAAAATGTGATCTAGGTATGAGACATTTTAATATTTGTGGCATTTTAGCGGTCATCTACTAATTAAAATAATGTGGCTAAGCAGCACATTTTTTATGCATGGATGAATCTCTTTGTCAGTCTTTCAGATAAATAAGTGAATGTTTGGGAACTGCCCCTGTACAATCATTCTGCTACTACATTTGTGCAGTTTTTGTAGGTTATTGAGTCCAGATGAAAATGTGTGCAGTGAAAAGTATAAACAAAACAATCTCCTGCTTTGTACACTTTACAACCATCCAATGACTTAATAACAACTTTTACATTTTTATGTAAAATAACAAGGCTTATTAGAACCTCATTTATAAAACTGGAATCTTAAAAAGAATAAAAACCTTTTATTGTTGGAGCTACTTGGAAAAAGGTATGTATAAAAATGTTACTGATATTTAGAATGGCATTATGTTTTTCCAGCAGTATGTTACATGATTGTAGACACTTTGTAAAAAATTATGGTGTGTTAAGAACATTGGTAACATTGTTATATGTACCTGATATGATGTGATCCTCAAATGAAGGCTTTTATCTATTATTAAAGATTCAGGTACCTTCTCCTACTTCCAGTCACTCCTTGCAGTTAGGACTTCTTTAGCTTTCGCACATACACAAACTCTGTTGGATCTAGTAAGCTGGTTGTACCACTTACATGTCAACTATTGTACATAATGGGCCTGATTCATTAAGGAAAGTAAAGCAAAAAAAAAAGTAACTTTGAACCATGGCAAAACTATGTTGCATTGAAGGGAGAAGTTAATTTAAAAAATAAGGACAGATTTATAAATAAGGTCTGCAAACGCTTCCAAAGCGTTCCCTCTCAGTCCAGGGGTGAAACAGCTGGCCCACTCACTGGGGTCAGTTTAAACTGTTGGCAAGTCCATTCAAATCCCCCCAAGAACGTATCAAGGTCGCCGTCTTTTTCCAACACAGGGAATTGGTCGTGCCTGGGTTTTTTCCTACCTGGACCTTGGTCCACCGATGGGCTGCTGAGCCTGGCGATCTCCAGCTGGTGTTCACGTTCAGCTTGTCGCTCTGCCGCCTCCCTGTCTGCAATGGCTTGTCTCTCTGCAGCTTCCCTATCTGCTCGGCGTTCTGCAACCTCTTGGAGTTGCTGGATCAGCCGCAGTGGTGTTGCAGGACCGGCATCCTTCAGCTGTTTGAGAGCAGTATGAAGGTGACTGTCCAGGGTAGACTACTCACTTGGTTCAACAGAGGTATTTCTGATAATGTCCAGTGCTGATTGCTCTCCTGAAGCAGAGAGATTTTCTCCACCGTCTCCTCCGGCTCTTAGTTTCTGATCATCCTCCACAAGCGCTTGTAAAAGTTGCTCTCGGTTCCTGCCGGGGATGACAGCAGTTCCTCTTTTGACACACAAAGTGAAAAGCTCATCATTTTTCATCTGCTTATAGTCAGGGGCCATCCTGTACCTCACACTTCCACCAAATAAAAAATAGAAAGAGAACATGAAGTGTTGGGGGGGCAAACAGAAACTATATGTGCAGTATGTCTTTTGTAAGCCTTGAGCGTGATCTCCAGTCAATTGGGATGATGACTCTCTCTAGAATCACACACCACTAAATCACTTAAGTTCTTATGATAAAAAGAAAAATATTATCATTCCCACTACTGCCAACCAGTTTGTCACAAACACCCAGCCTGTCCCAGATACAGCAATCTGAACAGCTGGCCGTTATTTTCGTCACCTTAGTCACTTAGCAATGAATACACCTCTTCTTCCATCATGAAGGATTTATTATGGTGTCCTTATGTTCACCAAAACCACTTGTTAATGTTTCACACTTAAATCACATACACATGTAGCCAGGGCCGGACTGAGACTTAAAACCAGCCCTGGCATTTAAAACACACAGGCCCACGTGTTGTGGGCTCCATGCACTATATTGTTGCACACTGATGCTGGCGCAGTGTGCGTTGCTGGTGCTGTACAACATGATGTAGTATGAGTATGTGGGGGGGGTATTTATTTCTCATAATATCCCTCAACATTATATTGTTAGCACCCATATTACATCAATAAATACCATGACAATATATTATTAGTACCCAAACTACAGCAATAAATAACCCCCCACACAACACTCCTGCTACATCGATACCCACCCACATTACAGCAACCAGCCTCACCCCCACATTACAGCAACCAGCATCACCCCCACATTACAACAACCAGCATCATCCCCACATTACAGCATCCAGCATCACCCCCCACATTACAGCGTCCAGCATCACCCCCCACATTACAGCAACCAGCATCACCCCCCCACATTACAGCGTCCAGCATCACCCCCCACATTACAGCATCCAGCATCACCCCCCACATTACAGCATCCAGCATCACCCCCCACATTACAGCAACCGGCATCATCCCCATATTACAGCAATACCCTATCATACTTATTAGCAATACTAAGCCCCAAACACACTATAACAATGCCACCACCACGCCACCCCATACTACAGCAATACCACCGATTATACAGGCGCCACTGTTTTGCTTTTTTAAAATCTCCCACAAGATAGCAACAACAGAATACATACACACATATAGGTAACAGGTACCCTTTTCCCTCAATTAAATAGTAATGGCAGAATTTTCATGAATCATTCCACATGAAATAAAACTGTAACAAATATATCAGAAAAAACATAACTATTGAATGATCAGTTGAACCCACACGGCGGCATTAAAAGTATTTCCATCTACAGAAAAATGTCAGAGAAAAATATTTTTTATACTACAGTAACTGGATATGCGTCTTTTCTAGTCATTTTAAATAACAAAGTATATTAATTAAGGGGGATAGAGCAGGTGGGTGAGAGATAATTGGATGTGATCCATCAGTTTGATTAGATAGGAAACATTTAGATAATTTACCTGGAGACATCTACCCCCTTGACTCACAGGCAGGGCTGACAAGAGGAATTTTGGGCCCCAGTACTGCAACTTCTTTGGGCCCCCGTCATATTTAACAATGAGAGACTTGCCTTTGGCAGAAGTTCATATTATGCCACACCGTAGTGCACGCAATTCATATTATGCCACACCATAGTGTGCCCAGTTCATATTATGCCACACTGTAGTGCGCCCAGTTTATATTATGCGACACCATAGTGCGCCCAGTTCATATTATACCACACCGTAGGGCCCCCAGGTCATATTATGCCACATAATATTATCCTCAATTCATATTTGGCCATGCAGTAGTGCCCACAAATCATATACCATACAGTAGTGCCCCCAAATCATATTATGCCACAATAGTGCCCCCAAATAACATTATGCCATACAGTAGTGCCCAGACAAGAAACTCATTCACAAATAAAAATTGGTACAGCATATCAGATACTGAGAGTGTGAGTCCCAGGAGCAACTTAATACACCATTTACAATGCAAACAAAAATAGATATATTGACATAATTACAGATAACATTTATGACAATCAGTGCTTTTTCCTCTTAATTAAAAGTCTCTGTATAGATAAATATGCAAGAAAATTACAGCGCAATAGTGAGCAATGCATAGTGTTTTAAACGTCATTGGATACACAGTAGTGCCCCCAGTTGAACGAAGGATGGTTAAAAACACATTGCACACGAGAAAATATATGAACTTACCTGATTATGGCATCACCCCCCACATTACAGCGTCCAGCATCACCCCCCACATTACAGCGTCCAGCATCACCCCCCACATTACAGCAACCGGCATCACCCCCCACATTACAGCAACCGGCATCACCCCCCACATTACAGCAACCAGCATCACCCCCCCACATTACAGCAACCAGCATCATCCCCCACATTACAGCAACCGGCCAACCAGCATCACCCCCCACATTACAGCATCCAGCATCACCCCCCACATTACAGCAACCGGCATCATCCCCACATTACAGCAATACCCTATCATACTTATTTGCAATACTAAGCCCCAAACACACTATAACAATGCCACCAACACGCCACCCCATACTACAGCAATACCACCGATTATACAGGCGCCACTGTTTTGCTTTTTTAAAATCTCCCACAAGATAGCAACAACAGAAGACATACACACATATAGGTAACAGGTACCCTGTTCCCTTAATTAAATAGTAATGGCAGAATTTTCATGAATCATTCCACATGAAATAAAAATGTAACAAATATATCAGAAAAAACATAACTATTGAATGATCAGTTGAACCCACACGGCCGCATTAAAAGTATTTCCATCTACAGAAAAATGTCAGAGAAAAATATTTTTTATACTACAGTAACTGGATATGCGTCTTTTCTAGTCATTTTAAATAACAAAGTATATTAATTAAGGGGGATAGAGCAGGTGGGTGAGAGATAATTGGATGTGATCCATCAGTTTGATTAGATAGGAAACATTTAGATTATTTACCTGGAGACATCTACCCCCTTGACTCACAGGCAGGGCTGATAAGAGGAATTTTGGGCCCCAGTACTGCAACTTCTTTGGGCCCCCGTCATATTTAACAATGAGAGACTTGCCTTTGGCAGAAGTTCATATTATGCCACACCGTAGTGCACGCAATTCATATTATGCCACACCATAGTGTGCCCAGTTCATATTATGCCACACCGTAGTGCGCCCAGTTTATATTATGCGACACCATAGTGCGCCCAGTTCATATTATACCACACCGTAGGGCCCCCAGGTCATATTATGCCACATAATATTATCCTCAATTCATATTTGGCCATGCAGTAGTGCCCACAAATCATATACCATACAGTAGTGCCCCCAAATCATATTATGCCACAATAGTGCCTCCAAATAACATTATGCCATACAGTAGTGCCCAGACAAGAAACTCATTCACAAATAAAAATTGGTACAGCATATCAGATACTGAGAGTGTGAGTCCCAGGAGCAACTTAATACACCATTTACAATGCAAACAAAAATAGATATATTGACATAATTACAGATAACATTTATGACAATCAGTGCTTTTCCTCTTAATTAAAAGTCTCTGTACAGATAAATATGCAAGAAAATTACAGCGCAATAGTGAGCAATGCATAGTGTTTTAAACGTCATTGGATACACAGTAGTGCCCCCAGTTGAACGAAGGATGGTTAAAAACACATTGCACACGAGAAAATATATGAACTTACCTGATTATGGCATCCTGTGTTCTGTTCTCCTACTGGGCGAGTAGGGATCTGCAGCTGTCAGCTTCTCGGCCCGGGAGCACGGGCCGAGGGCAGTGGTCAAAGTGGAAATTTAGAAGTGGGGGTATGGAAAATATAAGTGAATGGAGTATGAAGGCTTGCTTTTTTATTTTCTTTTAACACTTGTCCCCTCTGTGCATTCCCATTCTTCATTACTACTTGTGTTTTATGATGGCTGCATCCTTGACATTCCCATTCTTAAGATGTCTCTCCCTTTACACTTTCTTTTACCTATGCCCTTGCACCATCTTCTCTTTTGTCCCTCTCACTTTACGCCCTTTCCCCCTGGCTCTCACCCCTCTTTCAGCACCCCATTCCCACCTGGCTCTGTCACCTCTCTTCAAGCACCCCTTCCCCCTGGCTCTCTCACCCCTCTTCCGGCACCCCCTTCCCTCCTGGCTCTAACTCCTCTTCCGGCACCCCCTTCCCTCCTGGCTCTCACTCCTCTTCCGGCACCCCCTTCCCTCCTGGCTCTCACCCCTCTTCTGGCACCCCCTTCCCTCCTGGCTCTCACTCCTCTTCCGGCACCCCCTTCCCTCCTGGCTCTCACTCCTCTTCCGGCACCCCCTACCCTCCTGGCTCTCACTCCTTTTCTGGCACCCCCTTCCCTCCTGGCTCTCACTCCTCTTCCGGCACCCCCTTCCCTCCTGGCTCTCACTCATCTTCCGGCACCCCCTTCCCTCCTGGCTCCCACCCCTCTTCCGGCACCCCCTTCCCTCCTGGCTCTCACTCCTCTTCCGGCACCCCCTTCCCTTCTGGCTCTCACTCCTCTTCCGGCACCCCCTTCCCTCCTGGCTCTCACTCCTCTTCCGGCACCCCCTTCCCTCCTGGCTCTCACTCCTCTTCCGGCACCCCCTTCCCTTCTGGCTCTCACTCTTCTTCCGGCACCCCCTTCCCTCCTGGCTCTCACCCCTTTTCCGGCACCCCCTTGCCTCCTGGCTCTCACTCCTTTTCCGTCACCCCCTTCACTCCTGGCTCTCACTCCTCTTCCGGCACCCCCTTCCCTCCTGGCTCTCACCCCTTTTCCGTCACCCCCTTGCCTCCTGGCTCTCACCCCTTTTCCATCACCCCCTTCCCCCTTGACTCTACCACACTCGTGAAAACCCTGCCCCCCCTCCCGCGAAAATCGCGGCACCCCCCCTGTGCAAAAATCACGGCACCCCTATCCCGCGAAAGTCGCGGCACCCCCCCAACCCCTGTGCAAAAATCGAGGCACCCCCCTCCCGCAAAAATCGCGGCACCCCCCCTCCCGCGAAAATCGCGGCACCCCCCCCCCCCCGCGCGACTCCTATGCAAAAATCGCGGCACCACCCCTCCCGCGATCCCCCCCTATTCAGAAAATACAAACAGTGACCACAGTGCACAGGATAAGGGGGAGGGAGCAGAGGAGCTCTCGTCTGTCGCGCAACAGAGGTGGCTGACTCCTGCCCAGGAACCAGCCACCTCTGCCCTGGAATCCATGAAGTGTCGGCCGGCCCATCTAGCCATCGGCCCTTCTGGCATTTGCCAGAAGTGCCCGATGGCCAGTCCGGTCCTGCATGTAGCATGATCCTCCCTGGGCTTCGTAAATTCACAAAGAATCACGGAGAATACGCTAGGTAAAATTTATTTAATCTGAAAAATGTTTCCAAGGCTTAATTACAAAAAAAGGTAATAACAAGACATACAATAAATTTGCACAAATAAGTTTCAGAAAAGTCATCATGCATTTTCTGGATGAGCAAACAGGTTCTGCTACGATCTTGGCCAGAATTTTTTTGTCTGTGTCTAGCAGGGATATGGGGTGATAAGATTCTCGGTACATGGCATCCTTCCCCAGCTTCGGGATCAGCATTTGGGCAAAATAGTCCATAAGTGAGGTATAAAAAAACTGTATGAATTGTTTATAAACCTCCAATAGGATGCCATCCATACTCAGAGTCCTTCAAGAATTCTGCTGATTCTGTCGGAAGTTAAGGTAAATTAATTTAATTTAGATAATCTGTCAACTGGACCATGTATGAGACCTGGAATGTGTAGAGATTTTTTATATTAATCAAAAAACTCCTTTGCAATTTTATGCCCTTTGTATTGCTTGTTATTATGACTGTCTATGATGACTGGAGTTGTTTTATTTGACAGTTCATTCCTGATACGACATGCCATGTATTTACTTCCAATGTCTGCTTGAAAGTATTGGTTATGCCTAGAAAATAATAGTATATGGTTAGATTTATCAAATAGATTATTTGACCATTTCGTCTGTGTATAAACCCATGTCACAACAGTATGTTGCGTACCTGCTAGTGTTGTTATTACTTGGAGGAAGGTGCGGAATCTAGCGTGCCCCTGGTATGCACCACGGAACCCCGCAAGAAGGTATGGACTTAGCCGCAGGAAACACGCAGGTTGTGGTCCTTCTCCAAGTCAGATAGCGAGGCAGAGGAGAGAGAGAGGTCAGACAAGCCAGGTCGGTAACGGTGCTGGCAATCAAGGAGTATCCAAAGAAATAGTGAGACAAGCCAGGGCGGTAACAGTCTGGTAAACACGGTATAATAGGGAAATCCAAAGGGGTAGTCAAACGATCTGGGTAATAGGGCACAGGCAGGCAGGAGAGTCAAGACAAGGCAAAAAAATACTGGAACGCTGGAGGCACGAATAGACCTGATACTCTGGCACTGGGAGACAGTCATAATATGCCTTATAAAGGGATGGGACATGCTTGCGCAGCTGGCGGCCCAGGCCGCCGGAAGTGCCGGGTCTGGTTGCCTGGCTGCAACCAGACGCACGGGGAGACAGAGCAGGCGACCGTCCCAGAGAGACCACGGGACAGCTCCTGACAACTAAATTTGGTCAGACTCTGAGTGATGTTGATATGTAGAGTTTCTAAATTGTGACACTTCTGCTCAAATTCTACTTCTTTTTTTCTGTTAAATCTCTTAATCGCTGTCACCCTCTTTATACAGGTGCCTCTTATAAATGCTTTGAAATAGTCCCATAAGATTCCATGACTAGCCTCTGCAGAATTATCAGCAAAGTAACTCTCCCAAAGACAGATTAAATCAGAATTGACTCACATTAACATGAGCGAGAAGGGATTAAGCATCCAGAAACTGATTCCCTTTTCTTAGTCATTGTTAATGCTAACTAATATGGGGGAGTAGTCTGCGATCCTTTTAGGGAGGTATTCCACCTTAACCACAAGTGGTACCAGTCTGCTTTAGGTCTATGCATGATAGAAAGTGGTGTTTAGCAGTGTGACTGGAGAATTGTCCAGTGTGCAAATTTTTGAGTCTCCAGATATCAACTAATACCATCTCTTTAATGAGTTTAGAAAAGTTGAGAAAAGTGTGTATGTCTAATAGGAGCATCTAGAGTATCTTCCCGCCATGTAGCCGTTGTATATTTAACATGGTATTAAAATCTAGTGTTTGTATTTATTGTCGTTTATGTGTGTGCTTCCCTAAAGTATATGCACGTCTACTTCCCAACCCAAATGTGGCAGGACACTTCAGATTTTGTCCTAACTACAGGGAGTGTTGGGAGATACATTCTTCTTCATGCTACTTTGTGCTCTATGCTCCAAACACTGTTGTGTGCTGCATTTCCATGGACATTGGCGAGGAAAGTGATTGGAATGCACTCTAATACTAGGCATGCCCTTGGCCACACCTCTTCTGGCCCACTAGGCCACTTGGGTGGTCTTTCCATGGGTAAAAAATTCCAACTAGCCCTTGACACTAGCTAGAAACAGAACAGAGCTACCTCTGGGCCTTTCTCAGCTTTAATACAATCCCACAATATCCCCTTTGAAATATTGTAAAGTATAATTGGTTAGATAACTAATACACAAGTATTAACATTTAATTATTCCTCTTAGTTACCATGATAAACAGTATGAAATTATTGATGTGAATGATTCATTCACTGTAAAGCTCTTTGTAATATGCAGGCACTATATAAATAACTGTTAATAAATAAATAACAGTGTTTCGGTAGAATCAATAAACATTTGCTGAGCTCATTAAAAGGAGATGAGTTGTTAGCCTATTAAATACACATAGACAACTAATTAATATGTCATGTACATAATATAAATCCAGTTAATACATTGTATTGCCACCAAGTGCACATAAGTTGTCACTAGCACTCGCATAAAGTCAAATCATAATATAGGAAACTGTTAGTGTGAACAATGGCAGACTGCTATCGCAGTGTAGCAACTATGTAAACAAATCATTGAGTAATGAGTCCTCAACATATTTTATTTGGCAATAAATAATGGTTCTTAAACACAGCGCTAGCCACTAAACCAAACACATTTTTGTATGAGAAACAGAAGTACTGTTAAATAGAAACCATTGTCTCTGAAACAATGTATCATTTAATAAGGACATAGATAAGATTTATTGAAAACTAAAATACAGTTCAAAAATAGCAAAAGATAATAGTCTTTCATATGATAATAATGTGAGAATAACATAATTAGCTTTTATTAAATAACTTAACATTTTCCCATATATGCTTTTTATTGCAGCACAAGGAAGTGGAGTTTTTTTTTGTTACTATGAACTATATTTTAGATCTCAATGCATCTATTATTATTATTATCATTATTATTATTAGTTATATGGTGTCAAAAAGGGTCCACAGCGTCATAGAGAAAGCATAGGACAAAGCAAAACATAGCATACAGGACAATACAATAAACGCAGTGCAGTTAAAATATCACTCAGCTAAGAACAAACACACAGGGCAAAGAGGTATGAATGAATCCCCGAAAAATTAAATACTAGAAAAGGGAAGGAGAAGAGGTAGGGGAATGAACTAAAGCAGGCTGCAACTGTGCCCAGTAGTGTGGGCGCAAATAAAATGATTAGAGTCAGTGATAGAGATGCGAAGGCAAGGGACAATGTCGAGACCAAAGGCAGAGGCCTACTATTGAGGTGCAAAATGAAGCTGGGGTGCCAAAAATGTGCATCCACTCACAGTGGCCGCCATCCACCCCCCCCCCCCTTCCTCACTGCTTTTCAAGTAATAAAATCTATTCAACTTACCTGGACTCAGTCTTCTTTTTTCTGGAGCATCTGTGCTGCCTCATCCTCCACAGGTCTTGAACTGAAACTAGTTTAAATTGTGCCCATTATTATGGTTTCCCTGCTGTCTGTTTATGGTGCATTTGGGGAGTGTTCACCTTGTATTTTGTATGGCTAGAATGGAATATGGCCTTTTATAGCATGTAGGATGGCTGGGCGGGAGGTTAAGCGCTTTTGTTTAGAATGGATGGATAGGCACATATATGTTTGTATTGTAAGATTAGGAGTATAAACATTACAGAGGTAGAGTAAGTTTACATATATTGGGTGCGTATGTGGGAGAGTCAGTTCATATTCACTTGGGTGCATAAGTGGGCTCATACATAAATTGGGAGCATACATAAATTGGGCACATATTAATTGGGGAGTCCATCATTGCTAAATTTAGATTTGGAGATGGAGAGCAACAGAGTGGCAGGAGAGTTGCTTCATTGTTTTCATACAGAGAGAAACAAACCACTGCATTGGCATTGGCAGGTGCAGCCAGCATCAATTCCTCTCTTGCATAGCCTCTAACAGAATAAAGCAGTGCAGGTTGGACTCTTTCTCTTTCCCAAAGGACTCTTGAAGAATCATGTGACTCAATCCATCAGTGGAAGACTCTGAATACTACTTCCTGTTTTGGAAGGTGGAAGTAGTGTGCTGATGTTTTAAAAAGAAAAGCTAGAGTGATATTTACACAAATTGAAAAATAGAAATTGAGAACCGAAGCATCAGGGAAGTGGATAGGAGTTTAGGGAAATAACTGCTCCAATAGGAAATCAATTACATGAACACATGACCTAGGGCTGAGATTACATTGATACACATTCCTTATATTCTCTAAATGATGTGTTAATGTGTGATGGCTTGTTGAGAGGAGTGAAGCAAAGTGTCAAACTATTTCTCCATGCTGTTGGCAAGGCATCCAGATCATTTGAGGAAATTTACGCCAAGGCAGGGGTAGTTCACACCTTATACAGGGTAGTCTTTTACCAAACAATGCAAAACACTAGCGTTAAATTTCTTTCACAGCAGCAAGCTGAACTCACTACGATACAAATACACACTGAAGACAGTGCACCGATTTGCTGTTGAAGAGGAGAGTCGCTGTGCTGCGGTGGATTTTGGGTTAATTTGAATGAGAAGAGTGTAGTAGTGAATCAGAAAGTCACCATGGAAGTTTGCAACTGTCTATTAAGTTAATTTGTTTGGCTGAGAAAAGGATCTGCATTATATATGAATAACCAGGAATGGGTCTGTATTATGTGTTAGCCACCGTAAAGGGTCAGCATTTTACATCAGCCTCTAGGAAAAAGTATGTAGGTTGTAGGTTTTTTAATTCATCCCTATATAATTTGAAGTTCTTATATCCAATTATTTTCTGTTTACAAAATGCAAATGATTTTCATTCCATTTGACAGCATATGGCCCAAATGTGTTTAGCATTGCACTTTGCCTAATTCTTGCAAATAGGTTAACGTATATGGTATCAAAGTTTATTATTCTTTGGGTTTTAACTTTAATATGTGTTAACTAAACATGACTAGATACCTTTGCTATGTTGATCCAGTATTTAATTTAGTTATTTCCAATGCTGCTCCTTGCGTGCAAATTAAATTAGCTAGTGATTGGTGACTTAATTTTATTGGTGTCATCTGAATAAAGACAAGAGAAACGCTCCAGCAATGAACAGTATTTTGTTACTCTGTACATGATGAGGCTCCTTAACTGCTTGTTGAATTCACCAACAGTAAGTCATGATTTGGACTATAGTGTTGTGTGAGGCCCCAAAGAATCCGTTTATCTTAGTTTGGTAAGTGAAAGCTACTTTAGGAATTGTAGACTTTAGTTTTTGCTTTTGTGTCGACACATAAAGAAGGAACAGCTTTGTTTTTAAAATAATAGCGAATAAGCACATGCTACCTTCACAAGCCATCAACTCCTGAAATGAGATTTAACAAACGAAAAAGGCATAATTTCTAAAGCTATCACTGTTTGTGCATTTAGAGAAAGTGTACTAGGATGTGTCCTTCTGTACTTTCACCCTCTTTCTATTACTTTTAGCAATGATAGTTGGGGGCCATAGTTGTGGCTGCTTTGGAATTTTCATCTGGATTTATTGCAAACATGAAAACAGCATTCCCGATTAAATATTAAGGGTTGGATTCATTATGGAAGCAAAATCTTTTTTTCTTACAAAAAGCATATAAATCGGGTATACACACGTCCATTTTCAACCAGGAACAGCTGTGAGGATACATCTGGTGATGTATAAGGGTCTAGGACTGCTCTGCTTGTAATGTTAATTTTATCTCTACCAATAAACATTTTCCAATGCGATTATTCTGGTTCTAACGCGCAAAGATATTTAATAGCAAAAGATAGCAGGATTTACAGTAAACCATGCTGAAGCATAACAATATAACAATAAACTAGAAAGTACAAAAACCGAATACATAACATACAGTTTTGCAAGCGCGTCCTGGGCCCAGGTTCTGATACAGTCATGCTGTCTATTGTCAGGAAGATAGAGATTTAACAATGGCCCAGGAGCTTGCTTATATGCAGGTTGAATTAACATACACAGTGATATTATTATTATTATTATTATTATCGTTTATTTGTAAGGCACCACAAGGTTTCCGCAGCGCCGTACATGGTACAAACAGTAGACTATACAGGGTGAGAGATTAGGTGAGAGACGAATGGAGCGAGGGAGGTCGTTCCAGTGAAGGGGGGCAGCACGGGAGAAGTCTTGGATTCTAGAGTGGGAAGAGGTGATCAGAGTGGAGGAGAGGCGGCGATCATTGGCCGAGCGCAGGGAGCGGGCGGGAGTGTGAATGGAGAGGAGGTTAGAGATGTAAGGGGCAGTAGACTGAGATAGAGCCTTGTAAGTGGTGGTGAGGAGTTTGAAAAGGATTCTGTAGGTGAAGGGGAGCCAGTGTAAGGAAAGACAGAGAGGGGAGGCAGAGGAGGAGCGGTGTGAGAGAAAGATGAGTCTCGCAGCCGCATTGAGTATAGAGCGGAGGGGGGCAAGGTGGGAGCAGGGGAAGCCAGAAAGTTGGAGGTTGCAGTAGTCAAGACGGGAGATGATGAGAGCATGGATCATAGTTTTGGTGGCAACTTGAGAGAGGAAGGGACGGATGCGGGCAATGTTACGGAGTTGGAAGCGACAGGCTTGGGCAAGGGATTGAATGTGGGGGGCAAAAGAGAGAGAGGAGTCGAGGATGACACCTAGGCAGCGGAGTTGGGTGACAGAGGAGATAGTGGAGTTGTTAACAACGATAGAGAGGTCATGGTGGGAAGGGAGCCTGGGTGGGGGAAAGACAATGAGTTCGGTTTTGGAGATGTTAATTTTAAGAAAGCGAGAGGACATCCAGGATGAGATGGCTGAGAGGCAGTCAGTTACACGAGAGAGGAGGGAGGAGGAAAGATCAGGAGAAGAGATGTAGAGTTGAATATCATCAGCATATAGGTGATACTGAAGACCGAAAGAGGAGATGAGAGCCCCAAGGGAGGAAGTATAGAGCGAAAAGAGTAAAGGGCCAAGAACAGAGCCCTGAGGGACTCCAACAGGGAGAGGGGAGGGGGTAGAGGAAGAACCAGACGTGGATACGGAGAAGGAGCGATTAGCAAGGTATGAGGTGAACTAGGCATGGACAGAGCCAGAGAGGCCGAGTGAGAGAAGAGTTTGCAGTAGGAGGGGGTGGTCCACGGTGTTGAAGGCCGCGGAGAGGTCAAGGAGGATGAGTATGGAGTAGTGACCCTTGGATTTGGCTGATAGGAGATCATCAGTAACTTTAGCCAGGGCTGTTTCAGTGGAGTGGATAATGTCACAAATAAGCACAGATAACACTAAGAGAGGTCTTCATTGGTCCAGTGTTAACAATGTTCCTGTTGTCTGCTGGTCATAGATCAGTTCATTTGATCTTTTCCAAGGGTGGGGCACAACTTACTCCAACTGTTGCCTACGTGTCTTCCCGCCGAATAACCAGTTTAAACTGACCCAGAAACAAAGTACGTTTGAGTATTAATCTCATATTGCTCATAACTTGCGACTGCTAGAAGCAATTGCTACTTTGTCGAAACCGGCTTAATGCTGGTAAAATAAGCTTTAATAAAAGACCAAACTCTTTACCTTTTAAAAGACCTGAACCATAAATACCTTTATTATAGTTTTATCTATGTATAATAACCTGTAATATATTTTTACTAATAAATAAATGTGGATTGGAACCTTAAAAATTTGTACTATTTACAAATGTAAGTGCGAATATAAATCTGTGTGTTATTAATCCGTGCGATGGTGTCATTACACGTGGCGTACTAATCGCAATCACATGGTAAGACAATATCAATTTAGCTTACTTCATCCAATTAGTTGAATTTCACATGCTCTACTAGACAGGACCCTGCAGGATACATCTAATACATATGTGGAATATAAACTCACAAAAGAATACAGAGAAAAAGTTCAATTAATGTAACCTGTTAAAAATATAGTCAATAATGACAAAACATAAAAAAGTTTAAATATATTTATTAGGATGTAATTAATGCCTACTGTACATAAAATACATTTTTACAATTGCAAACGATTCCAAACACATGTTCTAACATACATACTCAGTCATCACTAGTAATCGGCAGTTAGATTAGACCTGTAGCTGGAGAAAGAGATATGGATGTAAAAGAAATACCTTAGGGGTGCTCAGACCTTGAATCGGATTGTGTTTGAGCTTGTCACGCACTTACTGTAGATTGACTGCGTACATTCGCCCATTCCCCTCCCCACTCTGCCCCTGAAAACATAGCCTATATTAAGTGACCCTTGTGTTAAAAGATTAATTGAAAGCTGCTGCATTCTGTTGCGTATCGTCTGGTTCTGGGCATGCACAGAGTAATTGTGCACATTATGCTGTCAGGATCTGCCTCACTTCCTCTGCAGCCTCAGGATGCTGCTAAATCTTGGCAGCTCATGCCTCTGGGATCTGTTGGACTTTATTATTGTGTTCATTGACTGTTTCTCCAGCAGTACCTCTTATCTACCAGAGGTGCTGCTATTGTGCTTGTTTCTTCCTACTACAAGAAATTACCTTGCTGCACTAATTAAACCCCAGCACCTGATTGTCTCTCTACTTATACCTGCCACTCTGAGTATAGTTTGCTGGTCATTGTTGTTTTGTTGCCTTCCTTATGGATTGTTCTTCATGCTGCTCATGTGCTCTTGGACTTCACATTCTGCTGCTACACCACTTCTCCGTATCTCTCTCCACCTACCATTCTACCTTCATCTTCAGTATTCCCGGTGCAGTTTCAGCTATATTGGATTCTTATAATTTATCTGTATTTTCTGAGCAATAAGCACCTTTATGCTTCACCACATCCCGGGCTCCATAGCTGTGATTTATATTGAGGCGTGACATATGCACAATAAATCGCCAGTTACGCTCCTTAATGTATGATGCCCTAACTGTTAACTTCTTCTCCTTAGTGGAGCTCTGGGAACTGCACACTGATAATGTTTTCCCTTGAGCTCCTCCATTTCTATAGAATGTAAAGGAGAGAACCGCTCCAGCATTGAAAGGCATTTTGTTATGATAGGGCTTTCTATCTACTTGTTGAATACATCAATGGTGAGTGATGATGGGACCAAAAGCAATGTACAAACCCCCAAAAGTATTAGTAAAAAAAAGTATTAGTAAAAAACTAAACTAATTACTTTACATAGATCATTTTACAACCAAGACCAATGCAGACTTTCTCACATTCCTCTGACTAGTTGAATATCAGAGGTTATCTACCCTGGCCAGTTCCATGACACAACCTACTATATTCTTCAGGCACAAATTTTTTGGGACTACAGACTTTGGAAAGCTATACCTTAAAAAAACCTTGAAGTCCAAGGAGTGGTAGCTTGCCTATTAGCTGGAAAGGGGCACTGTATATTTGACAGAACCAGGGGTTGACCACCCAAATTTAAACTACATTATTTTTTCTGTTTGAAAATATATATCTTCAATCTTCTGCTACTGTAATGTAATGTAATATATAGATAGACATATATAGAGAGAGATATACATATGTATAGATATGTGTGTGTGTGTGTGTGTATATATATATATATATATATATATATATATATATCTACCATATAAATGCCTACTGGCGTGTGTGGGGAAAAAAAACAAGCTGCAGCACCACCTGCTGGGCAGAGTTATACACTGACCTTTATATTTCTTGAAGGAGAAGTGACAGTTGGGAGTGGTTGGTGGTTGCCAGGGGTGACAGTGGGGAGTTTATAACACCTTAAGTAGCTTGATGAAGGATGTGGCGATGAAGATGAAGGATGAGGTGATGGAGAAAAATGATGAGGTGGTGACATGCGGACAAAACCACGTTAAAAAAGGGCGCTTGCGTAGGGAAGTAACGCTCTTCCCCTGAGGAGGCCTGGGCTAGGCCCAAATGCATGACAAGAACCTTTTTAACACCTTAAGTAGCTTGATTTGACTAGAATGCATGAGTATCATGCACGGGTTAACTTGTGTATATATATATATATATATATATATATATATATATATATATATTTATATATGTGTGTGTGTGTATATATATATTACATTGCATTACAGTAGCAGAAGGTTGATGATATATATTTTTAAATGGAAATACATATATATATATATATATATATATATATATATATATATTGTAACAAAGTGAGGCATTTAGCTGGCAATATGCAGAGAAAGCATGGAAGCAGAGTCTTAAAGGGAAGGTGGGTGCCCTGCCCATCAAGCTAGAGCTGTAGGAGGATTGTCATGTATAAAAGCTTGCTTGTTTCATTGTTCAGTGAGACCAATGCTGGGGAAGCTGGCTGGTCTTTAGAGAGCTGGTCCTTGTCTAGCTAGCGTTTAAGGTCTCCACAATCGATATGAAATCTGTATGGTGTCAAAACATTTACCATCCTGACAATAAAACTGCATAAAAAGGGAGAAGTTGTCTGCGTGTGTTTCAGCAGTAGCGGGCTCTTGCCACAATATATATATATATATATATATATATATATTTATTTATATATATATCAAAATGATAAGTTATGGTCAGTAAGCTCAGAGAGTCCAGAGAACATAAAGTCCCGAGAAAAGTAGTAATGCAGGTGGATATCAGCATTTAGCAGCATATATCAGCAAATCAGATGAGACACTGTGCAGATTAATAGTATAGTAGTGTGCGTACCAGAAATAAGTAAAATAACAGCTTATCTGTATGTGGACTCCTCAGTCATCCCAGGTGGTGATTTCCTTTGCTCACAGAGACAAGATGAAAATATAGTATGTTCTATTAATAACTGCTGCATCACCGCTCAATAGTGGGAAAGATATAAGAAAGCCATATGGCGGCAGTTCCCAAACTGTGCGCCGCGGCTCCCTGGGGTGCCGCGGCGCTGTCACAGGGGTACCGCGATCACCTAGAAAAAAAAAAGAAAATAGAAAAAACAAACAAAAAAAACAACAACTTATCCATCATCCAGCGCCGGATCCTCCTCCTCACTGACTGCCGGGGGCGTGACCTCATCATGTCCGGCAGTCTCAGTGAGCAGCAGCAGAGAAGACGTCAGGGAAGAAGGTAAGTGAATGGGGGCAATGAGAGACACGCTGAAGGGGACAGAGAGAGGCTGAAGGGGACAGAGACACGCTGAAGGGGACAGATAGATGCTGAAGGGGACAGAGAGACGCTGAAGGGGACAGATAGACGCTGAAGGGGACAGATAGACGCTGAAGGGGACAGATAGATGCTGAAGGGGACAGAGAGAGGCTGAAGGGGACAGACAGATAGACGCTGAAGGGGACAGATAGACGCTGAAGGGGGCAGAGAGACGCTGAAGGGGACAGATAGACGCTGAAGGGGACAGATAGACGCTGAAGGGGGCAGAGAGACGCTGAAGGGGACAGATAGACGCTGAAGGGGACAGATAGACGCTGAATGGGACAGATAGACACTGAAGGGGACAGAGAGACGCTGAAGGGGACAGATAGACGCTGAAGGGGACAGAGACACGCTGAAGGGGACAGATAGACGCTGAAGGGGACAGAGAGACGCTGAAGGGGGCAGATAGACACTGAAGGGGACAGAGAGACGCTGAAGGGGGCAGATAGACGCTGAAGGGGACAGATAGACGCTGAAGGGGGCAGAGAGACGCTGAGGGGGGCAGAGAGACGCTGAAGGGGACAGATAGACGCTGAAGGGGACAGATAGACGCTGAAGGGGACAGAGAGACGCTGAAGGGGGACAGAGAGAGACGCTGAAGGGGACAGAGAGACACTGAAGGGGGACAGAGAGACACTGAAGGGGGACACAGAGGCTGAAGGGGGCACAGAGCGACAGGCTGAAGGAGGGGGACAGAGAGACAGGCTGAAGGAGGGGGACAGAGACGCTGAAGGAGGGGGATAGAGAGACACTGAAGGAGGGGGACAGAGAGAGACACTGAAGGAGGGGGACAGAGAGAGACACTGAAGGAGGAGGGCAGAGAGACACTGAAGGAGGAGGGCAGAGAGACGCTGAAGGAGGGGGACAGAGAGACACTGAAGGAGGAGGGCAGAGAGAGACGCTGAAGGAGGGGGACAGAGACGCTGAAGGAGGGGGATAGAGAGAGACACTGAAGGAGGAGGACAGAGAGAGACACTGAAGGAGGAGGGCAGAGAGACACTGAAAGAGAAGGGCAGAGAGACGCTGAAGGAGGGGGACAGAGAGACACTGAAGGAGTAGGGCAGAGAGAGACGCTGAAGGAGGGGGACAGAGACGCTGAAGCAGGGGGACAGAGAGACACTGAAGGAGGAGGGCAGAGAGACACTAAAGGAGGGGGATAGAGAGAGACGCTGAAGGGGGGTCAGAGTGAGATGGCGAAGAGGGGGACACAGAGTGATATGATAAAGAGGCACAATGTGATGGTGAAGGGGTCTAAATACATCTTACGTCATTTTGACCCAACTGCTTAAAAAACGGGACTATCCGGTAATTATTTTTGCTTAGGGGTGCCTTGGAAAAATTATGGTGACCCTAAGGGTGCCTCGAGCTGAGAAAGTTTGGGAACCACTGCCATATGGTGTAGTATTTTTGCAAACAATTTATTGAGCAGATTAACAATATAAAATGCAAACTCACAATGAAGATAATAAATATAAGCTTATCTGTATAATATACAGGCGAGATCACTGGTAGTCATATCCCTGGAGATAGTTAAAGATGTCCCTCTATATGCTCCATACAAAAGCTCAGGAAAGGGTGATATCTTAATTTGTTACTCCCAGGGTAGATCATTAAAACAGGGTCTCAGATAGTACAGTTGTGGGCCTCAACGCGTTTCGTTCAGTTTGAACTTCATCAGGAGGAAATAAATATATATATATATATATATATATATATATATATACTGTGTATGTATATATATATATATATATATATATATATATTCAGTAGTCAAAGTGGGCTGGTATATCTTACTGGCTTAATTGTGAAAACACCAAGTTTGATTCACTTAATTACATTTCCATTACATTTTTTCGTACCATTTCTTCTGAATTTCCATACCAACATTTCTGAATTTCCACTATTTGATTTGTATAATGAGATAGTTACATGTAGTTTTTATTTTACTATCTTTTCGGGGAAATATTATAGAGTGAGTATCCAAGCCATTTGAGACATTTTAATTGATCGCCCTCAAAGCCTGCTTTTACTGTGTTTATGGAAATGTGACACCCTTTACTATCCTCTTTTTCTCTAAATTTCTGAATCAATGTGCAGAGTGCATTAGACCAGTGCCCAGTGCTGCAATAACTTGGTCTACTTCTTCAGTTTAATGTAATTTCTTTAAACACAATTCAATTCTATTCTATACAATTCGAATAGAGTTAATCAGCCATGCAAGCTAGCACAATTGCTGCTTCTCATTTGTCAACTCATAAACAAAATATTTTTTTTAAATCTGTAATAATCATATGACTTTTAAAGCTCATAACTCGCCTTCTATTTTTTATTTATTTGACCTTCCTCATTTCCCAAGGAAAACAATTTATTTTCCTTGAACCAAAATACAAATGCAGGAAAGGTGACACTTGGTTGTGAATAGATTCATTAAATGAGTTCACAGAGGAGAAAATAAATTCATGTTTTCTTTTCAGCTACATGCATTCATTTCAGTTTGAAACGGTTTTATTTCTTTCATTTACATGATTCAGTTTCTATATTTTAAAGAAAAATGTCTACTCACAAAATGTGTTTGTTCATTGACATTATTTAATTTTGATTGAGAAATTTTAAGATCCAGTGGATAACAAATAATGAAGCAACATAATAGTGTTGAATCAAATTAATTAAAGCACCCAGTGACTGTATGTGCATAGCTCATACATAGACATAGCCACTGAAGCATGTTGCACTGTTGGGTTTCCCCAAAGCTGTTGCATGTTGCATTGATCTTGGTGATGCCTCTAGTTTTTAGTTATTGACCAGCACAAAAAACACAATGACAAATTGATCCATTACAGCATTAAATATACAAGTATTTCAACATTTTGGTTGAAAATGCTGTATAAAATAATCCTATCTTCAGAGTCTAATTTCCACACCTTACAGAGTGGCAAAAATAACCCTACTGCATCTGAAGATGGTATGTTGATAGCAAACCTCATAGTGCATATTTCATTAGTTCCAATCTGCACTAAACTATCTGTGGCCTTTTTGGCTCCACTACAAATATCCTCTCAAAATGGGTCCAGTGGTAGCATCGCAGAGCAGCTGCAAACTGACCTAAGAAGTGCCTGCTGAATATATTATGTATCGATTGTTTTGCCTTCAGTATTGCCACCCAGTTTATGTATTTACCCTTTGTGAGGCTCACTTGCAGTCGCCATTTTTGTATATGGTAAAATTAAGAACCTTGTTTTTCAATCCAGTTAGGGTGGAGCATACAGTCATGACTTTATCTGATATCTTGTGATTCTTTCAAATTCTCATATAAGGTCAGATGTTTTAAAGCTCACTCTTATAATGTGTGCAACTTCATGGTTTGTGGAAATACATTTTGACACCCACATAGAACAATTTTATTTTTTTGTGAAAAATTGACATATAACATTCATTTTTGTATGTATCTATTGAAATGCCATTGCTTATTCCAATAGATACATTCTTACCTACTTTATATGGGTAAGAATTTTGGAACATTTAAGTTGAGATTGCAAAAGCATTGAAATGATAATAAATTGTTACTTGAAAGAATTAGAAGAATGATTCAAATAATGAAAGTTCAGTGCTAATAAACTAGTAGCTCACATTTTCTGCAAATTTTAATGGTCATGTTCACAAATTAAGTGGTATGTTGATTGACCATTTCGATGAACTGTCACTTGGGAACAGGGCCGGACTTGGACTAAAAATCAGCCCTGGCATTTAAAGCACACAGGCCCACGTGTTGTGGGCTCCATGCACTATATTGTTGCACACTGATGCTGGCGCAGTACAACATTACATCAATAAACACCATGACAATACATTATTAGTACCCAAATTACAGCAATAAATAACCCCCCACACACACTCATACTACATCAATCCCCCCCACATTACAGCAACCAGCATCACCCCCCACATTACAGCAACCGGCATCACCCCCCACATTACAGCATCCAGCATCACCCCCCACATTACAGCGTCCAGCATCACCCCCCACATTACAGCATCCAGCATCACCCCCCACATTACAGCATCCAGCATCACCCCCCACATTACAGCGTCCAGCATCACCCCCCACATTACAGCGTCCAGCATCACCCCCCACATTACAGCAACCGGCATCACCCCCCACATTACAGCATCCAGCATCACCCCCCCACATTATAGCAATACCCTCTCCTACTTATTAGCAATACCAAGCACCAAACACACTACAACATTGCCACCAGCACGCCACCCTATACTACAGCAATACCACCAATTATACAGACGCCACTGTAGGAAACAATGTTTTGCTTTTTTCAAATCTCCCACAAAATAGCAACAACGAACAGAGTACTTACACACATATAGGTAACAGGTACCCTTTTCCCTCAATTAAATAGTAATGGCAGAATTTTCATGAATCATTCCACATGAAATAAAACTAAAATATATCTAAAAAAAAACATAACTATTGAATGATCAGTTGAACCCACACGGCCACATTAAAAGTATTTCCATCTACAGCAAAATGTCAGAGAAAAATATTTTTGTTTTACTACAGTAATTGGATATGCGTCTTTTCTATTCATTTTAAATAACACAGTATATAAATTAAGGGGGATAGAGGAGGTGGGTGAGAAATAATTGGATGTGATCCATCAGTTTGATTAGATAGGAAACATTTAGATTATTTACCTGGAGGCGTCTACCCCCTTGACTTACAGGCAGGGCTGACAAGAGGAATTTTGGGCCCCGATACAGCAACTTCTTTGGGCTCCCGTCATATTCAACAATGAAAGACTTGCCTTTGGCAGAAGTTCATATGATGCTACACCGTAGTGTGCCCAGTTCATATTATGCCACATCGTAGTGCCCCATGGTCATATTATGCCACATAGTGTTACCCTCAATTCATATTTGGTCATGCAGAAGTGCCCACAAATCATATTATGGCATAGTAGTGCCCCCAAATCATTAGTAAAGCTCAGATAAAAACTCATTCACAAATAAAAATTGGTACATCATATCAGATACTGAGTGTGAGTCCCAAGAGCAGCTTAATACATCATTTATAATACAAACAAAAATAGATATATTGACACAATTACAGATAAAATTTATGACAAGCAATGTTTTTTGCTCTTAATTAAAAATCTCTGTACAGATAAATATGCAAAAAACATTACAACGCAATAATCAGCAAAACATAGTGCTAAACATTATTGGATACGCTGTAGTGTCCCCAGTTCAAGAAAGGATGGTTAAAAACATATTGCACACGAGAAAATATATGAACTTACCTGATTATGGCATCCTGTGTTCTGTTCTCCTAGTGGGCGCGCTGGGCGAGGAGGGATCAGCAGCTGTCAGCTCAAACAGGCAGTCGGGAGCAGGAATAGAGGGCAGTGGTCGAAGCAGAAATTTAGGAGTGGGGGTATAGAAAATATAGGTGAATGGAGTATGAAGGCTTGTTTTTTTTTTTTTTTTAACACTTGTCCCCTCTGTGCATTTTCATTCTTCATTACTACTTGTGTTTTATGATGGCTGCATCCCTGACATTCCCATTCTTAAGATGTCTCTCCCTTTACACTTTCTTTTACCTATGCCCCTGCACCATCTTCTCCTTTGTCCCTCTCACTTAACCCCCTGCACCACCTTCTCCGCTGGCTCTCACACATCTTCCTGTACCACCTACTCCCCTGGCTCTCTCACACGTCTTCCTGCACCCTCTACCCCCCCGGCTCTCTCACTCCTCTTCCTGCACCCCCTACCACCCTGGCTCTCTCATCCCCTCTCCCAGCGCCCCCTTCCCCCTGGCTCTCTCACCCCCTCTCCTAGCACCCCATGGCTCTCTCACCCCTCTCCCAGAACCCCCTTCCCCTTTGGCTCTCTCACCCCCTCTCCCAGCACCCCCTTCAGCTCTCTCACCCCCTCTCCCAGCACCCCCTGGCTCTCACCCCCTTTCCCAGCACCCCCTTCGGCTCTCTCACCTCCTTTCCCAGCACCCCCTTCGGCTCTCTCACCCCCTCTCCCAGCACCCCCTGGCTCTCACCCCCTCTCCCAGCACCCCCTTCGGCTCTCTCACCCCCTCTCCCAGCACCATCTTCGGCTCTCTCACCCCCTCTCCCAGCACCCCCTTGCTCTCATCCCCTTTCTCAGCACCCCCTTCCGCTCTCTCACCCCCTTTCCCAGCACTCCCTTCGGCTCTCTCACCCCCTCTCCCAGCACCCCCTTCGGCTCTCTCACCCCCTCTCCCAGCACCCCCTGGCTCTCATCCCCTTTCCAAGCACCCCTTTCGGCTCTCTCACCCCCTCTCCCAGCACCATCTTCGGCTCTCTCACCCCCTCTCCCAGCACCCCCTGGCTCTCACCAACCTTTCCCAGCACCCCCTTCGGCTCTCTCACCCCCTTTCCCAGCACCCCCTTTGGCTCTCTCACCCCCTCTACCAGCACCCCCTGGCTCTCACCCCCTTTCCCAGCACCCCCTGGCTCTCACCCCCGCGACCCCCCCCCCGAAAATCGCGGCAGCCCCCCCTCCACCAGAAAATCGCGGCACCCCCGCGACCCCCCCCCGAAAATCACGGCACCCCCGCGACCCCCCCCAAAAAATCGCGGCACCCCCCCCCTTCAGTAAAAAAGAAAGCAAATTAAAAAAAAACAGGAAACTCACCACTCACCAGTGTAACTGGCTGCACAGCATAACGGGGGAGGGAGCTGGGGAGCGCGCAGCAGAGGTGGCTGGTTCCTGGAACCAGCCACCAAGAAGACAGGGGGAGTCGGGCCGGCCCATATAGCCATCGGCCCTTCTGGCATTTGCCAGAAGTGCCAGATGGCCAGTCCGGCCCTGCTTGGGAAGATGATTGCTTCAGTAAACGTGCTGGATTCATATGTTAGATATGGCTTATCCAGAGGGTCTCAATGCCTTTTTTCAATTACATCATTTTTGAATAAAATATAGATTGTGTCATTTCATTTGTATTACACATTTAGTACATGACTTCTATCATTGACTGTAGTGAACAGGGAGGAATTACAGTTGTAAGGATTAACAAATAACATAACTGTGGGGCAGAAAGCATAATCATAACTGCATTGTAAATATTGTATATCAAATTAATTCATTTATAATTTGAGCTACTCTGTAAGATAAGGTTTAAAATGTAAGGCCAATGCCTGTGTTTATTTTGTGGCTCTGCACACCTTGGTGTTACAAGATAACATTAGGGGAAAGCTGAGCAGCTTCAAAGGCCCCCTGGGATGAGCTATATCCTGGCATAAGGAGTGTTTTTTTCATACCTTTAGGGAACTGTCTCCCAGCAGGGGAGTCTTGCACAAAGAAACAAGTGCTTTGTGACCATGGCTTGCTATATTTTCAATAGGCAACAATAATTACATTTCCAAAATACCACGTACAATCAATATAGTTAGTGATCAAACACATATTCATCAATAGGATAAGGAAGGGCATCCCATATGTTGAATAGAGCTGTCTGTCACGCAGGGAAGTAGAGGAAATCAGTATCGGCTCAGCTAATACACTGGAGCTATGCTGTTTGTTATCCATACATGAGTTAATTTGTATACGATTTAGCAATAATACAATTGGGTCTGTGTGACACTCCCCATGAAAGTTGTTACATTTTAGCATTGGGTATTAAGCAGAGATGTAAATTGTGGCTGTAAAACTGTGTCACAGCATCCCTTCATTCCTGGAGACCACATCCCAGTAGGAGGGAGAAGGTTTAAAAAGTGTCATTAAAACCACTTACAAGATATTGTCTGAGTTTTGGGAAATCAATCAACATTGATAAGCTGTCCAACTTTCAAGCCAATTTCCCTTGGCGCAGAATATACAACTTGTATGTATGTTTAGAATCTTAAACTATCCTTTTTATTATTCAATCTGTTTTTCCATATATATTGTCACCGTCATTAATTGCTTTTTTTAACTGTTAGCATTGTACTTTTTGTATATTAAATAAAAAACAATTAATAAGTGCTGTCCTTATTGCTCTAAATGAATTCACTGCCTGTTTAAAAGAGGTTGAGTGCTTGGCTGTGTTTACCCTTTAAATACCAGTGGGGAAGTGTTAACTATTTTTGCTATCAGAGCGCAGATTGTGCGTAGTTGGGTAATTAAGTCATAGGTTTGCTACGGGCCTTATACGTAGCTGATGGCAGCTAAGAAGAGGTGTGGAAGTATGTACCTGTGTTGGGAAAAGGACCAGTTAGATCTGAAGCCTAAGAGATAGGTGAGAGTGAGAGTGAGATTGAGACTGAAATCCTATGTGTTCCCTTACAGTAAACTTCCAAATCACGAATGCGTAAAGTGTGGATCATGACAGGTAAAGGTGGTCAGGTGGTGTCGAGGTGATATATTGTTTGACTATTTGGATATATGATATTAAATCAGGAAACTGATAGAGGCGGGTATCCCTGACACTGACTATAAGTATTGTCTCTCTATATTAAAATTAATGCTCTCCTCACTGTTACACTAGTGTTTTATATGTATGGTATGGTGAAAAGAATTACATTTTCTACTACCATAATAACTGTTTATTTTGTCACATAAGGGTTTCCTGGTATAACCAACAACAGTCTGTTGGATTAGTGTGCTTGGTAATATATTATTGATTTTATATGGTAATATTCATTTACATCATTATAACTTGTTTCTTAAACTGGATCACTATGGTATAAAATGATAAACAATATGCACGTGATTTATTGCTCTGGTTCTATTATTAGGTTCCATATATATTCTAGTGATATTTTTGGTTAGATAGCTGGGTTTGCAGATAATCGTCTGGGTTTCTGTTTTCAATTTGAATAGGAACTTCCCAGTTTTTTTGAGGATATTTGTGATATTTGTTTATTATTACATTAATATCAATGAAGTGTCTTATTTTATTTGATATTGGTCTTATTAGTACCACTAGTCCTGTTGATATTTGATCATATGATTATTTTCATGTCTATTTTCTTTTATGGTAAGTAAGTTGTATTATTTTTGATTTGGCTTTTGTAGATATGAGTTTTGACACTAATGTATTCTAAGAGAGTATAGAGTAATGGCATTACTAAGAAAGTACGGAATGGTAATTGTCAAGTCCAGAAATTAAAGTGCTCCAGTGAACTTAGTTTTGCTGATTTGTGTAGAATTCAGATTTCCTTTTGCCGTGCAAGATAGTTGAATGAGATAAAAGGGTTGAGAGGGTGCACCTTCAGAGGCAAAAGGGAGCGCTAGCATTTCAACTGTGCAAATTATAAACTTTACTTTGTGTAAGCATAAGTCTTCTCTGACCAGCCTGTGTATTATTAGGCCTTAGATAGAACTGTAGTTTGCTAGTAATTTACTATAGGTGACCTAGTTAACATGAGAAATCACACACAGACGCCATGAGGCAAGCACTGAAGCACAAATGTCACTCACTTTATGCTGGATGCACCAAAATAGCAAACGTCCAAAGATGGATATCATAATATCTGTGGGTACAAGTCCTTTCTGTGCTTTGTGCTATAAAGCTTTACTTTAAACATGTTTCTTGGCTAAGTAATGCAAATTGTTATGTACAATGCTCGGAGCAGGTGTTTGAGACTGACATTCTATTGTTTACATGAATATTTACAAATGAAAATGTGCTACTGCATGATTTCAGTTCATATTTATAATAGATTTTGTAAATGAACGTTTCCAGGAAAGACTTACTGTAGTTAAAATGGGACATAATTATATATTTAGCATAAATACGTAAATCAAGTGCCTTTTATTACTATGCAAGGAAATTGTCAGCACTAGAATCGTGTTTTGCTTTTATCCTAGATTAAAATCATAGATCTGGAGTATGAGCAGTGAAACTTATTTATTTCATGGAAACTTATTGTAGAACATTACATTGCTGATTAGTGTTATGATTGTTTTAGGAGTTTGTGTTAGTTCTGGTAGAATACACATTTAAATAACAGAGTTCTGTATAATATTGATGTTTTATCCTGGTTTTACCTAATGAATTATGATATCATTAGTAATCTGTAAAAATTACTTTGTATGTGGTTGGAGTCTTCTGTAACCACTAACAAAGAGCAAAAGACCTTCTATGGTTGGACTAGGAAGAAGTGTAAAAAGAATGCTTGAAAGAACTTAGCATAACACAAGTCACATGCATACATCCTTTGACTCTAGTGGTGTGTAGCAGAAGGCATCACAGCAGACACAATGGCTCAACATGCAGTCATCTGAACACCCACAGCAACAGAGCTGATGGGTGTACCTGCTAACCCTTTTGCCTTTTCTGATAAAAAGTTTTGGAGTGAGCATTCCACTACAATGTCCTGAACCTCCACTTGACTGTATGACAGTTAAAGAGTGATTCATGAGTGATGTAGCTGACACTTCCATTAATACCCTGCATACGAATGGATGCAGCATCAGTAGCTGCATACCTAATATCCAAAAGGTAGACAATAGGAGAGTCTACCCACCGTATAAAACTGCACGATCGTGCAGTGTGACAAAGAGCCTGCATCTGTATATACAGTATGTGCCTGAATACAGATTGTAAGTTTGCGAAAAGGACCCTCTTACCTCTCTGTATGTATTACCCAATATTGTATTATTACTGTTTGTTCCCAAGCGCAATGGAATCTGCTGGGGCTATATAAATAAATATTGATATAGTAACCTGCATAAGAGTGTATACTACATATAACTGTATGCCTGCTATACTGCAAAACTACCAACTGTGATTACCTGCATCAAGTGTGTTACCAAATTCTATAAACAGCAACCTGTTTAAGTTAAAAGCGGTTTCACATCCACCTAACACCGCTGACACTTTTCATGACATTAAAGGTATAACCAATAGGTTATGAGCCCAGCAGCTTGTGTTAAAGTAAACGCTTAAATGGAAAGAACGGTAGCAGAGTTACGGAAGCTGATACTACAGAAAAGTCCTTTATTCAGTACAAAAAGAAAAATGCTCCGCACAGTCGCCAGTATGAGCTATGCAAAGTGAAAAAGAGCTTTGAATTATGCAACATGGAATGTTATGGAAAGTAACGATTGATCCAGAAGACAGTCCAAACGCTGATGAGATGGATAGAGCCATGGGTACCATAGGCTTAGCTGTAGAACAGCACGTGTACTCCACCATTAACGGTAAAGAGTCCGCAAAAGATATGTGGACTGCTTTACATACTGCATAAGAGGACAAAGGGCTGATGAGAAGAATCAACTTGAGGCGCACACTGTACGGAACAAAGTTAAATATCTGTGAGGAATGAGTATATAGACAAAATGCTGTCAACATCCCAGAAGTTGGCATCTGTGGGAGCATAGGTGGACGAAGAGTTTGATTTCCTGGTAGTAGCTTTGGATAACAAGCTGACAACAGAAATTTTGAGATACAAGGTTCTGCAGTTCCAACAGAGAATTCCCGTTGAGGCAAATGCTGAGAGTACTGCTCTACTCACAGAAGGTACAAAGTCCAAAAAGTCCAAGTATAAATGCATTGTATGTCACAAGATGGGGCACAAGGTTACCAGGGCCATCTTTTCCATTGGGCACGATGGGCAGGTGCCCGGGGGCTCTTAATTAGAATAAATTATCCTGCAAAAAAACCCTCAAGGGTCACTGAGCGAGTACATTTAAAAAAAGTGATTTTATAATATATATACATATATATATATATATATATATATACATACACACACACACACACACACACACACACACACACACACAGGTAGGGGCCCCGGTGCACTGCTTTGCCCGGGGGCCCACAATGTTAAGATGGCCCTTAAGGTTACTGAATATAAGCTGAGCGATTGAAGTGAAACTACAGTGAAACTGTGTGCACCTATTTCGGTTAATGGAATTGGAGATAAAGTTCTTACTGCAACAAAAGTCAGGACTATCACAGTGTGTCTAATCATATAAGGTGATACTGTCATTACAGACATCCATGACATCATGTTTGCATCAGATTTGGGAGCCAAACTTATCGCTATAAGCATCCTAGAGAGAAAATGTTACAAGGCCAATTCGCAGATGGCAAATGTGTGTTTCAAACCAGAGAGGGACTGTAATTACAACAGCAAACCAGTGTAACCAACTGTATGTCACAACAAAGAGTGTTGTGCGGTGACGGGTTCAGATACCAAACAATCAATGGAGCTGTGGCATAAGTGACTGGGTCATCTGGGATATGACAACGTCCAGAAACTTACTGATGGGATGGTGACATGGATCACTGTGAGCAGTTCTGAGAGACTGGCATGTGAGAGCTGCGTACAGGGTAAGCAAACATTTTGCCCCTTTCCAAAGTCAGCAACTAGGGCTTAAGTACCGCTAACTCTAGTGCCTACTGATGTGTGTGGTCCAATGGAGGTGAAATGAGTCAGTGGCTACAGATAATTTATGACATTCATTAATGACGCCACTAGGATGACGCATGTCTACTTTGTCAAAACTAAGAGTGAAGGTGTTGACAAAATTGCGGAATACAAGAGCCTGGTGGATACTCAAATGGGTCTGAAACTAAAGGTCTTGAGATCCAATAATGGCGGAAAGTATGACAACAGGACTTTAGCTGAGTTCTTGAGAAATATGGCATACAGCATCAACTAACAATTGCCTACACGCCAGAGCAAAATGGCGTGAGTGAATGAGCAAACAGAACAATTGTTGAATGAGAATGGACTATGTTGAATCATGCAGTCCTGGAGAAAAGTTTTTAGGCAGAAGTAGTGTCCACTGCAGTATACCTTATAAACCGTGTTTCCACAGTAGCTGTAAAAGGCAAAACACCACTGAAGGCTTGCTCCAGGAAAAAGCCAAGTGTCAATCATCTCCATGTCTTCGACTGTAAGGTGTATTTACATATACTTAAATAAAAGAGACATACATTAGATTCCAAGTCAGTGGAGTGTACCATAGAGTAGTGGAACAGCCACTACAGCAAAAATTTGTAACGCTGGATGTCCAGGCAGCAGAAAATGTGTCTGAGCCTGAAAATGTTAACGCGGATTTTCAACCAGAATGCAGAAGTTCTGTAAGGCATAGCAAGGTATTCCCCCTAAGAGATATGGTGAGGAATTTGCAAACTTAGCCTTCTGTGAACCGCAAAACATACAAGAGGCAAAATCAAGCAATGACTAGGATGAGTAGAAGTCAGCTATAGGTACAGAATTGGCAGCTCTGGATGACAACAATATATGAACTGTAGTTGATAAGCTGTCTCACTTCTGGTATCACAAACGGAACCCAATAGCCAGGTAGTAAACAGGATTTATTCTGATATATATAAATCTAAAGTATCCCACAAGTGAAAGCAAAAGTCTCAAGACAGATAAAGGTCTGGTAGATTTATCAAACAATTGCAATCCAAATCACAAGGGGGAGCAAGGTTCTGTGGAAGCATCTAATTCAGATACAAACACAATACTCAAGCAAAAGCTTCAAAACAGGAAGTGCCTTTTCTAGGCCCACACAGGAAATGAGATCCAAGATGGAATCTTCATGAGACAGTCCCGGCCATCTTGGATAAGGGCTTTTGTAAGGGCTAGTTCATAACAGAGATCCAAGATGAGACAATCCCGTCCATCTTAAATGAGGGCAATTCTAAGGTCAAGTCCATAACAGGCAAGTTCATAACACAGGCCGAGTGGCCGTAAAACGATAAAGAACAAGTTGGTCTTTTGTAAAAAGGTGAATGTGGATGGAACCATCGCACGCTATAAAGCCCACCTTGTTGCAAAAGGATATGCACACAAGTCCAGGATCAACTATGGAGAGATCTTCTCGATCTTCTCGCCTGTCGCCAGATACAGCACAGTAAGGTTAGTCATTGCCATTTCCACTATCCATGATTTGTTCCTATACCAACTTGACTTTGATTTTGCATTCCTGAATGGGGAGTTAGTAGTATAGATTTTCATGGAGCCAACTGAACACTACAAGAACGGTGTATTCCAAGAGGGAAAAGTTTGCCTCCTATAAAAATTCCTATACACCACTGGATAAAAGCTTAAAAATGACAAAGGCGATGTCCCCAACAAACAGCGAAGAGATAGAGGGAATGATTCTAATCCCTTACCAAAGTGCTGTTGGAAGCTTAATGTACTTAAATATTGGAACTCACCCCAACATCACACATGCAGTGAGTCGTGTGAGTCAAGTTGCTATCAATCCTGGAAAATAACACCGGATTGCAGTCAAGAGAATGCTAAGATACTTGAAAGATACACATTCTTTAAAGTTGGGATTACCAAAGCAAAAAATTTTACTTTAGATACTTTCTGTAATGCTGTATGGGGATTCGATGAGGATGATTTTTCCTACATAGGGTATCTGTTTGTCTTGGTGTCTTGGTAGGTGCAGCCTTCAGCTGGGCAAGCAGAAATCACTACTGTTGCCCTACCCACCACTTAGGCGGAGTACATTGCACTCACAGAAACCGCAAAAGAAGCTTTATGGCTAAAGAAGAGTTTGTGCACACTGCGACTTGTCAGAGTAAGACCATTAACATAAAGTGTGATAAATTGATATGTCTTTCAGTAAAAGCACTATGGATGTTCCAAACATATTTCTGTTAAGACACCACTTCATTCGTCAGTTATTGGAGATGAGGTCTGTCAGTGTGAGTTATATAGCCAGTGAGGATAATCCAACTGACATGTCAACGTAGGGACTGACATCACACTTTCTAATTGTGTTCCTGACAAAAATGTGGACTGAAATATATCTGTGCAATGTTGATATGTCTCACCATATGCGTGTTTTATTTAATTAACCCTTGTTTTCTGGTTACATGTAGACTTTATCTAAAAAATGTTTGATAAAGTAAAATGTTTTTTTTTACTTTGCGACCGAAGACATCACTAGGTGAGGGGGGGGGGGCTGTTAGAATAGAGGAACGCTACGCTCCGTCTCCATTAATGCCCAAATGCCCAACTTCCTGGTGGTCTAGGAGGAGGAAGTGGGGCAGGACGCCTCGCACCCTGAATGCGCTATTGCGCATGCCTGATTTGCCCAATTCAGAAATTTGTCTTTTGTGCTTACACTTCCATTAAGACCCTGCATGTGAACGAACGCACCATCAGTAGCTGCATACCTAGTATCCAAAAGGTCCCTCAAAGCACCTAACAGTGACCCGGAGGATCCCAATAGACAATAGGAGAATCTGCCAACAGTATTAACCTGCACGGACATGCAGTGTGACAAAGAGCTTGCATCTGTATATACAGTATGTACCTGAATACAGTAACCTGCATTAGAGTGTATACTGCATATAACTGTATACCCGATTTCCTGCTGTACTGCAAAACTACCAACTGTGAGTACCTGCATCAAGTGTGTTACCAAGTTCATTAAACAACAACCTCTTTAAGTTAAAATCATTTGTGGCTTCACATCCACCTTTCACAACATCAAAGATATAACCAATTGAATCAACCAGTATAATCAGATGTACAAGGTAAAGATAATACATTTGCACATATGTTTTATAAGCGATAATCTTGGCATCTTTCCGCACAGAGGCTTTTAGCTTGGCATTTACACTGATTGCATAACTAATAATTCTGTGCACCTCTACTCAAATAATGTGCCACTCTGATAACAATATGTTAAAATGAGGCACTATCTCTTATTAATGTTTCTAAATAAACACTGGTACGAGTCTGTATCGCCTTGCATAAGCACATTGCAAGAAGCATGAAACATGAAGAACACAAACATATTCATCTTTTGCAAAACCTAGTTCATAAGAAAAAAGGCAGCTTCATGTAAGTAGATTGTGAGTGCTAGAATTTTGTATCTAGATTGGTTATTCAAATTTCACCTTTCTCAAGAGTATAAGCAAATTTCTTAATGATACAGACAATATGTAATATCTGTGATGGCTCAAATAATCGTAGTTCTGAATGGGCCTGGAACCTCCACACTTACTTGAAGTTCTGAGTGGAAGTGGAGGCACCACTTTGCTAGGAAATGTAAGTAGCAAATGACAGATGGATCTCTGTGCAAGATGAGGGATGTAATTATATATTGGAAGTATCTTTGGGGAAAGTGGGAGTCTGTCAATGGACTTTCTATGTGTCTCTATGCAAATGGTGTATCTCTGTGCAAACAAGAGCTGTTTCTGTATAAAAATGGGGTATTTGCATTGATGGATCTCTGTGCAATGCAACATATATTGCCTTATATATATTACTGCCTCCGGCAGAGACTGCATTTCATTCTGTGCAATGGTGGAGGTAAAGGCCGGTTGGGGGGGGGGGGGGGCCCTGCGCTCAGGGTCCTCTAGATCCTTTGCAAACCATTATTCTTGTATTTCTGTTAAAACACATAAAGCAGAGACACATCTGCTTGTCTGTAGGAGAATGCAACCCACAATAAAATCACTATTTATTACAAAAGACCATGGTAGGCAACCAAACCTTCTAATTGACAGATGTCAGGCTATTGTTGTTATTGTTGTTATTGTTGTTGTTGTTGTTGTTGTTGTTGTTCAAACATAGCAAATCTTGGTTCTGCACAGAAGATGAGTTTAATTTAAATTGATTTTATTTGGATAAATGTCATTTACATTCATTTTAATAATATGATTAAATTAGGATGGGGATAAAGATAAAAAATGGAGAAGAACTCTCTTTAGGCTGGCTGGTTAGTGTACTTATTCATGCTTCAGAAACGTTATCACGCTTTGCCTAGTACTTTATTATTTTCATGGCAATGTTGATGGTCAGAAGGCAATGTAATTTTTTAAGTGTGATTATTTACCATTAATGTTATAAATATTGCATAACCAGAAAACATAAATCCTTGTTATTGGTATAAAACAAAGGTTTTGCCATGATCTGAGGTGCTCCATTTAGAGTTTAAAACACCTTTAAGAAATTCAAAATGCTGTTATGATAATAAGGTGGATGGTAATTTGATTATGTTGTACCAATGCAATTGTACCTACCAAAAAATTATTAATCAAGCATTAAATGTCACCCAATATAATTATGTAATTGCTCATAATCTGGACGTTGTTATGCACTTCAAATGGATAGCAGGAAGACATCAAACTGGAAACGGTACTCGCTGGGCCATTCATTTTTGCTAGAAAAGTGGGAAGTTAACTAATGGGCACATTTTAAAGCATGACTGTGTCATAGAGAAGTAGAGAATTGTGACTTTATTTATATAATAACATTTGAGAAGAGGCATATAATTACAATGTTTTATTTGTTTAATACTCATTTTTCTAGATATATAGGGCCAGATTCATTAAGGAAAGGAATGCAAAAAAATGACTAACTTTTTACCTTGGCAAAACCATGCTGCATTGTAGGAGGAGCTAAATTTAAAATGTGGGGACAGATGTATAATTGGGTTAGGGTATGTCCTAGATCAACTTTAAATTTCAGTGTAAAAATAAAGCTATCAAGTATTTGTGTGCGACATGAAAAAACAGACAGTATTTAACTTATGTGCAAAATAAAAAACTAATGGAAGGGGGGGGGTGAAGTAGTGGACGGTCGTAGGCAATGTACTGTAATGGTATTCCAAAGGTATGCCGACACAGATGCGGTGACACAGATGGGTTTCTCTTAAGTATGCTTGTTTTAATTGTATTATTTGCACGAGCTACAGGGTAGGTGAAAGTGTCGACTGATAGTGATGAGTGGCACAACATAATCTTTGTTTGGAAAAGTACATGAATGTGTTCCACTAGCTAGCACAGAACATGTGTATGCAAGCACGATAGACCATAAAAACGCATTGCATGTACAGTATGCAATAAGACCAACTTGATGTATGTATATAATGTAAAAACAGTATAGTCTGTGACATACATTGATATGAGCCAGATTTCTGCAGTGCCTTTTAACAATAAGTATATTGTAATATTGCTGCTAATTTGTCTGCTTTGAAAACTTTGACTTACTGCTATGGATGGCAGAAAGGAACTGTTTTTCTGTGGATTTTAATTGCAATAAATAATCTCTTGTATATTTGGTGCTAGTCTCCGGTCATATTTAGACAGGACAATATGTGCAACTCATGTAACCTGGCACCCACGATTATTATAGTGGAGGTGTTGTGTGGCTGTTCCTGAAACATATATATATATATATATATATATATATCTAATATATAAATGCTTAGTGGCGTCTGTGTGTGTGTGAAAAAAAAAAACAAGTTGCAGCGCCACCTGCTGGGCAGAGTTATACACTGACCTACTAAATTCTTAGTGTGTGTGGGAAAAAAATTTCAAAAAGGGCTGAAATTTGGTAGGGCTCAAACTCATCCAATTGACCTGAAATTTGGTATACTGACATCATTTGACAAAAAAATTAGAATAGCCAAGTCAGTTAACTTCCATCATCCCCCCTTCCCCCCGTGGGAGGGGTAGTAAAGGCTAAATTTACGAGTTGAGGGGTCAAACTCATTTTCGTGAGGTAATTTTACCTCATGAACACACATTAAAAAGGGCGCTTGCGTCGGGAAGTAATAATCTTCCCCTGAGGAGGCCTGGGCTAGGCCCAAATGCATGACAAGAACCTTTTTAAGACCTTAAGTATCTTGATTTGACTAGAATGCATGAGTATCATGCACGGGTTAACTTGTGTGTGTATATATATATATATATATATATATATATATATTCCAAAAATGAACAACAAAATACGATTGGTTTATATATATATATATATATATATATATATATATATATATATAAAATCAACCGTATTTTGTTGTTCATTTTTTCACAACATAATTTTTTTTTTTTGCGGTCTGATGTAACCTTATATTACTCGTATGCTTGACATATGGCAAGTAACGTTTATGCAGGGGGTACTTACATCCATATTCAAATCAAAATGCATCCGCTTGGATTTGAATTACGTTGGAACTACACTCAAACTTTGTGCTTTTTTTTAAACCTCAAATTATGTGCAGTTTGAATCAGGCCCGCAGCATGTAAATAAATATTGGTAGAAAACTAATTCAGTCTAGGCTTTCCACATATTAATGAGACTTTAAAAAAGTGGGAAAAGAGATAAAATGGTTATATGATTGAAAGCAACTTGCCAAATTTATTTATCATGTGTTAGTTTATATACATTGGTCATGTGATAGTAAATCACACATCCTGAAGGACCAATGGTATTTCCTGAAATGGCAACTTTATTTATAATGTAAACTCTGCCCCAAGACAATAATAAAGCCTAAATGCCAATGATCAGCTGTATTAAAGTAGCAAAACGTATCTCTAAAAACTTAATTACTGTACTAGAGGTCAATAAATTCATCTGAGTAAAATGTGAAGTGTAACTGGACAATTTTTTTTATTACTGCCAGACTTGGATTGTAGAATTGGCTAGAACATATAATAATAAATTCCTGTATATCAATTTATTAAACATAGCCAAAAAATCCTGAACAATTATTTTATACTGAAAAACAATACAAAATATACTTTTCTCAGATATATTGTAAATATTGCTCCAACTGTACATGTGCTTGCAAATTCTGCCCTTTATAAAAAGCATAAACGGAAAAAAATTATACTGTCAAATTCTAAATATATTTCATTTAAAGATTACTTTATGACTCATTGCATTGACCTATAGTGCCTGCCACTTTCGGTTTATGAATTTATGATGAAGAATACTACTAACTACAAAGATTCTATGCTCTCCGAAATGTCTTTTATCCAAGCCAAATTCCTTACCTTTATTATGTGTTAAAATAACTGCCCTGCATGCAATGTGCTTATAATAGAACAGTGCCCTGATAGTTCTCCCTGATAGCAGTGGTTTGAGAAGGAAAAGGCAGCTGCAGTAAGCACTGGTGTCTGTATGGCTACATAACCATTCAAAACAAATAATATTTTTGCACAAGCTAGAACAGTTACTTTATACATTTACATCAATTGTATCATGAATTAATCTTTTTACTCTAATTGTTTTATTTTGATCATATTTTAATAATACAGAATTATGTATTGAATAAATTGTAATGTATTTGTCATAGTTTTCAAAGGCATCAGCAATTTATGTATTACAGTAGTTATAGCTCTCTGTTATAACATAGCTCTTTCAGTGACTAATATGTATACCATCCCAAACAAGAGCATGGGTTGTGATGTGGATTGTGGAGTGAATCTACTAATTATGCAGATCTGAGCTCCATACCTTGGCACCTTTAGCATTCATCTATAAAGTTTGTACCTATGACCTTGCACGCTCTTAAGCGGAGCTAGTTTTCCCTTTACATCAAACTTTCTTCAAATTAAATCTCTGTGTTTTTATCCCAGCACGCCTATCTGATATTGACATCTCTAAACTTGTACTTTCTTAAGATTTTCTTATATCTGGGGCATGAATAATTTTACTTGATTTGGGCAATATAATGATTATTAATATGTATGCCCTTCCCTGCTATTATGTAAGTCCTTTCAGTTTGGCTGTTGAGATACTTTTATTAATGCTTCAATTCTGCTTTTATTATGTATTTATTTGTATTGATCTTTGACTTGCCAAGTAAAACATCAACACTAACACAGCAATGGCATATAGTAAATTAGCTTATTCATTACTTAGCATAAATCAAGATATGGGGAACAGAGAGGCAAGAGAAAATACACAAAAAGTACATAAGGGTGAAACAAGGTGACCCAGAGTTAAGAAGTTTTAAGGCTCAGTGAGGCCCATTTGGGTAAAATGTATTATATATCTTAGGGAGCAAAAGAAGGGTTCTGCAATCAAGGGAACCACTTCTGTTCAAATTGTCCGTCTGCTCAGCAGGTACATAGGTATCAGATTTTTCTGATTATCTATTTTAAAAAATATATATCACTGGGTATTTTGATAACTGTGGAGCAGTCATGGAGATTTCTTTGGATACCCAAGGACATCTTTGGCCTCTTTTTTATTCACAGTCTTCCTAATGTTACCTTTAACTAGTAGTCCTGTTTTCCTCACCATTTATGCAACCTTCTTATTTGCAATCTTGGTTGAGCTTCACAAATCCTTTAGCATACCACATACCAGACCATGTAAAGGAAAATAAATGCTGTCTTCTAATAAGTTGTGAGTCACTATAAATGGCTAATAGACCAGGGCAAGCTTTGATTTAATTGATATAAAGAAACTGTTAGTAAACCCCTTTACCCCTTACATCGATATGCGAGAATTACCTTCTTAGAATTGTGCCATTATATTTGTATTCACAGTGTTGGTCCAATGCTGCAATACAATCATTCACAAGAGAAATTATTTGCCTGTCTTTGCCTATGGTTACCTCTGTCTGTGCCTTACCTGACTTGATGCTGCTCCATGCTGGCTCTGGTTAAGTTGGGTATAAAGCTCTAGTGCTCTGGTTTTCTGATAATGTTAAATAACTCTAAAAGGGGAAGCTTAAAGTTGGATTATGCTATTTGGAGCAATAACATTAAGTTGTGGCAAGGGGAGAGGTTTGGTTTACGTTGCTATGAGCTGGGGCAGCGTTAGCCTGTTAGGGCATAGGACAATTATGTTTGGGTTTTTACCTACACTAATATCCATAACCGTTGTACACAAAGTTTTGGGCAGTTACTCCTTGAGCAATTGTTCAACTTTACCTTTACCAAGATCCAACCCTGATGTTAACCCAAATTTGGTCAGTTACTAAGCTGTTATTCACTACTATTGGTCTGCCAGCAATTAGCTTGAGCTTTCATCGCTTCTGTTCTGACATGGCTTTTCCCATATTATGCACTTAGGGGAGCCTTTAACGCATTCCAGGGCACCTCAACCTTAATAAATGTTTGTTAGAAGTAAAGCAGTTAAGCAAAACATTCTATAATTATTAGTCATCATCAGCTATTTATATAGCGCCAATAATTCTGCTGCGCTGTACAGAGAACTCACTCACATCAGACATAGAATTCCCTGATTGATTTGTGATTTCAGATTTTTCTAAAATGTTGTTTCTTTTCCTGTCAACAACTGTTGCTCATGTTTTTTATTAGAAATGCATTCTCTACCTGCCTAAAACTTGGTACTCTTATATGACCACAGAATTGACTGGAGACATCTTATAATTTTATTTCACTGTGTGAAGTAATTTTTGAAATTATCTTGTTTTAAATGATAAATAATTGCAGCTGCACCATTGTACTAATCAAACCAATATTCTTCTAGCCACAAAATCCAGTGGAAATTATATAACAAAATGTGTTCTTCAACAGATGCAGATGACAGGATTAGTTTAGCATGGAAATTAAAAAATCTGTGTTGAACCAGCTGTGACAAAGCAAAATTGGTATTTTTAGGGATTATAATGGAACAAATGAAAAGCCGATGCCAATGTGTCTGATTGATATATCTTTAAATAGTGTCGGCATGGTAAGAACAGGTTGTACAGATCACTGCTTTTGGCTGATAACATGCAGAATCTAGCCAAAAGCTGCAGTGCAAAGATGGCAGTTTTCCAACCAAATGCACCCCTCCACCGTAATGTCAAATGCTTTTGCTACTGATCACTTGATATGCTAAAATTGTTCATTGTAGTATTTTAAAACATTAACATTAAAAGCTCCTTGGCATCCTACATTATACAAATCATTTTGCTTTTTTCACTTTACATCTCAACCAATATCTGATTATTAAATTTGTCTTTCCTAATCTGTCCCTACTAGGTACAGGTACAGATGTTAAATACATGGGCTTGTCCTTTAAGTAGGAACAAATCATTACATTTCTGCTGCTGTTTGACATATGTTATAGTGAATAATGTTAAACTGTTCACATGGCTAGCTTTCTCATCATGGAATGCTATAAGGGTGATATCCATTTGTTAATATTCTCGTATGTTGGCTCTGAAAGAAAACTATAAAATTATTTTCTTCTCTATACATTGTTGCTTAAGCAATCTAAGTCTATGTATATATGGGCACCTTTACAATACCTTTTACCTGTTGTGATATATTTCACCATAAGGCCCTATAACCACTTTTTACTACCGTTTTTTCCTATAGTAAAAGCATTTATATGGGTACATATGTGGGATCTATTGCTTTATTTACTTGTGTTCAGACACACTGCAAGGCAAGCAGTACTTACCACCAAATGCAATTGCGTGATCACTGGGTGTTTTCATAACGCCAGTGGGCAACCAGCCTAAAGGAATGTAGGTTCATTAGTTGAATATCATTGCATGAAGGAGAGTCTGTGGATGAGATATTTATTGAATTGAAACAATGCAAATGAAACAATAAATATATAAGTGGATGTCGGGCACACTATAATTGTACTGAAATATAATTGATAAGTGCAGTACTTATTTTAAATAATATTTTTAAATGTTGTGTCTGGTGACTCGAAATTTGATGCTTGTGGCCGCACTCCTGAAGACTGAAGGGGACAAAACAAACCAGTAGGTGAGACTTAATAAGAGAGGGTGAAAATGACAAGGTGGCACCATTGTAGTGTAACGAGTAAAAGAATCATATGTTATAAAAAGATGAATAAAATATTATGGGCCTGATTCATTAAGGCACGCAAATGAAAGTTAATTGCGTTTTTTTAAACGCACGTAATTCAGGCATACACATTCCCCCGCTATAAAATACATTTATTAGGGTGCTATTAATGTATACTGTACATAAAACACATTTTTAGAGTTTTTACTGCATATTTGCTGATTGCAAACATGTTATAGCATACACATCCTTCATCGCTATTACTCGGCACTTACACCTGCCCTGTAGCTGTTGCAAGTGATAGGACTGAGAAACACTTACTTTAGAGATACCCAAAGCTTTACTCGGATGTTGCTGCATATGCGCTAGCTTGGCACAGAGTTACTGTACATTGCTTATGTGCATACTACCGTTCTCCTCCCCATTCCACTCATTGAAACCATAGGCTGTCATTAGTGTCCTTTGCACTCGAAGATGAAATGGATGTTCTTGCGTTCACTGGTATATAGTCCGTTTCTGAGCATGAGCATAGCGATTTTACATGAAATACAGCACTTACTGGCATTTCCGTTCTTTAATGAACCAGGCCCGATGTGTTTATCTTTTGCAAGTGGTGGTTTTAGTATATACCAAAACTACAGCACTAATAACTTTGGCAGTGAAACTGTTGGAGTAGGAAGTCTTTTCTACCAGAGCAGGTGTTCCTATGAAATAAAATGAGTAGCGCTTCTTGCACAGATGGTTACTCTTTGTTATGAGTAGTTCTCTTTGCGATTAGAAGCTAAAAGCTCTTTTTATCTATAGAGAAATAAAATCGCACATTGTACACAGTGTATATAGGCAAACTTATAAATGTACATCACCTTCAATTAACGAAAGGTTCCCCATGATAATAAATTGAGGTCAAAGTGCAGGGATAACTATGAAACATAAAACTAAAATGTATTTCTCAAGCAATTTTTAAAAAGAAAGCTTATATTATAATGTCCCGGAATCACATCAATACGCTGCTGTCCAATAAGTGCAAAGTCATCCGTTCAAAACAATGATGGCCAATCAAATTAGTACAAAGAGTTTTAGAACTTGGAGATATTAAATGATAACTAAATATTAAACAGTGGTCTGCTGTGTGAATAATTGCAGAAACTTGTGATAGATAGACTACTAGGTAATATACTTGAAAGTGAAATGTTTTACTAAAATGTATACGTTTTCAATTGAGTGTTACTGTTTTGTGCTTAATCTTTAATTCAATAACTAGTATTTGAAGTAATAGATGTCCAGATTACTGTAAGTACAGTGGTCACAAGTATAAATTAAATAGAAAAATCATATGTGGGTGCTGGCCTTTTAAAAATAGAATAAAGGATATTGTACTGTTGATGTGTGGTATTTACATAGATCTTATTGAAAGCATTGTTTACAATATATTATTTCTAATTCATATTAGAGCAGTACCTTCAAATAGTATTGGGCGTTGTTATAATATACTGTAGAACATAATATATTATTAATATTAAAATAATAAATTAAGATCATAGGTAGATATGTTATATACATACAATTAAAAAGGATCTGTCACTTTTGAGCTGATATGTTCTTATACAGTGCCTGGAATACTTTGAAACTGCAATTAAATGTACATTAAAAAATCCCTCAGCATAGCAAAGCAGTGTGTCCAATGTGTAATTGCAGTGACATTTACACTGCAGTGGCCTCCGTTTGTGTGTGATCTTTTCTGTGAGTACTTATTGTTTACCAGACTCAGCTATTAATTGACTGTCAATACCTGTAATCATTTGAAGCAGCTAAGTTTGTCCACAACTGTCTATCAGCAACTCATGCTCTCTTGCTGTACTGATGCTTTGTTCATGCTGAGGATTCCTATTTTGCATGCATGTTCCTGGAATGTTTGCTATTGCTTCAGTCTAAGTGAACTTGCAAATACTTCACTCTGATAGTTACCTTAATTTTACTAAGACTTAACTTGCCTACAAAACATTTGATTATATTAATATATTCTTGCTTCTTCCACTTTGATACTTGGCCTGCTATCTATCTAGCCTGCATGCTAGGCCTAAGTTTGGAATCTCACCTATCACATCATTGTCATCATCATCAACATTTATTTATATAGCGCCAGCAGATTTCATAGCGCTTTACAATCGGAATTAAGTGCAATCGTAGCCCTATTTAACAAAACAGTGGAGCTATTTATTCTAACATACTGCCAAAAATGTGCCCTACGTATCCCAAAAATAAATAAACTTACCAAGATAAACAAAGAAATTCAAAACTCCTACTGTAAATGACACAGCCTATTAATGTGAAATTTGGTCATTCCATCTAAGATTCAAAATTGGCACAATCCTGAGGCAGCATAAAGAGTAATATTTATTTTTAATTATTTATTTTATTTTGTTTACTGTTTCTAAAAGTGAGAGTGATCATTAACAAACTTATCTAATTCTGTTGTCATTTAGCAGATGGTGAATAGGTTAGGTGATGCTATGCTAACATGGCAAGTGGCCATTTGTATAAGGCACATGCCTTTTTAGGCTCACACAAATTGCCATGTGGTTGTTCATCATGATGACCAAACAACTGAACAATTGATCACACATGAAGATGGCTAAATTGCAGTGGTCTGTTTTTCAGGTGCTGGGTTGAACAAACAGAACACTATAATTTGAATTACAAGCTTCACTGCTAAGGTGGGACCTCAGTTGACTCAATTTCCTTTTATACTTGATCAGATCCTATCCAAATAAATAATTAAATCACATTTTAATTAGGTAAAGTTGTTACTTGGGTTGCCACATATGCTATAGTGGTTGGTTCCATTTGGTTAAAATGTTCTGTTGGGTGCGTAATTAACTAGCCTGTAGAATTCTTAGAATCACACATCTCACCTATGGTAGAACTTGCTTACATATCAAAAATTGACCCCAGTGTGTGTCTGTGTGTGTGTTAGGGAATATAGACTGTAAGCTCCATTGGGGCAGGGACTGATGTGAGTGAGTTCTATACAGTGCTGCGGAATTAGTGGCGCTATATAAATAAATAAATGATGATGATGATGACATTACTAATATCTCTCTCTCTCAAAAACTCAAAACTGAGAGACTAATCCATCGGATAACAGAAGACAGGAATTGGCCCAAAGTAGCATAAACACTGAGGTTTTTATATTAAACAAAAAGTACAAGAGTTAACATGAAGGGGTTTGGAAGTTGTTAGCCAATCATTTTTAAGGATTAGGGAGGAGCTACACTAGGGAAGGCTCTTAAGGTTGGTAAGTGACAGCTAGATTTCTCTTGAATTCTGGAAAGTTCCCCTTTTTGCTTTGTTCATCTATCCTCGTTGCTTGTTGCTTCGATTTTCCTTCCTGAAAGGTCCAGTTGGTGGAAAGCAATCTAATCAGTAGCCATAATGACACATTCGGGTGGCGTGTTGGGCACTCTCCCCTAACAGGGATGTTCAATTAGTTATACTACCCGTGGAGTAGTTAGGGGGCACCGCGTGGTCGGGCAGGCCTCAGCTAAAGAGCCAAATGGGGTAAGTTGGGCTGTACCACCTACAAGTTTACCAATATTTAGCTCAAGAAATTTATGGTTTATGGATATGGCTGAAAGCCGATTGGTCTGCAATTTTTTGGCCACCATTATTATTAAAATTAAATTTTCATAACATTTTTGTGACCTTTCATATGGCAAACAAGTGTCTCGTCTTTATTTTTATAGTGATCAAAGTAACTCTTGGTAAGTGAAATGTATAGGTAAAGTGGTCAACCGCTAGGCGGTTAATTTTATATTTGGAGCACAGACAAACTAACCAGAAGATACCACCCCTCTACTTACAAGCTTAGCATATAGTTACAGTACCTGACAAACCACTCCATCATGCTGTCTACTCAGGATAAATATGACAAAAAAATGATATATAAAATTAACTTATATTATAGAGGTTTTTAACATGTATAAAACTGTCAAAATTGAAACATGTGCTACCAGATGTCATTGAGAGTTACTCATGTCATAAAACATTTAAATAAAATAATATAGAATTCCACACCCTAATAAGACTTAAAAAGTAATAACTGCATAAATAAATAAATAAAATAAAAAAATCACATTGAAATTTAGTTGAAAAATAACTATAATTCTTCTTACGGACGCTGTAGATCTCCGATCGCAACAGGATGCCGACTGCAAGTTATACAGGTGTCCGTCACTAGACTTTCACGTCATTGCGACCTCTATCACTTTTAATTTAAAGCGGAAATGGCGGGTTAAGTGTTTAAACACTTAACCTGCGGGGTCCTGTCATTGCCACTTTAAATTAAAAGTGATACAGGTCGCAATGACGAGAAAGTCTAGTGACGGACACCTGACTAGTTGGAATAACTTGCGGCCAGCATCCTGCTGTGAACGGAGATCTACAGCGTCGGTATGGAGGTAAGTCTGCTTATATTTAAATCGTTTTTTCACACATTGGGATTTTAAGTGGAGGACTCCTCGGTGTCGGAATTTTACGCACCGTTAAAGCGTACCCAATCCCACTGAGAGGGGGTTCCATTTTCAATTCACTATTATCAGGGCCTGGTATCCTGTTCTCATCACACCTTTCACATGTCAGCGCCACTATTTGTTTGTTTACTTACTGATGTCAGCGCCGGGTGTTCCATTCAGACCTGCATACTCTGCTTCTAGCACTTCATGATTCTCTTTGCAGTTTGCAGTCATGTGATCTCTGGCTTGACTTCCTAGTTCCTAGCTCATTTAAACTCTGTACTCATGTAATTTTTCACATAATTTCCTGTTTTCAGTCATGTGATTCCTTTCAGATGACAAACCCTCTAAGCAATTTAAACCCCACTCTGTACAGTAATCACTGCCAGAGTGTTAGGTCTTATCTGCTCTAGCTTTCCCTGCTGTTTGCTGCAGTTTAATAATTTCTATAAATTGTTTGCCTCTCCATTGGAACCTGTGTCCGTGACCCCAACTTTGGCTTGTACCTCGTTTGGAACCTGTGCTTGTGACCTCAACCTTTGGATTGCTTCTAACTCTGCTTTTGCCTACTGATTTGGTGCCTCTGTCCTGACATTTCTTTCCCAGCTAGTGACGCCAGAAGGCAGGTAGAGGGCCGCGACCTGTGGTCTCCCAGCAGCAAAATCCATACCACACTGTGATGGTTGCCTGGTGAAGACCAGTGGGTTCGTTAGACTCCATACATCTACTCTACCAGAGCCAATCCTGACTGACGAAAAAGGAATCTTAATTCCCCAGTTTAAAGTGTGACAACACAATCCCACTAATTCAAGAGGATGATCTCTATACCATACAGTTTAAAAATTCTGTAATCAATCTTCTTTCCTGCTATGTTTGGAAAATGGGTGACTGATTTTTTTTTCTTGTTAATAAAAATTATATAATGTTTCACAATTTTTTTAAATGGTCTTTTCAATTGCCCCTCATACTATTTTATGACAACCACAATCAATAACATGAATTATTCCTGAGCAGTAACTTCTAGCTTCTGTTCAGCAATTTCATTTCTGTAGGATCCAAAAGCTATTACACTAATTAAAAATGCCCTTGGCTTTTATTGTTTCTGAATTTGTATGTTTTTAATTTTCTATATGTGTTCCTCTGCTAGTATGTCTTGTAGTACCTTAATTTAAAATAAAGGATAGTAGTGGATATAGGGTAAAAATTGGATTGCAATATTGAGTCTGGGGGGATTTTCAAAATTGAAACAGATGGGCGGTTGCTTACTCTGGATTAATTTCAAATATAAGTGCAGGATCGCAGGAGATCCAAAATAGGTTGAACTTGATGGACTGGTGTCTTTTTTCAACCTCATCAACTATGTTACTATGTTACTATGTTAACTCTCCTATAATTCTCCATGTCTTTTTCTAAAAACTTTTGATGGTGCTATCAGATATCTGTTTCTTGTATAAACAGAATGTAGTCCTATATATATACTTCTTAGTGGTCTACTATATTGAGAAGAATCACTATTGTGCTGTTATTTTGTAGGTAATCAAGGAAACCGATCATATGCTAGGAGCCTATATTGAATAGTTCAAAATGGTCTTTATAGCATTGATTCAATTGAGTATAACAGGTGTGATATTTTATTTCAAACCCTATTTCTCATAATTATTTTGCAGTAGTTTGTGGTGTTACAAATATTTGTAGGGTGGAGCATACAATTTAGATTTTTGCATGGAAGAGTTAGAATTACTATATAAGGTAGAAGTCCTTTTTGAGTTTAGAATTTATATGCAGTTTTACCTTTTGAATTGGTTTCTCTATCTTTGGAACAATCACATTGCCATTCGCATCATTTTGCTTTTAGATGACTATCTCTATTATATATTCTATCTATGGTTTTAGGCAAGCTTTTCTTCCTCTATTGCATCATTTTGTTCAGTAGCATAATTTCAAACTAATAATACTGAGCTAACGCTTTTAATGGTTGTACTGGGTAGTTTTCATGCTATTTATTTGTGCTATAAGAATCACAAATCAGCAACATTTTGGCACCACAATATTTGCTGTGAGCTTTAATAGGTTGCTGTTGCCAGTTTTGTACCTTCTCAATGCATATTTTCTTGTAATGTAAAATAAGATGAAATAAATATATCCTGTCTTATATTTGCCTTTGTAAGCAGATTTATTAGTATGGAATACTATTAAGCATTTTTGAAGTTATTTTTTTATGTAGGAAATTCTATTTATTAGTAACAACTGCTGGTGGGACTGTGCAGTAATTATGAGCCAGCCGTGAATTGGCATTCTTCTCTGATCCGTAAAGGCAGCTAGGTCTTTAATTGCCTTATTGGCTGGCTTCCTACATGCATTTTTATTTAGCTATTCCACGTCTGTGAACACATAGTACTTAACAGAAGCACAGAGAAGAAACTTGTATTGACATGCTGATTTGAGCAGGATTTATTTTTCTTTACATTTGGAAAAACATAAAGATAGTGTGTGTTTGTAAATACAATGTCATGTGTCATGCTGTAGCATTTATCTCAACTAAATTTGCTTTATGTAAAGTTAAGTGGGCAGCATGGTGGGAAGGTGGTCAGCATTGCTGCATCAAAGCACTGGGGTCATGGGTTCAATTCTGACTCTGTGAAATCTTTATGTTCTCCTTGTGTTTGCGTGGGTTTCTTCCAGGTGCTCTGGTTTCCTCATGCAATCCAGAGCATACTGGTAGGTTAATAGTCTTCTGACAAATTGGACCATAGTGTGTGTGTATGGTAGGGAATTTAGACTATAAGCTCTAAGGGGGCAGGAACGTATGGGATTGATTACTTATTCTCTGTATAGTGCTCTGTAATTTGATTGGTGCTGCATAAATATAATTAAGGATAACTTATCAGATTATAAAATTGCATCTTGACACTTAATCAGTTATTCATATATTAGTTAACTATCTTTAGCTCTTCTCCTTCAAATAGTTAATATCTCTATTTGGTATCTTTATTATAGTTGTATAGTTTTTTTTTGTTTTTGTATTTTTTTTTTAAGAAAAGTTTTTATTGGGTTTACAAAAACACAAACAGGTTGTAAATCCAAATCAAACACAATGGCATGGTAGGTTGTTGACAATGGAATACCGACATCATGGCACCAGACCATAACGTACTCAAAGATCTTAAAAAAGAAAAGAGAAGCACCAAACATGCATACATGTAGCTGCTAAGTACCTTCTAACATAAAACACACAGACAAAGACAAAGGGAAAAGGGGGAAAAGGTAACCATTAGGGAAGGGGGAGGGGGGATCCAGCAAAAATTCCTCACTCAAGACCTTAGTTTAAAGCTCCTCTAAACCAGCAAAATGCACATCAGTGAAACCCAACACCTACACGTATGTCCCACCCTACCAGGCTAGTGCTTAGATGCCAAATAGGGCCCTCACAATTCAATTTGTTAATTCTGATATCGGGGACTCTGGTGAATCTAGGAGGTCTAGCCTTGGGCACCAAATGGCATAGTATGTTTTGAAGGAATCTGTGGATGAAAGATTCATCTCATCCATGATCCTGTAGTCTTCCAATCTATTCGACCAGTCCCGAATACTCGGAGGCGTGGTTGATCTCCATTTTACTGGGATTACTGCCTTAGCTACTGTGATTATGAATTTTAAAAGAGATTTTTTAAAGCTTGATATAGGCATATCAACTTTATTTAGAAGCCAAAATACTGGCGTGTTGGGTATGCTTTGGCCTAGTAACTTCCGCGTGATGCTCACCACCCGCGATCAGAATGTTTGCAGCACTGGGCATTCCCACCAGATATGCAATAGAGGACCAGTTCCCTGGTTACACCTCCACCATATGTCAGGCACCCCGCGGAAAACTCTCGCCAAGTAGGCCGGGCATCTGTACCACCTAGTGAGTACCTTATAGTGGGTCTCTAGAATTGAAACATTAGGAGCACACGCATGAGCTGCTTGGAATAATAATTGTATAGTTTTTATCTTTCCTCTCTATTTTTAATTATATATATTACACACACATTATAGAATACATATAATTATGGGTTTGCCTATCATCCCTTATACAAAGTACCATAAAGGTTTGTATTTGAGTTATCTAAATGTGTTGTAAATATTTGATTTCCAAATAATGCATAATACTAACATATATATTTGCATCAAGAAAATGGCATATTTATTTCAATATTCTTCACTTTGCTACCACCCAAACTAGTTGTCTTTAATAGCTGCCCTAGATTAGCTCATTATAGACACACTTCTGTATATACTGTGTATAGAGATGAGTAAGTCACTTTGGTGTTTTCCAGAAAATACAGTTTCATGTAATGAACAGTTCCACAGTAAAGATTGATCTGGTACAAGTTCCACATTAGGATGCTGACAAATCACATGTATTTTTCTAAACTGGAGCAAGACATTCTGAGTTAGAAGAAGGACGACCAGTATATTCCATAATTAATAAAATATTTAATGGTAAAGTTGTCAATTCATCTTTTTATTTCATTGAAGTGATGTGACGAACTCTATGGAAATGTGGTACAGCACTGACAAAGAGGAAGGTGTGAATCATCATTGCACTTGTGGATGATCTGTGTTTTACTGCTGATAATACACATTCAAATTCATACTCTAAGCAGGATCTTCTTATATTATTTAGATGTCTTAATATAGCTATCTGTTTTATATTTCTTGCCATCCAAAATTACAATAGGATATATAACAATGTGATATACATTGTTGTACCTTTTTTTTTTTATATAATTTGCATCAGAACAATCAGAAATATTTGTCTAAAGAAAAAAATGTCTTTCCAAACTAAACTTTAAACTTCTCTTTTATTTTCTTCAGAACTATATGATTTAAAATACAGACACTAATTCATTTCACATGTCAATTGCCTCCAGTATAAATGATGACTTTCTTTTTAATACAAAATTTAATTTATCATAAAAGTAAATGCTAAATATGTTTCTGAAAGGCATTATGGATAACGTTCAGGCTACTTAGAGAAACGTAATTTAGAAATGAACAAATATCTCATGTTACTCAATCTATGTCAAGCTTATTTAATACTGTGGTAAATTACTTACAAAAATGCAGCATTTTACAACAGCAGTATGCTCCCTTATTTGATTAGTAGTTGATAAACCAGAATTGGAAAAGTACTGCTTGAGGAAGGTTGCCAATGCTGCTATGCTGAATGGCAAACAGAAAAGAGGAATAATCAACTCAAAACTACTAGCGGTTTTGCGACAGAATCTATTGTCTAATGTACCATGGATGCAGCACAGTGTACAATTGCTGTGCATGCCCTAAATAAGTGAATCTAATGGGTGTAACCAAGATCTAAGAGGACTGTGCAAACTGTCTTTGGCCACATAATTCCCAAACGCAACTAGAAAACATAAATGTGCAAAAGCACAGACCTCTTATGCAGTTTTTATGAAAATAAACTTAACAGTGCTGCAAATGGTCTCACACATTTAAAACATAAAATCGCTTATAGACTCATTTTCAGAAATCTGTTACAAGATAGCTTAGATTATTAACCTAAAGGTGTTCTTCTTCCTTCAGAAATTTCAGCTGCTTAGGCCGATTTCATTTTCCTTGCCCATAGATCTGGCAATAGATCTGACGTAATTTCTCTCCTCATGCTTCACCTCTATTGTCTCCATTTGCAACCCTGTCCTATCTTAACAACTCCCTCCTCTTGCTACACCTAGCTCTTCCACCTGCTTCCTCCACTCTTATCATCTCTGTTTGAGTCCCTGCCTGGAGAATGTTTGCTCACACAAGCTTAGCTCTCTACAATTCCTAGCTCCCTGTCCTCTTTCTAAGGTGTCATTTGTTCTAATTGTGTCTTCTAATGTAGTTGCTTTCTCTACTTCCTCTTCTTTAACTGATTTTTACTGATTGTATTGTTTTTTGTATCCCTTACTTATCTGTGTCGTGAATATAGAGAACTTATAGTTATTTATAAGGGTTAGCCCATCACATAATTGTGGGGAATAAGGGATAAATCTTAACTGCAGGGTAAATATGTTATATCAAATTAATCCATTGATAAATTGAGCTATTAAAGTTAAAATGGGAAGACAAAAAGTCTGTTGTATGTTCCAGCGTGAGAAGATAGGAGTGTCACCTGTGGCAGCTTCAAAGAGCCCCTGCTGTCACATATAGCCTGGCCCTGAATAGACTTTTAGGAACCGCTCAGCATTGTGTCTGGTTCACAGAGGCCATGTGCCATCTTGGCTATACCTTACTTTATAGAGACAAATAGAATTCAGTTTTAAAATATGCCAATTAAAATTAATAAAGGTAGTGATCAACCACATATTCCTCCATTGCATGATGAAGAGCAGCTCATATGTCAAATTCAGAATTCTGCCCCACAGAGAAGTTAAGGAAATGAGTATCAGCTCTACGATTACACTGTATTTAGGCGTGTTTGATATCAAAAGATGGACAAGTTCATAGGGGATTTTATTAATAATAAAATTGGATGTGTGTTATGCTCTACAGAAAAGTTAGGTCACATAGTAGAATTGGTTAGTAAATCAGGCAACATGCAAATGGTAATTGAATAAAGTGTCACAGGCCACAACCCCTGAGGGTAGGAAGAGGTGTGAAAGTGTCTTTAAAAAGCGATGACCAGGTACAGCAAGCTGTCAGACTTTGGGAAAATCAATTCACATTGATAAGCTGTCCATCTTCCAAGCCAATTTCCCTTGGGCAGAATATACTACTTATCTGTAAGTTATGCTCTGAATTCAATTCCTTTTATTCTAAACTGTTTTTGCTTGTGTATGTTATGTTAATTTATTAATTGTTTATTAATGATTTTTTATATCTAAATGCCCTGTACTTTTGTATATTAAATCTATATTTAATATGTTGCGTCCTTGATACTCTAACGAATCCATTAGCCTGTTAAGAAGAAATAACTCGACCAAGTTAACCCTTTGAATGCCAGTGTGGGATTTGTTGATGCATTTGATTAGCAGGCTTAGTGTGTGCTTGCATTTACATTTGTGTAACAGTCTGGAGGTGTGAAGAGTTAACCCTTTGTTCGCGGGTGGGGGCCTTGTAGGCCTGTGGTAGCTAGAAGTCTTGTGTGCCAGTCTGGGACAGTATATTGGGGGTCCTATTGCCTGTATGCAAGAGGTGGTGGAAAAAATTGAAATGTGTGTGTGTGTGGGGGGGGGGGGGTATGAGCGCTGTATGAGGGGGACTCAGTAGGTCTATAACCTGTGTGATAGGTAGAGAGAGACTGCGGGCTCAAATTGTGTGTGACCTCGTACAGCAAACACCCCAAAGTCACAGCAACTGGGAGTGTGTTCGTGATAATCTGTATATTTTCAGTTTATATTTTGTTGATTGTACTGCTCTGCAGATGCTGTGGTCCATTGTAAATAAACTATGCTGATAATGATGATGATGTGTAGATTAAATCCAATACACAGACCTGATGGTATCTATTGTCACAACCAATAAATACAAAGAAATACTGTAAATATTTCTATTTGGACAATAGAATTATATTTAATTTTTATTTATAGTTATATTTATTTTTAGCTATGGTACACATATAATATAATATAATAAACTTGACTTAATCTGTAGGAAGCACAATCGTGCTCTAAAAATCTATATCAGCTATTTGCTTCCTTTAATTTTCTGATTGTTTTTTCTCTAAGCCAGTGGTTCAGACAAATTAGCGATACTTATTTTTTGCTAGTTTCTATACTTTAGCACATATTTCATAATTAGATTTATACCTCAAAGAGTATCAATATTTCTCTAGTTGAAGCTTTTTCTATATAACCTGAAGTGGACTTGACTGATATAATGATAAATGACAAGTAGATTAGTATTAATATACATTTTTAATTGTCACTTTTCTTGGTTAAATTGTATTTTGTTTCAACTGTCATCAACATCTCAGATTATAATATTGAAGAAGCAAATGTATAAAAAAAGCTGAAGTTCTTTCAATTATTACAGTATACTGTATAATAAATTGTATCACATACAGTAGGTGGCAATCTTTCAAATAACTGTTTGTCCTGCTACATAATCCTTAATTTAATCCTTATTTCAAATCGTTTTGAATAGTTTTCAGATAGTATAAATATATTATATCTATAAACTAACCAATTTACCTAGATATTTATAAATATAAAGAGACATAAAGGCTACTCTGGGTGAGAAAAGCTGCAGGGATACAAATAGAAAAGTACAAACACCACCTCATCATGGTATCAATTTAGTTAGTATTGCTATAAATATACTTGCAGATCATCCCAATTTATTTTGCTATTTGACAGGAATTTGAAAATCTAGAGAGCAGATGGCTTTTTCACAGCATTTAGAACCTTTGTGTGGCACTTTCAATGCTTTGCTCCATTCATTCACCTCTTTCCGCCTGTGGAATTTCAGGCTAGTGCAGACAAGGCAGCTGATTCCTATTTTAGGTTTGTCTTCACGGGGCATCGTGAACGTGCCCGCTAGCTGCTCCTGTGGAGACATTTTTGGAGAGCAACTGGGAATTCAGACTTTATTCCCAATTAAAACTCTCAAGCTCTTTCCTTTAGAGAACATGCTGCAAGATGGAACTTAAATTAAAGATGTAAAGATTGAGTTAGACATTAATTCATTTTCATTTGGATCTTTTCCAGTTCTCTGTTCAGCTGGGACATATTCCACTTGGATAACTGTCATATCCCGTGATCCTATAAATTTTAATCAAATCCTATATACAATGTCATCTTCCAAAGACAAACATGTCTTCACTATTAAAGTGATACAGAATATTGCTCTGTGCTTGGTGACACATGAACATGACAATTAAAATGTTGGACCATTAACCATTGATAATACTTTGTATGCTCTGTTTTACATTATCATTTAAAATACAATATATTTACACCTTTTCTTTATTCTTTCTACTTACTCTGTCTCATTTATTTGTGAGTTAGTTTTAACAATTTTTCAATTTAAAGAGTACATTTCACATCAATATTATGAAATAGTCTAAACACCTACATATGTGTTTTCTGCATGTGCATGGTTTATAACACAACTCACTTCCTTTTGCCAGCCCAGTTCAATTACAGCAGTGATTTTGGGCCAGAGAGGCACATGACACAGACAAATTTACATTTAAAGTCACTCTAACTACAACCAAAATGTTGCGTAATTGTGACTGTTACATTGGAATGTATACATGTGATATATATAGCGCTTTAGTTAATTTCTTTGCACAGTATAAAACATTTGCGTTCTCTTTGCTTGTCTGTCTTGGTTGATTTATTGGGTTATGTTCGGTATACATTGACATCATAACACACCAACAATATTTCCTCTCTTGTGGCCACTCCCATACATGAATTAGATCAAAAGGTAAGGGGATTATGGGACAAAGACTAGAACAATATCATATTAATCATATTAATAAAATAAACTTATGCAAGACTTGGAAACACTGTTCTTTTTTAAATATAATCTAAGGAATGTCCTGAAACGGGAGTATTATTATGCAAATGCTCTGCATTTAGGCTTATTTATTTGTGTGTACATATATATATATATATATATATATATATATACATATATATATATATATATATATATATATATATATATATAATTATCTAGAGAGGAAGAGTGAGAGGGAGAAAGAAAGAGTCACCTAATCTTTTGTTGAGCTTGTTACTGATGCTATATTTTTTTGACTCTCTCGGTTACCAGATGTGAACCCAATGGGATATTCTGGAACAACGCCTTAGACTTTTTCCACCATTACCAGGCATCAGTTGAGTGACTTTCTTGTGGAATAATGATGCTTCCTTCATCCTGCATAATTTGAAACAATGGTAGACTCAATCAGAGCCATAACTTAAAATTGTAACACCTGAGGCGAGAAAGACAGAAAAATGCCGCCCCAGCCCTCAATTTTAACCAAATGTACCTAAAATATTCATAAACTGCGCCCCTTCAACATTCCACCCTAGTCGGTCACCCCTATTGCACAACCCTAGATACGGCCCTGAACTCAATACCACAGTGCATATTGGTCTTACTGGCCGGTCATGGCTCAATGTCCTATTAACTGAATTTATGTTGGTGTTTCCATTTTTTGTTCATTACCTGTATCTTTCAAATACACTAATATATCCCCCCGCAGCATCATCAGTTGGTGGGATTACCACTACAGAGAGATGACATTATTATTGAAAAGTGTCAGTGGCATCAAGAACTAGCTGCTTGGGGTAATTTACACTTAGTTGATAGCATATGGTGGCTGTAAACAATAACAAAGTGACCTGTGACTACATGGGCAATGATACTTGGAAATTAGTTAATACATAAGCTTAAAATGTAACCATTTATGTAGAGTGCACTGTTGTGATCTGCAATTAGTGCTGCACTACAGGAAGGTGACTTGCCTACTGTACCTCAAGATGATGTGAGAAGTCTGTATTCCTCTTCCTAGGACACACAATTACCAAATAGCATCTGTTAGAAACATCAAGATGGGGTAATGCAGCAAGTGGTTGCAGTGGAGAATTACCACAATTGGGTAGGCATCAACTGTTTGCAAGGGGAGGGGTCATTTTCAAGTGTTCAATGTTTTACGCAACCTTTTCAGTTTATAAGATATAAACAGGACTGTTCCCACTAGGCCAACACCAATTTTAAGTTTTACTGCCTTAAAAGACCATTGCTACTATCTCCTAGCTGCAGAGCCGTAACTTAGAATTCTAGAGCCCTGGGCGAGAAAAACAAATGCCGCCCCCCTAGCCCTCAATTTTAACCAAATTAACCAAAAATATTCCTAAATTCCCCCTTCACCGTTGGGCCCTGGGTGGTCGCCCCTGTGGCACAGCCCTAGTTACGGCCCTGCCTAGCTGGCATGAAATAAAGATTTTTCTTAGAAATGTGCAACACCATAGGCTAAGGGATACATTTTTCAAGCTGCAGGTTTGAAAAAGTGGATATGTTGCCTATAGCAACCAATCAGATTCTAGCTGTCATTTTTTTTTAGAATGTACTAAATAAATGATAAATTGAATCTGATTGGTTGCTATACCCACAGCTTGAAATATTTACCACCAAGTCTCTGTTAGGTCATGAGATTGATTCCCGACCAGAGCCTTATATGTGCGAGTTTGTATGTTTGCATGGGTTTCCTCCCACAGTCCAAAAGCTTACTGGTAGGTTAATTGGATACTGACAAAATTAACCTTAGTATGTGTGTTGGTGTTAGGGAATTCCAGTAGAGCAGGGACAGATGAGAATGACAAGTATATTCTCTGTACAGCAGTGCGTAATTGGTAGCATTATAGATAAATGATGATGATGAACGTTTATATTCCTTGAATACCATTAGATTATCTCATTCTACATTGTGACATTTTGTTTTTCCACTTGGATGAACAATCAGTCATCATACTGTAGATAGTCCATAGTAAACAAGAAAATCTCAATCAATGTTAGTATGGCTACATAGTTTCTTGTAATAACAACAGACTATGCCATACATTGTCTGATAAGTACAAGTACAAGAGCATAAAAGTATAACTTAAATATAACTTTAGCAAATTATAACCTGGTTTGCTAGATAACCACAGCCACCCTGTGTCGCCCTGTATCCCATCCTGCTGAAAACATGCCTAAAAAATACAAACAAAACCTTGCAAAGACCAACACATGACTGGTGCAGTTCAATATCATCACTTCATAACTGGTAACCACCGTCCACCCACAACTCCTCACATGTCACTCCCCACTTTTGGATATCCCTTCCATGAACAACCAAGCTCTCAATCAAAAGCCAAAGTTTTAAATGTCCACTCCTGATACCTCTCTTTCTCCGAGCAGCTTTCTGTCCCTGCAACTCTCCATGTTGTACCCTGACTCCTGTCCTGTTTCCTTCTCACTATTGTAATCAGCTTTCCCTAGCAGGGCTCACAGGTCACCTTGTCTTCTCATTCATTTCTTACCTTATCTACCCTGTTTGTTTTTGTGTTATGTTTTATGCTTATTCTGTTTCCCCAGTCCCCTGTGCTGTAGTACTTTGTAGCGTCCAAAAATAAATGCTAATATTAATAATATTCAAGCTAGATATCATTTTGTGAGTGATGCTTGCCTTGACATGCAAAAAAATAAGTTTGTGCAACAAGTAAAAAAGGCTTAAACCAAAATATGTGTTAGTCTAATAAAGAAAATTATTAAGGCATAACAAATGCAGTAGTACAATGTTCCCCTGTCACTATCATGCATGCAGTCTTAATAGATGTCCACTGTAACTGTGGTGTCATCACTTGCTATAGATTGCAATCCTGCTGACATTATGCATAGATCCGGTCTCTCAGAAAGAAAGGGTTATCTCCTTACAGGTAATCCTAGATACACTCTGTAAGAGTTATTAACTACATCACTCTAAAGATAAGTTTGACTTCCTCGAGAGATATACTGAAATATTTGCAATGGGTGAGTGCCACTCAGCCTCAGCAAAACACAGGGTTCCAGGCTAATTTGAATACGGAATGAACAACTTGCACTGAACCAGTGAGAAGAAATCCTTGATTCACCTTGGGTAAATTCATCATGTACGTGATGTCACAGATCATCTGGCCTGTCCCCAAAAACAGCTCTAAAATAGCCATAAGTTCCCCCATCCTGGCTCTTACTGGCAGGGGATACTCATTTTGTTCAAAAGAGAGTAATCCCCTGTTTCAGACAGTGGTGCTCCCAATCAGATACTTTCTGTTGGTCAGATATATCCCAACATGTAATCAGCTACTACTCCTGAGTTTACGGATACCAAATATTTGTACTTTATACAAAGTCTGAGGTCAAAGGTCTGCATTTTTTTTACTTTACACTCTACTGTAACCTGGTATACAAATCCTTAAGGCAAAAGCAAGTTGGGATAGGGCTGGATTTGGCAGCACAAAAATTGGGGTGATGGTACAACTTTCATTCTGGGTGACATGCATGCATTTTTGCATGAATGCATGCCAATCATACAAAATGTATATATGTCACACCCAGTGGCTAAATTAGTTTTATGAATCATAGGGAACAAAATGTATTTTTAGCAACTTTTTTTCTTTTATGTACCTGTAGCATTAATTCTATTTTTTATATTTTGTTCTTATATTTTGGAGACCCTTTATCTTATGGTTCTCTCCTAACATGATTGGTTCTAGAGTTATCTGGATCTCATAGCAGCTTGCTTTTGCTTAAAGTAGTAGTGATTAAAATGTTAAAAATCCAGTTAACTATTTTTATTATTATTGTTATTATTTTTTTTTTATTTTTTTTTTATGTTGGCTATTTGAGGCTGTACTATATTCCTTGTCTCATATATAACATAAGGTTATCAAGATAATTGTCTAAAATAATTTTTATACTATCTGCTTTTACATGTGTGTGATATGTAACATGCTACAGTATTTGCAAAATAGCAATGCTTGGCCTTCTCCTCCTTCTGCAGATACTTTTCACAATGCAATATATAGAATCAACTAATAACCCCTTTTTCCAAAACACATTAAAGAAGACATATGATAATTTTATTATGACATTTTATGCAGTCTTTTATGTAGCACATCAATCCCCTACACAGTAAGCTCTGTCAAGTAACGCCCTCTTCACCCTGTGGCTCACATCCTCACCTTCTCCAGCAGCCTAGTACATGACATACTTGTTCTACTTTTATGTATGGTATGCTTTTTTGTGCAAGGAGTGTTGTGGAGCCTGATAAATAATTATGATGATGAAATAGATGCAAATATGCTTAAAATTTATAAACAATATATATGAAATACATTGCTGCACATACAATATCAAAACCCCTTTTATATATATATATATATATATATATATATATATATATATATATATATATATATATATATAATATAAACTCCAGAAGAAAAACAACTTAATTGTGTGGTAAGATATGTTGTCTGCAGTCTAGTAAGTGAAAACTAGCCTTTCAGTGATATTATAAATACATTTTAATCAATGTGGATATAATGTGCTAACAATTTTTCTAAATGCTAACATCTGCAAAAACAAAACCTAGCATAGTGATGTGAACTTTGTTATTTTGTAGAATGAGTACCATTGAAAGCTGGAAAGCGTATATGTAGTGATACTGTATGTGCCTATTCTCCAGCTGTCCCTTTAATCATTTCTTCATTTCCAAGAAGCCAGTTGGCTGCAGATCATTGTTTGTACCTCTCTCTGTATGCTGTGTCCTTACATTACCAAGAAATGATTCTATAATCTGTTCAGGAATATATCATTTTCTATAACAGCTTTCAGAATCATGCCCTTTACATTCAATCATCTATACATTTCCATTGCACAAGCGTGTTATTTGCTTGACCATTTTCATACTAAAAATGTTACTGTGTTAATGCTGTTATTGTGATTTAAAGTACACGTCTACAATTTAGCATGTACAATTTAAAAAAAGCAAAATTTTTGAATACCTAATTTCCTTAGTCGGATAATGGTAAAGTTGAATGTTTTCTGCTGTAAAAAAAAAAACTTCATGCAAATAAAGCAAATTATATTTTTAAACTGTATACCAAGACACCATGTATTGGGTTTAGAAAGGGACTGTGCTATAATTATCAGAATGGTTGTTGGAACCCAAAAGTGGATGGTGGAATGTTAAAACAAAGCACTGTATTCATTTTTGTTTTATGAAGTAAATGTATAGGAAAAATGGTTGGATACTAAAAGCAGTTCCAGGTTACTTTAAAGCACTTCGTTGGTGCCAGGAGGGCGCAGAACCAGGATTCGCGCTTGCTGGATGTGAAAAATTATGAAGAGGTTTAGCTGATTAGGATTGTTTGTTTGTGTTAGTAAAGGATTAGCCATAGGCTTTTTGGATAACACCCTTGCTTTCACTATGGGACTCAAAGACAAGATACAGTTTTATAGTCATATCTTCATCTTAGTGCTAACTATAGATGCTGTACTATTTACAGAAACTTGAAGCAACTAATATCTGTCATATGCATAACCAGTCAGAGCTCATCCAATAATTTCCAATGGGAACACTGTACTGCCACATGAGGTCAAAGCATAAAATATAAATTACATAATGCTAAAACAGATTTATGACAATATGTATAATTAGAAATCATGAGCACAACACAACACAAAATCAAAACAAAATGTCAGCCTGGCATGGGTGTACATGAATATATACTATGCTTTCCAACTTCAGGAAGTTGTTGTCTGGGAGATGCAGGCGGAAGGTAGGCACGTGGGGGACGGGGCATGGCAAATTGTGACATTTTGGTCCCACCCCTGTGATGTAATGACGTATCGTTTGACATTGGGGGCAGGGCCAAAATTCTGCGATTTCCTAAGAATCCCGTCATTTTGGCTTTAATTCTGACCACTTCAATAGAATGTCGACAGATGTGGGAGACTGTCCTACTCTCCCGGGAAACCTACCCAGAATTGGGGAGTCTCCTAGACATTCTGGGAGAGTTATTAAATATGTGTTATTAATTAATCACAGCCTACCAATTGAATTTTAAGAATCTGATCCTAATTTGCATCTTGCCTGCAGTACCTCTATGCTACTAGAGGTGCTGCTGTTTTTCAGTGGACATTTTCTACTCACCTGCAGTAGCTAACCTCCTTCCCAGATCATCACCTGCAACTGTTCCACTGACCTATATACCTATATAGAAACATTGCTACTTGCAGTTCATCAATTGTTTGCTGCTTCTGGTCCTTGTCAGCACTCCTGTGAATTGTGCCTATTGTTCCCTTGATAATCTGACTTTTGCCTGTTCCATCATGTTGCACCTTGTTTATGACCCAGACCTTGGCTTAGTTTTACTTTGCTCCTGTCTACTCCCTGGTATTGTTTGTGGATCTCCAGGCTTCTGACCCTGGTTTGTCTGACTCTCCTTTTGCCTGATTCACTCGTGGATCATCCAGTGTCTCCAGACATCCAGTATCTGCAGTCTACTGTCTAACTTGGAGAATCAGGCAATCCAGACATCCAATACCTACAGTAACCTGTCAAACTTGGAAAACCAGAGTATTCAGCTTCACAACTGAACCTGGTAATCCAGACATCCTTGTACCTGCACTCCATCTATTATACCTGGACACCAATATCTCCTGTTCCATTGGTTCACCAGATAGTCCAGTCTCCTTGTACCTGCAATTCCTCTATTTACCTGGATACCAGCATTACTAAGTCTTTAGTTCCTGTTTGATTCAGTGTGCCTTTGTATCGTGACCTGATTCTGCCAAATATATTCTGGTTGCTCACTACCTGCTACTGTGAGCTGTTCACTCAATCAGACAATTGCCAGACTATTCTGTATTAACCCCTGCCTGTCTGACTCTAAGTTCTGCAATACATCTTACCAGCATTACCTGTTTTGTCTATGGACCTGTGATACCTGTATTAAAATTGACTACATTATGATACAATTCAATATTGCCAGTGTGACTTGTGTTCCAAATAAATGCTTTCTGTTTGCAGTGACTACCAATACTTTCCGTTGTATTCATACTGGGAACCTTAACACTGTAGCAAGCAAAGCCCTTTTTTTTGCAGAAAACTACCTTAGATTTTTCTATTTCTATATTTGCATACTGCATGTTTAATTATGTCATTTTTTGAGAACATATTAATAAAATGTGTGCAGTAATTCATCTAGCATTTGTTAAAAAGTCAAGACATGAAACCCTCCACTGTAGTCCTAAATATTACAAATTGAGTAACTGGTTTATACCATACACTCTCTCCTCATCCCACAGCCATCAAAATGTCCTCTTTGGGCGTGGCTTGGACGCCATATCGCGAAGTCGCAAGTTTAGTGAGCTCCGGGGAAAAAAGAGTTTTTAAGCTCTTAAACCTCTTACTGCCTCCACATAAACCACCCACAGTTGGAGCTCGCAGACGTGGGCACTTGCAGAACCCCTCTTATTCCGAGGCGGCTCTCCGCTGAGACAGCCGCGATCTCCACGGTGCACACGCGGCCTGCTTGTAGCCCTGACTCTGGGGCTGCTCCCCGCTTGGCACCACACAACTCCCCACCCGGCATCCGCACAGCTCCCTACATAGGTCTACTGCCCTACCTGGACCTGCAGATGTCTAGGGCCTGTGTTCTGTACAGGAGCCGCTGCCTGTAGTGCCGCCCACACCCCACCGGCCGCACTTCCGGTTTCGGAGAGGCCGACTTCCGGTACCTGTATCCGGAGAGCGCCCCCGCAATCCACGGGACAGGCAGCGTTGCCACAGACTCTCCCTGAAGCTGCAAAGCTGTCTCACCAGCCCGTACCTGCCCGGAGCGGAGGCCTTGATCCGATCGGAGGCCTACTTCCGGTTCAGAAGCCTCGACCTCAAGTAGTGACTACCCCAGCCGACGAGGGATTTCCGGAGGGGGCGGGGCTACGCGGCTTCATCCGGAGACATCACTCCTGCTGGATCCACTGATCAGATAGTGGGGGAAGTGCAACATCTCTCCCCCTGTACGGCCTGGTGACAGAACAGGTGTGAGAAACAGGCCTGTGGAGGATCCACCAGCGGCACCCCACGTGGCATACCTGGGACAGGGGCAGAGGTTTGTTTCCAGCCAGGTGGAAGCTGAGCGGAGGAGACTTCCGGTTTGGGAGCCGGGGCCTCCTGGGATCACCTCTCCCATCTATTTGTCAGGCAGCGGTGCAGGAAGACCCCCCTCAGCAGCTGGTGAGAGACGGAGTGCTGGGTTATCAGCCCAGAGACCTTGGACTAGCACGGTGACAGAGTTCCGGGACGCGGCTCCCTGAGGACGGAGGGCTGCTGTAGTTGGGAAAGGACTAGAGAAGCTAACCATTGCTGGCATCCATGCTCACAAGAGGCAGGTTTGTGCAAGAAGCTTATTACACGTGACAGCTACACTACCTCTGCCCACCCTGCCTGCTTTCTTCAAGCATTGTGACATTTCTAAATTTCTGAGTATACAGGCTCCACACTGACATAAATAGCAGGCTCTCAGACTGTCCCTAAACAAAGACTGTTCTGGGTTGCTGATCCACCCATTTTGTATCCTACCTATTTTTGGAACCTACCCCAGACTTTCAGGGGTGAGCAATGACCCTGTAGCCCCCTAAATGCTGACAGGGGGGGAAGTCTTTTCTACACTGCTTTGCATACCCAGATCCATGTGAGTCCTCCTTCCTATGTGGGCCCGCCCATCGTAATTTACTCTACTAACCTACTTGGCCATACCGCTTCTCCTGCCTAAAGGTCCAGCCTTTGAGGTTCCTCCACAATGCCTAGAGGAGGTAAGAAATCCCACCCTAAAAGCCTCCCTCAATATTTCTCGAAGCAATCAACCTCAACCCCGCATCGGTCGAGGACGGATTCCCCTCATACTTCTGCTGAATCTGACTCAGAGGAAGATGACACGTCCCCGATAACCAGACGGGACTTCCTAACGTTAATCAAAGAAATAAAAGGACTGAAATCTTCTGTGCACTCAGAAGTGCAGGCTGCCCTCCACTCATTACGTGCGGAGGTGGCTTCAATTGGAACCCGTACTGACCAAGTTGAACAAAGATTGGAGACGGTGGTGTCCTCCCAGACAGGCATGGAGGAGGACATTGTGCGCCTACGCAGTGACTTGACATCTGTCCAGGAACATCAAGAGGATATGGACAATCGGGCGAGGCGGAACAATCTTCTCCTGAAGGGCATTCCGGAAACGGTCGAATCTGCTCACCTGGACCAATACTTGAAGAAGCTTTTCTCCCAATTGGCCCCTGAGGTCCCGGAGGACCACTTACTATTGGACAGAGCCCATAGGGCCCCAAAGCCCAGATCGACCGACCAGAATCAGCCCAGATATGTCATTTTACGACTTCACTTCTATACTACCAAGGAGAGGGTCTTGCGCGGAGCCCAAAAATTAAACACTCTAACATTGGAAGGTCACAACATACAGATCTTTCAGGACTTGTCACCGACCACTCTGGCCAGACGTCGGGAGCTCGCCCCAGTAACGCAAGTTCTACGAGATCATAATGTCCGTTATCGCTGGGGCTTCCCCTTTCGTCTGCTCCTTTGGCATCAGGAACGACAGATTTCCGCCCGCACACTCCCGGAGGCTCAGGCTCTCCTACAACGCTTAGGCCTTGCTCCCGAGACCCCCCCCCGGGCGCCTTTCAATCATCTACCTCGGGCAACTAGGATACAAATCCGCGGCCCCAAAGAGTTCCGTTAGGCGAATGGTCCACAGTACAGAAATCTTCCACTCCTCGCAAGACCTCGTAATCTATCTCCCTGACTGTCTTTTAGGGATGAGAAACTCCCCACCCAGGGAGGGTCCACCTGGAACAGGGCTATCGAGAGCCGTTCCTGATCGTTTAGTGGCCACCCCTACTGGAGTCTATCTGAGGAACTATGCCTACCCGGGGACGAGCCCTCCGAAATGTTCATATGTTGCCTAATTTCTCATTATATCATTTTCATGCCCTAGGCCTGCTGTTTCTGTTTGCCCTTTTTTTGTTTTTGCTCTCTCCGCTTACAGGTGGATCTCCATACCCATGGCCTTCTTGGAGCCACAGCCTAATGCCGCTATGGACCCCCCTCGGAAAGACTGTACCTCTCCTATGACCACTTGCACGCCTGTTTGTCTGATTCTAAGGTCTATTTGGACTTGCTATGTAACTGTTTTTCGTTTAACTTTTGGATCTCTTTACTCGTTTACATTGGTACATATTGGCATTTGTAAGCATCCACCTGCTATCATTGTACCCTCTAGTTTGACAATGTTACATAGTTAATGTATATGCTTGCATTATGTGGTCCCATCTTACTGATATACCCTAGTCTGTCACCTCCCCCTTCCCGCACCCACACACATGGGCCCACTGGGTAGCAAATACCCACCTCCCGCTTTCCCCCCCCTGTCAGCCATTTACCTTTCGCCCTCTCGATTGGTAAGTCCTAGCCGCTTCCCCCATAGAGCTTGGTTGCTCTCAGCTGGTCCCCGGGTACCTAGGGTACCGCTCCTTCTGCCCCACCAGCGCCCTGGACGGGCGTCCTGCACCACACCCGTCCTCCTACCCCCACTCTCCCACCACACCTACAATGTTTCCCCAACCATGGTCGTCTTTGGTATCCACCCCTCCAGCAAATCAAAACTACAACTCACTATACATATTCTCTCCTCCTGACTCCTCCCCTTTGACTTTCTCATGACGCTCCGCCTGATATCTTTTAATGTTAAAGGTCTTAACTCTCCCCAAAAAAGGGGCAAACTTTACGCTTCCTTACAGGCCCTTAAGGGCGACCTAGCATTCCTACAGGAGACCCATTTTGTTAAGCACTTGCACCCGGAACTTAAATCCAAAAGATTCCCCCTTTCTTATCATGCCTGTGACTCTGCCAAGAAGAGATGCGGGGTGGCAATCCTTCTCTCGCGTAACCTTGTCTTTGATCTCACAGACACTCACATAGACAAAGAAGGTAGATATCTTATCCTAGTGGGTAAACTGAACAACCTCCCGTGCACGCTAGTGAATATCTATGCCCCGAACCAAGATCAGCACAAATTCTTTAAACGCCTGGGAGTTACACTTTCTCAGGTTTGTAAGGGAGATTTGATAGTAGGAGGAGACTTTAATGCGGTCCTTACACCCCATCTGGATAGATTTGCCCCCTCAGCTGCTCATTCCGACGGGAGGGACAGGAGGAACTCCAGGGCCTTGCAAGATTTCATGAAGCTGCACAATCTGTACGATACTTGGAGGATCTCTGACCCTTTGACCCGAGATTATTCTTTCTATTCCTCAGTCCATAACACCTATTCCCGAATCGATATGGTCCTGCTCAGCCTCGACCTGACCCTTAAACTCACTAACTCTATTATCCACTCAATTACATGGTCTGACCACGCCCCAATTTCGGCGGACCTCTCCTCCCTACTCTCTCGCCCCTCTACCTTCTCCTGGAGGCTCAACGAGTCCCTTCTCCACGACAAAAACACAGTAGCTCATATTAATTCCCTAATATCCGAATACTTCGAAACAATTGAAATCTCCTGAAATCTCACCCTCTACTCTCTGGAATGCTCATAAGGTGGTCATTAGAGGCCACCTAATGGCTTCGGCAGCAAATGCCAAAAGGGCTAGAGCGGCTGAGACTATACGTCTCTCCACGGCCCTCCACCAGTTGGAGGAACAACATAAATCTAACCCTGACCCTGCTTTATTCGAACGGATGGCTTCTGTGAGGGGTGAACTTAACCTGCTTCTCTCCCACCGAGTGGCCAACAAGCTGAAATGGCTGAACCAACGCTTTTACAATAAGGGTGATAAGGCGGACAAGCTCTTGGCCACTCGGCTGCGGACCAAAGTCTCGGCCCGTAATCTTATGGCTATTAGGGATTCCTCCGGAGCTCTGGTCTATGACCCAAAATTAATCCGCTCAGAATTCCAGAACTATTATCTAAAACTGTATAATCTCCCTCAACCCCCTAACACCACGGCCCATCGGGAACAGGCAGAGCATATAGATAAGTTTTTGAAAGACGCTCGCCTTCTGAAGCTTACTCCCCAGGCTGCAGATCGTCTCACTGAACCCATTTCCTTAGAGGAGGTAGTGCAGGTTATTAAGGCTCAGAAAACAGGAAAGGCACCTGGTCCTTATGGGTTTTCGGCAGCCTACTATAAGAAATTTTCTGCTCTTCTGGCCCCTCAACTCTCCACTCTTTTTAACTCTATTCTAAAGGGCAAACACTGGCCTAAAGAATCTCTGGAGGCTCGGATAACCCTGATCCACAAGGAGGGTAAAGAAGTTCATAATTGTGCTAGTTATCGTCCAATATCCCTCCTTAACAACGACTTGAAACTATACGCTAAGATCCTGGCCAATCGCTTAAACACTGTACTCCCCGGGTTAGTTCACTATGATCAGGTGGGGTTTGTCCCTGGTAGGCAGGCCAGGGATAACACAAGGAGAACTATTGACCTCATCCACATACTTAACACCAGGAAAACTCCCTCCATTATTTTATCCTTAGATGCCGAAAAGGCCTTCGACAGGATCTCCTGGCAGTTCATGACTCATACCCTCAAGCATTTCGGTCTGTCTGGGGATTTCTTGTCGGAGGTCCAGGCCTTGTATTCTCATCCCTCTGCTAAGGTTATGGTTAATGGTTCTCCTTCTGATCCCGTTCCAATAAGCAATGGCACCCGCCAAGGATGCCCACTCTCCCCTTTAATTTTCACCCTGGTTATTGAGCCTTTGGCAGCCACTATCCGAGCCTCCCCAGATATCAGAGGAGTGGAGACAGGGTCTTTGGAGAGTAAGCTTTCACTGTTTGCTGACGATATACTCCTCACGCTCCAGCAGCCTAGGACATCTCTGCCCAACCTGTTCTGCCTCCTCTCGAGGTATGGCGACCTGTCCGGGTATAAAATCAATATAACAAAATCCGAAGCCCTATTTCTTAATGTGCCCTCACAGGACTGCTGTGATCTCACCTCCCATTTTCACTTTAGATGGCAGAAGAAAAAATTAAAATACCTGGGAGTAAATATAACCACCTCATATGAATCCCTATATCAGGAGAACTATCCAGCTCTCTTCCACAAACTCAAATCAGACATCCTCTCCTGGCGAACCCTAATCATCTCGTGGCTGGGCAGGATCATTGCTGTAAAAATGACTGTTCTCCCTCAACTTCTTTACCTTTTCCAGACACTGCCTGTGAGAATACCCCTATCCGAAATTTACTCTATGCAACAATATCTTTCTAAATATGTCCGGCGTGGCAGGCCTCCCAGGCTTCGACTGGCACTACTCAAAAAACCTAAGGGCTGCGGAGGCAGGGGCTTTCCCGACCTCAAGGCCTACTACTGGGCGGCCCAGCTCAGCTCAGTGGTCTCCTCGTTTGCTCCTCCGGCATCTCATTCATGGGCAGACCTGGAGGCTGCCTATCTCTCCATACCCGGCCTATCTGGCCTTTGGGGAGTTCCCTCTGATATTCGGAAGACATTAACCAAACGTTTTCCAACTCTGGAGTTTGCGGCTCGCATCTGGGAGACCTGCAAGGGCCATCTCTCTATCTTTCCTAACCCTCTGCACATTATGCCCCTGTGACATAATCCAACCTTCCCGCCGGGAATGTCCCGATCTTTTTCTCGGCTATGGACCAGGGCGGGATTTCGATTTGCGGGAAACCTTCTTGAGTGAGGTAGGCCTATAGCCTATGACGCCCTCTGTTCCAGAGTCCCTAACTTTCACCCGCCTTTCTACCAATATCTGCAGGTTCGGCACTTCCTCCTGTCACTCCTGTCAGACAATTCACCTCACTCCCCCTCCCAATTTGAATCTCTCTGCCTTTCTTTCCCTTTGCGAAGGGGTATGATCTCGTCCTTGTATAGTCTTCTACTGGAGAAGTTGGTGCCTTCCGGGAACGCACATGAGAGGGAGTGGGAGAGGGATCTGGGCTCTCCCCCGGAGGAGGACTGCTGGGAGACCATCAGGCTGAATGTGGCTTCTAGTTCCATCTCCACATTAATTAAGGAAAATGCGTACAAAGTTTACTACAGGTGGTATCTCACACCTGACAGGCTCGCAAAGATGTACCAGTCAGCCTCTCCCGATTGCTGGAGAAACTGTGGTCATCGAGGCAACTTCGTCCATATTTGGTGGTCATGCCCTGTTATTTCCTCCTTCTGGGACAGGGTTTCGAGACTTCTCTCCTCCCTCCTCCAATGCCCTATTAGGAACAACCCATGGTTCTTCCTACTCTGTTATCCTATACAAGACCTAGACACCCACTCTGCAAAACTTGCTTCCCATGTCCTGGCAGCCGCTAGATGCCTGATTGCTAAATTTTGGAAACAGGCGGACCCCCCCCCCCGGACCCCCCGCATCTCTTCTCTTAGATCATATATATGGTTCATTGACAACATGGAAAAAATCACGTCGCTACTGTGAGACAAAGAAGACAAATTCCATCAAATTTGGGCCCCCTGACTTTATGCCTAGGATCCCCGCAATTTTCTCTTCCTCCAAATAATCTCCCCCTACACAATGCCAGATAATATCGACCCCCTTACTACTTTAAAATACTCCCATGCAGACCTGATAGCGCTCCCTTCTGAAGGTGAACATGCTCTTCTTAGTATACCCCATGAGACGGCCATTTCCCCCCCCCCTTGCCTACCCTACTCCCCCCCCCCAATGCCCACTCCCTTTCCCTCTCGTCCCATTACCCATTACTTGTTATATTGCAATACATTTTACTGTTTTGTGAGTGACATTATTGGATATCTACTCTGCCCTGTGATTATTTCAATCAAAATGTTTGTTGTCCTATGTTTATGTCATTCATACTTTATTATGCAATAACATTTTGAGTTAAAAAAAAAAAAATGTCCTCTTTGTCAAAAGCATCTTGACCAATTATACATTCTATTGTAATTTCAAACTGCAGACACAACAAGTAAATTACATTATTTGCTCCATGTTTCAGGACCATGGTCAGTTTCTTCCTGTATTAGTGTACTGTTGTGAGAGGTGCAAAAAAGGACTTATGATGTCAAATATATGAAACATGGTTTGCACAAATGGATGACATAAATGTATGCTTACAGAAAAAAATATTGTTATAGAAATGAGTATAATTGCAGATAAACGTGCATACTATATACTGTTGGGTAGTAAGGATGTAAAGTGTTGATGGTAATCAGAAAGACTCAGCAGTTGTATTTGTCATCCGAAGCAAATGTGTAGTGCTGCATTACACAGCTACAAGTATTTCAGGTTGTGTGTGCAAAGCATAAAGCTCTTCTTTATACTGCAAAAGATTTACTGAAATAATTGGATGCACTCTCAGTTTAACATATTTAAAATGAGTCACCGTTTAACTTTGACGTAAGCAGGTCCTTTGTTTCGTTCCTGATCCTTTTTTTCTCACAATCTGTTGGCGGTTTTCCATTTATTCAACAATTGATTCCAGGGGAGAACACAAATGACTCAGGATGTAAGAATAGCACATATCAAGCAACTGTCAGAATTTTCTTTACCACGTTTTGAAAGCCATGATAGGCAAAACATGATTGGGAAGCATATGCAGTCATGATTTAGAGGAAATACTTAAAAGGACATGTTGATCATTCCTGGAGACAGATTTATTGTAGTTATTGTGGGTTTTCATAAACCAAATACAAATCTTTCCATATTATTTACACAATCATATACAGTATATGCATGTAACATTTCCAAGAACTGTGCGGAAATTAGGATTTTTAAAGGAACATTTAAACATGGAAAATACTGATATTGAATAAACTTTAAAATTATTAGGAGCCACCACACTACTCGTAATGGCTCACACTATCCTTTGTCCCAGCTGTTGCCTAGCAGCCGGCATGGTGTTCTGTCTTGAAGTCCTGCTCTTCCGTCTAACAGTCCTACACATGGGACGCTTTGTTTAGTGATTGCAGTCATATGACTGCAATCACCAATCTCTGTGGGGGAGCTTGCTCTCAATGTAGCATTCCCATTGCCCCCCCCATTATTTTAATTGGCAGGGGGGGCAAAACTTCCCCGTCAGTTGTAGCATCCTTGCCCTTCAATTTTGTGAAGCCTGCTGTGTGACCTAGGCAAGTTTACTCTGCTTGACAGTAACTGAAACAGGAATGACCAGAAATCAACAAGAGACAAATATAGTCAGTGACCAGCCAAAGGTCAGGGAAAACAACACAGGTTCGTTGACCAAAAAACAGGGTCACAAGCAGGTCAGAATGATCAGAACACGAGCCATGTCCAAAATTGGAAATCAAAGTAACTATAAAGAATATCACGTAATTGCCAAAAAAACCTGCTACTCAGGCACAGTGCTATGCACTGAGTGAACTTTTGAACCTGGCACCTGCTGACATTAGCAATACCTGATGAACAGCACTGTGAGCTGCAGCACAATTTAACCTTGGCTCTTGGTGACTCTTGTTTTCAGTTAATGAAAGACTGTATGGTTAGTGACACCACTTCCTATTTGCTACATGTGGGGGCAGACCAGAAAGAAACATAACACCACTTTTATACATTTTGTAGATTATGTGTTGTGTATGATTCACTGACCACTGAAGTCTTTAGGAAACCTAGTTCTACCAACTTTTTGCTAGATTTGCTTCCATCTTCCTCCCATGTTCAATAGGAAAAAACCCTTTAGTAAATTCCTGATACAATACTATAGTAAATATAATGAAGAATTTCACATTCAGTCAGTGGAGTTGAATGAGCCCCTACCTCAGCTTATGAACCAATACATATGTGGACTGGATTTAGAGTTAGTAGCAAATCCGGCTAGTATATGCAGGCTTTGCTCCTCAAACAATGTTCTGTAGGATGCAAATTGTAAATTGTACAACCAGATTTAGAGGTGTGAAAATTCTAGGGCTTAGTCTAAATCTTACGTAAAGTGTAAAAATAGATATATCCAGTATGTGTGCAGCATATAACAACATGCAGTATTTGCCATGAATGTTTGGATTTTCCCCCATTGCACTGCAATATGGTTTGCTTGGCTACAAATTGTGGGCCTGGGTAAAATTTTAACCCAACCCTATATCAGACCCAAAGACAACAGATACAGGTATTTAAGAAACCATCATACAAAGTATGTGCCCTAATTCATATCAAACTATTATTATGTTATGTATGATTTTGTTCTACAGTTTATTATTTGCCCCTAGCAGATTAGTAAGTAATCATATTTCTTCATTATGTGATTAAGTCCTGAACCAATACTATCATTTTTTACATTGCATTACTAAAACCCAGATGGACCATGTAATATGAATTGGGCTACACATGTCCACCCACTATAAAAGGATAAATGTTCCAACTGAAACATGCTTATTCATTAGTAATTGGTCAGAAATTTGTAAATATTCCTCATTTGATCACCTCTAATGCTCTATGTTATATAAGTGCTAGTTTGCTCTTTTGCTCTTTTGGGTATAGTATAATTAGCTGCTTTGAAGTTGGGTACAGGGTCACAGAGATAGTAAATTGAGGGTGCTGAGTTTTTTTGGAAAATGATTCAACATTCTTGGGAGAAAGATCTTGGTGCTTCAAAGAGGTTAATTTTCTCATTAAACAAGTCACCACCAGAGACTCTTACTTCTAACAAAGATATATATCACTTATGTATACTGTTTGTCATTCAGGTTTCAATAATAAAAATAAATTTTTAGGATATGTTATGCATAATTTAGATGTGTTGTTACTAAGTTGCACTACAATACATCACTACTGTATCACAACAACAAAAATCAATAATCATTTCTAATATGTGGTGTATAACGAGTTGACATCACATTGCAGAAAATTTTAAGCCCCCATACTTCAACCCAACAGGCAACTGCACAACAGTATGAAAAGCTGTAAAAAGAACAGAGACAGATATGTGTGCCTATAAAGACTGGGTATGCATCCAGCTCTTTAATTGCGGTACCTCTGCAACCAAGAATGTTAAATATCTATTAAAATTTATAAATTTATTGAAAAAAGAAGTTAAAAGACATCAACGACCTAACTTGTAATCCACAGTGAATTTTACTTATATCTCTCAATCCTTTCTTGATCTGGCATAGATTAATTAATGAATTTATTTAAAAACAGCCTTGAATAAAGACACAACAATCAGAACCTCCCCCGCATATCCCCCTCCCCATCTGAGATAAAGAGCACTGAGGGATTCTGAGAACTCTCTGGGCTCTGATTGGTTGAAAAGTCATCAAAAAGTGGTAGGAGCAATGCAAAAATATTTGCAAGCATTCATAAACCAACCTAAAATATAAGAAGTGATGGGAAAATATGTTGAATTGTTCACATCTTTGATCTTTCCCCCCACAACCAGAGGGCAAGTAAAATCTCCTGTACTACGAATGACGAAATAAAGGGGCCATATGCCATTCCTATGCCTGGTTTGTCTGTTAAGCATTTTGTTTTGTGCCTGGAACAGTGCATAGCTCATCTATCTGAGTTAACACACCGTCTGGGTATGTATAGCTTGCACTGGTATAGCCATGGTATAGACTCTCCAATATGTACATTGTACATTAAAAATAAGCTTACATTTAACAGTACTTTTGAGATTGATTTGTTTCTTTAGCTTTATTGCCAATATATTAGTTATTTGTAATGAACTCTGAACTAATTTCATGATTTTGTTTATCATTTCAACAAATTGATTATCCATGAAATATATATTTTCATGTATTGTTAATATGGTCTAAATTATATGTGCGTGTGCAATGTATTATATTCACCTATAGGGTGTTATAGCTGGATTTAGTACTAGGCTCTGCAAGCCTGAATCCAACCTTTTCACTTTACTGTGGACCAATTACAGTTTTGCTATGGATCACACAGAAGAAAGTAATCCACAGCACTCATAATTCAATCCACTTCAATTTATTCTCGATGAAAACAGTTAAACTATATTCAAGAGTAGGACATAAAGTGGTGGTTGGTGGGATGCTGTGAGGAATCACTTCTTTATTTTTAAATGGAGTTTACCTGTTTATATTTGGGTTAAATTAAATTTCAGAGAGGGATACATGACATGATTTACATTTCATTGGATAAACTTGTTATGTTTGTTTCACTGTTACATCAGTTCATTTGCACTATTTAAATTAAATACTATATATACTCAATGACCCAATCTACTCCTATAGCTGGTCATACAACTATTTAAATGTAACTGTATGTATTCTCATGAAAAGGGAATTGACTGTGTGCAGTAAGCTATATTGAATTACAGGCCCGGTCATTTCCAGTTAGGCTCACATGTCTAGTTAGGTAGCTCACCGCTATCTGTGCTTTATTTTTAAGAATTGTGGAAAATCTAATGCTTAGTTGTAACAGTGCCCTTTTCTTTTCACAAAGTGATCTGATTATGTTCCATTACAAGTGATTGTCTGACTTGCTCTAAAATCTTCTCTGGCAGCGGACATATTTGAATTACAGACTTTGTAACTGTTTTTTCCAGAAATCCATCACATCTACCATTCTTTAAATAAAACTGTTAAATGTGTTTTCTAGAAGGCACCAACTTGCGCAAATTGTTCTGCTGGTTTAACCCTATGCATTGCTCATTAAAGAGATTCACAACTTCTTGGCTCCTCCTTTAGAAATTTATCTAATTTTGTTACCTGTAATGGTTTCATCACAAGCACAAGTTTAGTCATTGGCAGAGAGGTAAAGTGATTAAAAAGTTTCAATAACTACTATATACATTTCATTTATTTTATAACCTAATTTATTACCTGTCATTTAGAAACCACTACCCCATTTATAGATCACATGTATACCCTTTTTATACTGTTATCATCTATCAATGGAAATACATTAATCTCGTTGCATGTTGTTACGTTAGATTATCCATTATCTTGCCAGCGCTACACGTTTATTAACTACAAGTTAACCCGTGCATGATACTCATGCATTCTAGTCAAATCAAGCTACTTAAGGTGTTAAAAAGGTTCTTGTCATGCATTTGGGCCTAGCCCAGGCCTCCTCAGGGGAAGAGCGTTACTTCCCGACGTAAGCGCCCTTTTTTAACATGGTTTTGTCCACATGTCACCACCTCATCATTCTTCTCCATCACTTCATCCTTCATCTTTATCGCCACATCTATCCAGATGTCTATCCAGACACAGGGATCTCTCTCAGCGGTCCTGAGTATCACACTCCTCTCGCTCTGTCACCCCTGGCAACCACCAACCACTCCCAACTGTCACTTCTCCTTCAAGAAATATATCTAAATTTTTTTAAAATCTTTATAAACACTTTTAACAATTAACAAATTAAATTAACAAATTAAAAACATCTTAGTATACCAAATTTCAGCCCTTTCTGAGTTTTTTTTCCACACACACTAAGAATTTAGTAGGTCAGTGTATAACTTCGCCCAGCAGGTGGCGCTGCAGCTTGTTTTTTTTTTTTCAGACACACGCCACTAGGCTTTTATATAGTAGATGAACATGCTAACCCAGAGGTAGTGACAGATAACAAAATGATAAATTGTGCTACACTTGTTTCTTTAACCAGAATGATAGCCTTCTATAAGTGTCTATCATCATACAGATTCAGTTTTGATTTGCAAATTTAGATTTGCCTTTATATGCCTTCATTCATAGTCTGCTCATCTATTAAAATCTGTGTCAGGCTATGGGTGATCTGTGTTTTGTTTACAGCTAATCCCATTATCGATTAAGTAATGTTTCTCAAAGCAATCACACAGTCTTGCTACTTCATCTTATTTGCTGCTGTTTGTCAGTATGATTATCTTGGTATTTTATGTAATGTTATTTATCTTCTACATTTTATTAGCTTCAGTTTTGAATAGGCATTTCCATTTCATTACCATTCACCTTGTTCATTCCTTGTCTTCCACTCTTTCACTGCATTCCTTGCCTTTACCTACACTTTAACTCCTTTTTAAGAGAAACGTTTCATACAGTAGCAAGCAAATAAATCAATAACTGAATTTTTTTAGAGTCAGTTTTGGTCCTAATATTAGGAAGACATAAAACCTTGTTGTCAAAGTCTTACAAAGTTATTGTAAAAGCATTGCTTGGTTTGCCCACGAAGATATAAAACCTGTAGTCACTACAGGGTTAATTAATGTATAACCTTGAAGGAATATGACTTATAGAGCTGAGGAGATGGTTGTTACGCCTGGTATAAAAGTACATGTGTATCATAGAACTCATTTCATACTGAAATGTAGCTTCATCCTCAAGGCCAGGGGACTGCTGCTAACCACCCTTCAAAATATAGAGCAAAGACATAGAAGTTTTTTGTATTAAAGCAAGATACAAATTTGTCAGTCACACCTAGGCCTTTGTAACATCTGTGACATGAGAAGAAATCATTTATGGAGCTCATTGCTGATGCTATTTTTATTCGATCAGCATGAAAAGCTATTAGCCTTAGAAAAGGAGGTCATTAAAACAGATGGATGGACATTCAGTAATTTGATTGTAGCACTGTTGAGAGTGTATTATTTTATGCATCTACACTTACATTATGGTAATTTTGTCCTGTTTAGTGTTTTGGTTGACATCAAGTAGAGTGGGTCAAGAAAGAAATGAAGTGTCCTAATTAATCATTTTAAGGATTTGCTGTTTTGGTAACCTAAAATCACCCATTTAAAGTCATATAGGAGAAAATAGTATTGAAACTAATTCGTCAGTAGCTTCATTTATTTTACATGCTGTATTATATCTACGAATATCTTAATTTTTAGAATCTAAAATTAGCTGAGATAGAAATACCATTCACAATGCTGTATATATATTTAAAATTCAACAAGGGCATGGTATAATCATATAATCATACTTAGAGTTGAACCAAACATTAAATGTCTTTTTAGCTTATTATCATAAAAAATATTTTCATGTTTAGTGTTATAGGCATAATGCAACAACAGGAATTGCACCAAGCGCTTTTTTCACAAGACAGTCCATGGAAGCAACAATGCAATGTGTAGTCACACAGTCCAGAAAAGATAAGGGAAAGGTGAAGCGCATACTGAGAAACGTGGTAAAGACAGATAGAAACTAACTCAGATCATGATGACAATGGATGGAAGAGTGGGATTCAAGCTAGGCAAGCATAACGAAAACAAGATCTGGACCTAGGTAGTGTTGCATGGACACGTAATGCTAAGCAAAATGGTATCCCAAAGGTTGGGTATAAATATCCAGTCCAACAGATGTTCAGATTAGTTGTGGAATCAGGTCAGTGACCTCCCTGCTGAAGACATAGGAGAAAGGTTGTCATGAACAATAACTACTGATAACTTGTAGCAGTAGAGCAAAATGCAGGTTTTCTTACATTCCCATATGCATTGGGACATGATTGTGTACTATAAACCCTCTGTTCCTTTCTCCCTGTTTTAAGGGGGGAATTAATTTGGTTGTGTTACTGCCGATAGTAATGCGACCTGTGCTTTATTACCGTTAATACCGTAATTTTAACGCAGAATTAAAGCCAAACCTGCTATAAAATAGTATTGCCTTACAAAACCAAAGCCTTTTTTAGATAAGCCTTTTTTCATGACATATACAGCCAAATACATACAGCCATATATTGAGCTTGCATGTAGCTGTTTTTGGTGTTTGGCCACTGGTGTTGCATTGTGCCAAAAAATTGCAAGTGCAAACTGCATGTGAAAAGCATATAACTGCTATTCATTTGCACATGCATCTGATAAGTGTTTGATATGCAGTTCACATGTGGTTGATATGTGCTTGATATGTTCGCATGCATTTATGAATACATCTGGGGGTAAATGTATCAAGCTGAGAGTTTACGGCGAGTTTGAAAAGTTCAAGTGTTGCCTATAGCAACCAATCAGATTCTAGTTATTTATTTAGTACATCCTACAAAATGACAGCTAGAATCTGATTGGTTGCTAAAGACAATACTTCCACTTTTCAAACTCGCTGGAAACTCTCACCTTGATACATTTACCCCCTAGAATGCAAACAGTATGGAGATCTTCCAGTTCATTCCAATGGGGTTTTCAATAAGTGCACTACATGTAGAAACCCCATGGAAATGAATTAGCCATTAAAATGAACAGAAAAGCTCTGTACTTAAACAATTGAAAAATCTAGCATTGTGTTCCCCCCCCTAACATTTCTCAATTATGTCCAGTGCTAGACAGTTTTGAGCTGGTTCCCTCTAAAATATGAACAAAACAAATATGGGGTCCCCATGCTATAATGAAAATCAGCTACAGGCTAGACCACCTAGACTGGTTCCAACTAAAACAGGGGAACAAAGAGCACAGGGCCCCACTGCTAGACTGGAAACCAGCTTCAGGCAAGTCTGGTCTGGTACCTATGATTAACATGGTGAGCACAAGCACACTATCCTTCTTAAATTAAATGGCCCATTGACATCAATGGCCAAAATAGCTCTATGTTGATGTAAATGCACTTGTTAATCCCTACTTAGTATGTATACAATGCACTCCCATTGAGATGAATTAACTTTTTCAAGTTTGGTGGCATACTTTGAACTCATTGAAATGCACACAGATGCAAGCATGAATGCAAATAAGTACTGATACATACAATAGAATTGGTATTATTTCTATATGTGGTGGCATACTTTGCACTGTTTAAAAACTGCAAGTCAGGCGCAGCTTTTAAATACCAGTGGTTAAAGATGCTAAATGGCTGTAATTTAATTCCAGTGGACTGATTTAATGTTATACTCATATAGTCATATACATTGGAAAATAAAGCCTAATCATTTATCTTTTTCCCTTTGAATAATATTTAGGATAGTCATGTCTTTTTTTCCAATGACATCAACAGATCGGAAGTGAATGTAGTATTTTTATTGCTGACATTCTTTGAACTCACTGAAATGGATCAAACAGCGTCCAAAACATGCACTACAATACAAATGAACACACTCTGAATTACTTACACTATTGCTCACGTTTTATTTCATTTTTCCACCTATTTTTCATATCCATTTTTTTTATTGATACTATGATAACTTTCACTATCAATTATATATGGACTTTACTATAAATCAATTAGTTATTAATAAACACATGATGATATGAATTTGCACTACGCTTTAATAAAATATAGTAATATTTATAACAATTTATGGTGCCACATCACCTCATATAAACACTATTACACATTTTTTTGTCACTGTTATGCTAGTATTCACTATATATTTTATATGCATGTATTATACTACACATAATTTGGATATCAATCCCTCATATGGACATTTAGATATTTGATTTAACAGAAATAATATTATTAAATTGCTAATCACAAAAGCATCATATAATTAATATATATATATATATATATATATATATATATATATATATATAGAGAGAGAGAGAGAGAGAGAGAGAGAGAGATGACAACGATAACTATATTTCTCTGATTCCATTTTGTATTGTATTCCTTATTTAATATTATTTAATACTGATTCATTTACTCGCTCATCCCATGTTTGAAAATAGATCTTCCTCATTTATTATTCATTCTCCTCAAAAATGTCAACACTTAACGTCTTCTTCCTAATATCTTTTAAATATTATCCTATCACCGACACATGAATATCATCCTATCCCTACCACATGAAACTCCTTGATCGGACGATCGTTGACTGATATAATAACATATCAGAGAATAAGCATGAACAGCGGAGGTCTGGCAAATTTTAGCCCGGGGGGTAAGACTTGACTCAGCAGCCGATTAGGATCATTTTAAAGGAAAAAATTGCAGGTGGCTCAGTAACCCAGCCCAAGGTAGTCCACTATGGGACTGGCAGATGCCCAGCCTGCTACTGAGCATGAAAAATATAGGAATATATTGGACCAATGAGATAAACTCTATATAAAGAAATCTATCAAAGAAAGAATTTCATTCGTAGATGACCTAAGGAAGATGATTGGCTGAATAATCAGTCAATCAAAACTTCGAGACCATGATTTTAAATACCAGCCAATGATAACAGACAAATTCTCCCTATGAGAAAGACTAGCCGATACATTTGCACTTGATGTTTCTCTTAATATGCTAATACTCCACAGTGTGTTTGTAGAAATTATATATGTAAATCATAGAACCGCAATGTCACTGATACTCAATATAAGTTGTAGTGAAAAAGGCTGAGAGACACCATGTCAATAGGAGGAAACACTCGTGATAGTAATGTGTGATTCCCAGGACTGGTGGATTCAGCTGTCTAAGCTATGATAAGTGATACAAACTGATTTAATTGATCACAGCTTAGAGTGAAGAGAGAATTGCTACAAATTTATAGAAAAATTATCAGAGAGGGAGAATAATCAAAACAGCAGCACTTAGACATTAGATCAATATGAAAGGATGCTAACAAGATTACTAACAAGACTTGTTTGAAATTAAATGGTTAATGAAATATAATCTCTAGGCATAAAACATATTAGCACACTCAACTGGTGACAACAAAAGAGATTAGTTATGTAAATGACAACAAAATATCATTGTACTTCTGACATCAACCATAAAGAGCAATTTAGAGAATTTCTAAAGAAAACTATATATCTATTTTGTCAACAAAAATTGTCCATCCATAAATACAAGCCTAGTGGTCATTATCAGTGATAGAGGCTCAAAGTATATGAAGGCTGAAATTTAGTATGTAATATTTCTGTTACACAATAAAGTAAAGCACAATAGCAATCAGAGATGTAATAGAACATCTGGAAAATACAACACATTTTCTCTATAATATAAATTTATATAAGAGTCTATTGACCAAAAAAATCTCTATATGACTCAAAAGAATGTTTGAACTATTGAAATGACTTTATATTGCAATAATTGTACGACATACTAAACACGCTATATACTCAGATATACTCAGATCCCTATCTAAAGGACCTATGATGGCCAAGCTGAATATTGGAGCAGTATAAATATTAGTAATCATCATGATTACAGTGAAAATAATAAATAAATAACGAACGGATATAGAAGGACAATACAAGAACTGTGGGGAAATTCCTTTTTCTCCTCCTAGTTTTTAATCTTTACCACATAGTAATTCTATTTCTTTTCACCAATTTTAATATTTCGCTCGGGCTAATGTAGATCTGTTTCACTATATTGGTTTATTTTCAATTGGAGAAATAAATATATATTTTTATTATATGAAAATTGAATATCTTTGCATTTTTATACTAGTAATATATAGAAAAAATTTGCCTCCACTATTAGAACCTTTGTCTTTTCTGTGTCTAAATGCACACAGTTGAACACCAATAAGTATTGATCATAGAATAGTATGGGTATTATTTCTACACGTGGATGCATGATTTGCACTTTGTTAATAAAATGCAAGTCAGGTACAGCATTTCAATATCAATGGTTAAAGATGCTAGAGAAGGCTATTGCTGTAATTCAGTTAAAGTGGAGGGATTTCATTTTGCTTACCTCACTCTAACTTTAATGGTTATTCTTTGTGGAATGTGGAAAAAACTGTAAAACTGTTAGCACTTCTGCCTCACAGCACTGGGGTCATGAGTTCTATTCCCGACCATGGCTTTATTTGTGTGGAGTTTGTATGTTCTCCCCTTGTTTGGGTGGGTTTCCTCCAGGTGCTCTGGTTTCCTCCCACACATTTCAAAAACATACTAGTAGGTTAATTGGCTGCTATCAAATTGACCCTAGTCTCTCTCTCTCTCTCTGTCTGAATGTGTGCGTTAGGAAATTTAGATTGTAAGCTCCAATGGGGCAGGGACTGATTTAAATGAATTCTCTGTACAGCGCTGCGGAATTAGTGGCGCTATATAAATAAATGGTTAAGATGATGATGAAATATGCAAACTATCATAAGGACTTACTATACCACAATACTGTGTATTTGCAATATCTAATGTTTACCTTTCCCTCTGCAGTTTGACATGCAAAGGATAACACTGGAAGAACTAAAGCACATTCTATATCACGCATTTCGGGATCATTTAACAATGAAGGACATTGAAAACATAATTATTAACGAAGAAGAAAGTTTAAATGAAAATTCTGGAAACTGTCAAACAGAGTTTGAAGGAGGTAAGAATCTGTTTTTCTTATTTTTAGCTTTTATATCCTAAAATTTATGAGATAAACAAATACTTTTTGCCAATTCTTTAGGTAAATGTTATGCCAGTATATGCATTGGAAAATAAAGTCTTGGAGTTTATACTCTTCCATATGAATAACATTTAGGATAGTTATGCATTTTTGAGCAATGCCATCAACAGATCGTAAATGAATTTAGTATTTTTATTGGGGATACCACCCAAAACTAAATAGAAACACAATTGTAACCTGCAATATATTGTAATTTACATAATGAAAACAAACAATAGGCTGTGTAGTTTACTGATTTTTCTAACTATTTTTGTTGTTTTCTACACCTTTTAATTATCTTAAAAAATTCCTATCCACATTTGAGTGATATTGATTAATTCACTTTTGTGAATGATTACGGTTATGTGAAGGACAATATGGAGTGACAGAATTTTAAGTCCAGGTAAATATTCCTTAATTAAAAAAAAAGTTTTAAGTGTCAGAGATTCAAACTAGAAAACAAAAAAATGTTTCCAAATTATGCCAGTTCAAATCACTATACTGTACACTAACAAGAGAATTCAATTACATGGTGCTCAATACAACTCATTCCACAGATAATTATCTAAATTTATTGGATGTCCTGGACTTACAACATTACAAATGTCATTGTATCACAGTTTGTCATAATCTCTTTTGCAACATATTCCCTGTGGTTCAATTTTTGCAAGCATACAGTTTGTGTAATTGGCAAGGCTTGGCGCTTTAGTATGTTTCACATAGTACAGGGCATAGATAATAAACAGTCACCACAGCAAAGCCATTGTCGTAAAACTCAGTTGTGACAGAATGGACCTCCTGTGCCACCCTAACCATGTGCTGGGGACTGGCTGGGCTTGCCTTTCCACCATTCCCTTTCTTTATTCCAATTGCACCCCTCTAAACGCAGTAGGAGGGGCTGCTCCTGCCACCACTAGGCTCCTACGCTGGCACCTAGAACCGCTTCTTTCTGGGTAATTCTCGCCACTAGAGTACCCCTTTGCTAGGCACCTGGACTAATACACCTGACCTCTTCCTTTAGATCAGAGTTGTTGTGGATGTTCCCCCTGGCCTATCACACTGGCCAGAGCTGCAGGGTTGAGGCAGAGCATTGGTACTGAATGATGGGTCCCAACCTTAGAACAGCCGGATAACACATTAAATTGGTCTAATCTGTAGGTCACAAAATAATTCACATTAATCTTTCTAAATTTTCCTAAAACTTGGTGTCTATATTGTTGAGAGGTTTCCTATCTCTTTAACTTTTAGGCTAAAAAGACCTGTTGGTCACTCTCAGATAAACAAGGTCTAATTAGCCTAATTGGGATTTCCTGTATTAAAGTTACAAAACCAAATCATGATATACTATCTCAGAAATCAAATACATTCCCATACAAAATACATTCCAATACAAAAATAGGTACATTTGCAATGATCTAAATTTGCGCACTGCGCTATTAATTTAAATAAATTTATTCAATAAGCTATTTATAAGTGATCCAGCCACATCGGTTATTAAAAAAGCCCCAAAATTGGTTCTACTGAACGAAAACAAAAATGGGTATTGACATTATTTTACTCCTTTAATACGGAAACTGAACCATTACATAAAACATATATAAGTACTGTATAAATATTTGAGTGCAGCTGTATTTGAAAACATTCCTCAATAACAAATATTATAGGCCTATTTAAAAGGTGTTTTTTTTACCCATTTTCGAAGCTAAGATTGAATCTTATAATTTATTTCTTTAGAAATGTAAGCCTACTTTTGTTTATCTGCTTATTTAGTATTACTTTGCAAAATAACTGCGTAATTGTTTAATTGTTATTATATTTTACACACTTATTTATTTTTCCCCCCCTTATACTATTTGTTCTCATTTGCCACACTTATTTAGAATATTTATTATTCACTAATATTATCTATTTGTCGATGTAGGGTTTTATATGGTGGGATGCCATACAGCCACTTCTTCTACTGCCTTCGTTGTAAAACTATAAAATTCCATTCAGTTACATTCCCATTACATTTTTCATACTGCCACTTCCAAATTTCCTTACTGCCACTTCTAAATTTCCGCTTCAACCACTGATTCAAACACCAAAAATATATGGTAGTTTTATAATGCATCATAAGAACTGTAGATAATAATCATATTAGAAGTCACCTGTTCCATGTCCTGTATATAGACACTAGGCCTAGCTCCTTGTACCTTTATATTATCAGGGAACATCTGCATGACTCTAATAACCTTATAAAGTACTGTATACATAATACATTATCCCCTGTATAGCCAAAATGGTGTTCTTGTACTCTTACTGTATGTTAGCGAGAACCTATTTTTCCATCTTACTAAACGTTTATGTCATTGTTTCTCAACTCCAGTCCTCAGGACCCCTAACAGTGCATGTTTTCCATATCTCCTTGCTTAAGCACAGATGTAATCATTACTGACTGACACATTCTAGCAGATCCACAGTTGGTATAATTATTTCCCTTGTCACCTGGAAAGCCTGCACTGTTAGGGGTCCTGAGGACTGGAGTTGAGAAACACTGGTCTATGTGAACAATTCTAACCTTTATTTACGAAAATAGTAGAGATTTGGTGCTCTGCTAATGCCAAATAATATGGAGGGGTGTTCCAGGCTGCACCTGATACATTATGGCCCCTGGGTTACTTTAAATACACCCCATCTGGCCAAATGCTATAACACATGGGGGTAAATGTATCAATATGCAGGTTCTTCAACACCCGCGTGTTCAGCCTCTTCCGCGATTAAATTTCAAGCGGCGCTGCATTGTAAAGGGAAGTTAACCCTTTACAATGCAGCACCGCTTGAAATTTAATCGCGGAAGAGGCTGAACACGCGGGTGTTGAAGAACCCGCATATTGATACATTTACCCCATGGTGTTTGAGGAAAAACAAACTTACTTCCTAATGCCTTGTGAGCCCTACTGTGAAGATACCAGGTTTAATGTAACCCTTTGTGTCGCACAGCTGGCCGACCCGATACCTATCCAAGGTTCAAAATCACCCAGGCAAATATCCAAAATAAAATAAATACATTTATTTGACAAAATGGTAGCACCAAACAGCAATAAACATATTTAAATAATAACCTGCAACAAATAACACTACAGTCTGGCACAGACAACATACAGGGTATAATGAAAACACTTCACCAGTATCCTGGCCACTCTCAAGGACTGCTGTCTATCCATCCAAGCTTCTGCCCCTCTCTCCTTTGAGACTACCAGCAAGGCAGTGGTCCTCAGTCGCTGTCACTCCACTTTTGGCAGGCACACAGCTCCCCAAGACCTGGAGAGGTAGATCAGGGCAAAGGCAATACTCCAGGGACTGACTGTCCCTTCCCTGTCAGGGCATCCTGTCTGGATCTCAATGCCAGCCTGACTTCAGCTATCACTGGATAGTGAATGCCAATTTGCTGTTCTCTGGAACTCTCTTTTAAAGCCATAAATGACCTTCTCAGGAGTTTCAGGACGTTCTCAGTAGTTTCAGGACCTGCCTGATCGGTCCTTTTCTGTGTTTTCCTTTTCACAGGTAAACATACAGACAAAGGGATAGCAGATGAGTCACTCTTGATATAATTAAGGAAAGGTATTTTTCTGTGGCTATACAGCAGAGTTTCTTTAAACAGGATTAGTCACAATCCAGACACATTACATTTAAATACACAATGCAGTCCTATATAATTAAACATAGAGCTCTATCTGTGGACCTTTTCCTATCTTAACACATAAGACCTCCTGGAGTGATGTACACATATACAGGACTGGTGGACAATAATCCTTTAGCCTAGGCTGAAACAAAGGACTAGTCTGCGAGATAAAAAAAAAAAACATGCTGGCAGACATTTTAACTGCTTATAAATAGGATATATACAAGTTTAAATATAACTGATAAATATGGGGAATCAGAGGGCTAGAAAAAGTTTATGTTTTTATAGTTCACTTGTGAGATACGAGGTGCAGACTGGTTGAGATGATATTAATACCTCGTTTCCCCACACCTACCTAATGTGATCTTTTACCTAGGTGATGAGTACTCGTATGCAGGGCCGTAACTAGGGCTGAGCGACAGGAGCGACTGCCCTGTGCGCAACTCTGTAGTGGGGCGTAATTTAGGAATATTTTAGGTTAGTTTGGTTAAAATTGAAGGCTAGGGGGCGGCATTTGTCTTTCTCGCCCCAGGCGCTAGAATTCTAAGTTACGGCTCTGCTCCTATGTACTTGGCCTTACCAATCCCTTTGAAGGCAGGGGATACAGGACCTATCAACAACCCCCAGTGCTGGGTGCCCTTACTCATCTTTTTGTTTGTGATTAGGGTGGTTTTATAAATCATGGAGGTGGCACTGAATGCAACTTGCGGGATTCTTTCCCTAAACCACTCCATTGTGAGGTGGGTAAGATCAAGCCACCTGTTGGGATTTGTATTCCCATAACACTAGAGAGCCACATCTAACTTAAATCAATCAAGTACTAGTCAAAGTTTGTATCTGTTTTATTGTTAGTTTTTTTTAAAATAAATAAACTCCCTAAACTCATGTTAAGTCTTCCCAGCAGGAGAGCCACAGGTAGCTTCAACCTAGATTTAACTAAAAATCTATGCATAAAAAAGTAAAAAAAAGTCACTTTATTAGACTCCAAAGTAGTTACTGATCCTTGTTTTATACATAGTAAATCAAATCCCTTGTAAATCTTCATCAGATGTAATCCACAGTTTATCTCGAATGTAGCTTTGATCCTTTGCTCTTTGTAAGTAATTCAATAGGAAAACACTAGTCAACCTACTCACCAATAAAATTAAAAAATGTTAACTTTCGTGTTTTGCATAGTCCATCCAACTATGATGTATCAATAAAGAAACTAATTCAGTTATTATTTGTTCATTGTTTTTATTTGGTTCAGTCATACAATGTAACAGTTGGAGCCAGGAAGAGCTCCCTTACAATGTAATTGATTTTAATCACCAGTGCAACGCCTCACCAGGTGGATCCAAGTAAGTCACTGGCACAAGACTGGGGACCATTTTATTGTGCCACTACCAAACACATTGGGCAGCAGTGATAACATAGCAGTTTAGAAATAGGCTCATCTTCACTGGGTTTTCATAGCAGCCATCTGTTTGTCATCATTTCTCCTGCTCATTGCTTAATACTGTTGAGGTTAAATACAGCACACACATACATTGCTCTTCTCTGCTTATCACAGGGCTGTATGGAGGAGCATTAAGCGATAGCAGAAACAGTGTGTATTCGAGAGCAACAAGGCATTTGATTAATACTGTATAGCAAAAGCAGCACTTGGCTTAATATTTTAGGAAAGCTTCACCTATATCTTTAGTAGCTAAGCACAACATAATAAATTGTAGTAATAAAAAAATAACCTATTTCTTTTTCTAATTAACCAAAATAATAAAGCATATATTTATTATAGTTCTGTAAAGTTAGAGAAAGTTATCTAGACTGCAAATAATAACAATTCTCACTATAATGTATAATAACCATTTATTAGTAAAATATATAAATGAAATAGCAAGAACGTACTCGCTAATTATTTATACAAAATTATAGAATATTTGATAAACGTTTATTGATGTGAGTCAGTTTTTGGGAAGAAAATGGTTTAGAAGCCCAGGTATATTTGACTAGGGTCTAAAAGGTTGCTCCCTATTCTAGCTATATATTTAGTCATTATAATTAGATAGTATTCTATTAGTCTTCAATTTAAAATGTCTTCTTCATAAATGCATTGTCATGTAAGAGAAAACTAGAATATGATTAAATGCATAAGCATGGAAATTGAAACTGATGTCTAGAAAACCTTTCAACTGAAATGAAAACTTGTCAAACCTGGAATCATGCCCTTTTTGAATCACACCGTATGTGAGGGGATAAAATGTACCCAAGACATAAGAGTAGCACAGACTTATCTGTCCAGCTGCTCTGTTGTTGAATGTATTCCCTTCAGTTATCAAAGCCAGTCAGTGCAGAATTGACTACTCCAAACTAAATAGTGTCCTTCTGGAACCATATTTGTGCTCCAGCCTCAGCAATTCATTGTCCATCTGCAACAAAATTCATTGTGATGAGTTTAACATGATGTTATGGCTCATGTTCGTGACATCTGTCACACACACACACACACACACACATACACACACACACACACACACACACACACACACACACACACAGAAAATACTTAGTTCTCAAAATCTCAATTATATAGCCTCTTACTTGAAAAAAGTATAAAATCAAATGGCAACAAAACTATTATTGCCCACAGTATTTTCCAGGTTTATACAACTATTTTGTCGAATGTCTGCAGTTTATTTTGAGAGGATGTGATTAAATTGTTTTAATGTTTTTTTCTCTTGTTTCCCTAAATGTATAAACATGCATCAAGTTATAGTTTGTTACTCTAGCATGATCAAAAAAACAATTGTTCATGTGTGTATGCTTACATAATTGAACAGCTATATGGAGTGTGGTTATTACAACACAAAATAAAAATGGAGATACAAAAACTGCAAATTTATGATACTAAGAAGATATCATTATAAAAAAAGTGCTGGTAAATTGTGGCCTGTGGTAAGCAGGAGTACGAGTCCCAGTTTACTGCATCACCAACTATATAGAGAATGTTTATGTTTATACAATCTTCTTGAAAGTTTTGCAGATGTCTCTTTGTTAGCCATGATATATCATTAGTTATGTCTGTCCTCCTGTAGAATTGTACTGTTTACAGCCATTTCTATTATTTCTATAATGACATACATTAACTAGCCACACATCCTCTAGAGAACTAATTACCTTGCATGGTTGAAATTGACCGAAAGAAGCCTTTCCAACCGTTCAGTGTGCCCTCACCTGCCTGGCCAGTATTCGCGTATCTCAAATTTCTTTACATTTTACATTATAAGGAATCATTATTGCTCCTTAAATACACTCCTTATTTGTGAACTAGTGAAAAACAATTAGTTGGGGGGCAATGTCTGCCAGGTCAATGTGTAATCAATCAATAACCTTTTTTTTTTTTACTAAAAAAATAAATAAACACCACATATAAAAAAGACAAAGCTGTAATACATATACACAATAATAAAGTATGAAGTTAAATATGTATAGTATGCACTATATAGTATATATAAAATAAAATGTTTCACAATCTAGTTTTATTGTCTCATTAGTTTAATGCATTAATTTACTATTGTATAACAGGTACGAAACATATATTGCGCACATAATTAAAGAGTTTTCGTCAGTCTAATGAAGTGAAAAGGTTGGGCAGTATATATATACTTGTTGTGATCACATTTATGTGTATCGACTCATTGAACATATTTTTCTACATTCTACTATTGAATCTCCTGTGTTAATAAAACCAGACTCGCATGGTTAAGATGCTTTTATTGATTTTATGAATTCTGGTCACATAAAAATGGAAGCAGTACAGAATACTTTCACTGTTTATACCCTACTTTTACCTACATGATTTCTCTGAAGATCAGAAGTACTGGTCTGTAAAGGGAGATGGCTGCAAGTATTTTATTATGTTTTGTTTTGTTTTTGAACTAGCAATTGTTTAAATATTTACAAATTCAGTCTAGAAACGTCCTAGTTTTATTGCTTACTTTCTTTCTGAATAGTCCATTACATCATGTCCATCCCTTGAAGTAATTAATACTATAAAAACAACAGTAGAATTCTCTTACTAAATGGGGTTATGGATCATCACACAATTGTAACTAAATTCTCTAAATCGGTGGTTTACACTATTTTAATGTATTTTTCTGTCTGAATGCAGATGTATTTGATTCATTGAATGTCTGGCTGTTCCTCATCAATCATATACTTTTGTACATTAAATATGGCCGTTCATGTATTACATGAATGTTGTCTCAACAAATATGGTTGCCCCTGACTCAATTTCATTTTTATTGTTAGATTGTCCTTTTAATTGATTAGTTTGTTCTCAGAACATTATTTGTACTGTTGCAGTTACTGAACATAAAATTATTAAAAATCCACTTTATTTACATTTTTATGTATTTATGGCATACATTTTTAGACAAGTGTTCTTAAGTACAACACTGAAATTTTAATATCTCTCCTACTGCAGAGAAGCATCAGGAAAACAAATTCTTTTCGATAATTTAATATTAATTTCTTGTTATAAGACCACATGTAATGTTCTCCCCAGAAAATTCTTACAGCTGGGTGGCATTAAGACGTAGCCGGATATAATACTTTGTAATCAGGGGCTGGCTGGGCTGGGTGGCAATGGGGCAGTTGCCCCTTGGGCCGGTCCCATAGTGGGCTACTTTGGGCTGGGTCACTGAGTCACCTGCATTTTTTTTCCTTTAAAATAGGCTGCTGAGTTGAGTCTTTTTCCCCAGGCTAAAATTTTCCAGTCCTCTACTGTTTCCAATATTATTGAAAAATGCTGGGGATTATTGCCCACACCTGCCAGCACAGGTCAGACTGGTGGTCAGTGGTCTAACACACACTGCTGGATGTAGAGCTCACATAGTGCATGTTCTTATAGGAGAAACAAACTATTCTATTATAACAGGACTCTGTTTGGCTCCAAGAGCCGGGTGGCAAGTAAAAACATCCGGGTAGACGATAGAAGGAGAATCCTCAGCGCTTAAAAGGGGGGTGCCTCTAATTGTATGTGAAAAAGTGAAGAGGTGTGTAAGTGTGGCAATAGAAGTGCCTTCTTTATTTATCAAATACAGACACAAACAAATGCGATTCTGCCAGAATAAAACAATACACTATAATGCGTCAATTGGTACACAAGGTATCACAAACAGCCTAGGCTGGCAATGTGAGGCATAAAGTGTAAATAAGAGGGGTTCAATGGGGGCAGATATGCAATTATGGAAGCAGAAAACAATACTGAGCAAGTATATCCAGTTCGGTGCAGGAGCTGTATTGTAAGCCCACTGCTGATATATATGGAGAGAGTCTGCAGTTGCAGTTCGTAAAATAAAGTTCATGGAATGAAATATGCAAAATCAAAGGTAACGATATGCCAGGAGAAAGTAGTACAGGACTTACTCTTGTGAAGCGGTGCCTATGAGAGCCTTGATTCCAGTCTTCATTCTTACCTCCCATGGTGGACGGGTGGTGGCATGAATTTCAGTCGTGAATGGAGTGAAGTGAGAGTGTTGTCTCCAGCGGTGCGCACATGTGCATAGAGTATGTAGCAGTCTCCTCTGTTCTCCTATTTGGCTGACGTGGCAGGCTTGGAATCTGGCAAGCGGGGGATAGTGATGTGAAATCTCCCCGTTCAGCTGCCATGATCCAAGTGGCTGGTTATAAATGGCAATAAAGTTTATTAGTTGTATGTTAATCAACGCGTTTCCCCTGCAGCCTGCAGACTTCATCAGGGTAAGTTGTGAATGAAACTGATGTTCCTCCTATATCAGCTTTTCTAACAAGAAGCTTGATTCTGTAGCCAATCACAAGAGGGGGTGTGGCTTAAGATGAACTTTCCTATATAGATGCATTGTTAGTGTTGAAAAACTGCAGCAATGTAAATGCAGATAGAAATATAAAACATCAACTATTTGCATAAATTAGCAGTAGTATACAGGGGAGACTTAGGTAAAACAAGCAGTGTTAATTGGACCTTTTCCTTGATGTTGTATACAGCAAAGTATGTGTGTAATTCCTCTTTTCATTATACCACATAAGTACAATGGAAACAGACCTAAGAAAGACATAGTTTATATAGATTGTAATGCTATATGTTTGGACTTGATGTACAACTGTTGTTGTATTGGTGGGTGCTTCTGAATTCTCCTTTCCATACTGTTAATCAAGATAAATGTCTCTGATGCTAACAGCATGGTGTACTCGACGCCCCTGCTACGTTGATAGTACTGGAAATGTCAAGAAAGTAGTTATTCATTCTCAAGGAAGGTCCACAGATCGAAATCTAAGTTAAGACCTTTGGGGTGGAGAGTTTGTAAGTTGTAGATCCACCTCGCCTCTTCCCTAGATAAACTTTTAATCTCCTCCCCTCCAATATCTGGAAACTTTTTTGATACCCGTAAACTTAAGGGTGGTGGGGTCATGGTTGTGGTAAACAGAATATTGGTCTGAAACTCTGTGTGTTTCTAATTGCTTTCTAATGTTTCTGATGTGTTCTGAAACCCACGTCTGCAGACTACGTATGGTTCTGCCCACATATTGGAGTCCACACAGACATTCTAACATGTATATGACTCCTACCGTGTCACAGGTGATTTTTTTCTTTAATGGTATATTCCTTTTTTTTTGATAGAGGAATGAAATGTTTTAGTGGGCTTGGTTGATCCACAACTAGTGGTCCTGCAGGCTAGGCAATGATTACAGTGGAAAAATCCAATAGTTTGTTCTTTGAGCCATGTCTCTATTGAGGGATGTTTATCTTGTGGTAAACAGCTGGACACTAGTATGTTTTTCAAATTGGGCGCTCTTTTGTTAATAAATAATGGTTTGTCGGGTAATATTTTTGAAAGTTTATTATCTTTTATAAGGATTGGCCAATGTTTGCGAATGATATGTTCAAATTGTTTGGAGTTCTTGGTGTATTGGGTGATAATAGAGATCCTATTTGGTTCTGTGGACCTCTCCTTAGGCTGAACCAGGGAGTCCCTTTCCATAGCTACAGTTTCCAGAAAGGCTGAATTAATTGTAGTGGGGTCATAGTTTCTATCAATGAACCTCTGCAGGTATAAATGTATTGCAATCTACCTGCTTAGTAAAGGTTTTGGTTTTCAAATTCTTTTTTTCAGTATAAATTTCTAGGTCTAAAAATTCCACCTTCCATTTACTTTGTTGGCCGTGAAGTGTAGATGAAGATTGTTATTGTTGAGGTATGTAATGAAGGCGTCTAGATGTTCAGCAGTCCCCTTCCATATACATAAGATGTCGTCTATATACCTACGCCATAGATAAATATCTTCAATGTAAGGGTTGTTGTTCCAGATTGAGGCATCCTCCCAATGGGCCATAAATAGATTTACATAACTTGGTGCGAATTTACAGCCTATTGCACTGCCCCTCTCCTGTTGGTAGTATTGTCCGTCCAACCAAAATTACTTATGGTGGAGGACAAATTTGATGGAATCCATGATGAACTTTATCTGGGTAGGGGGGACATCAGATTGGTGAGAAAGTATGTGTTCGACATGCTTGCAACCTGCCTCATGGTCAATCACTGTATATAGAGATGAGGCATCACATGTTAACAAAGTGTACTCTTTATCCCAAGTGAATTGATTGAGTGTGCGCAGAACATCTGCAGTGTCTTTAAGGTAACTCGATTGTTTAGTAACTAGTGGTTGTAGGAAGTGATCAATATATTCAGATAGATTGGTAGTCAGGGAACTTATACCCGACACTTTAGGCCTTCCTGGAGGTTTTTTTTGGTCTTTGTGAATCTTGGGGAGAAAGTAGATGACGGGGATTTCCGGTAGAGGTAGTCAAATTCTTGTTTTGTGATCATTCCCTCTGAATGGGCTTGACTTAATAGGGTCCCCAAACTGTTGTTAAATGTTGTGGTTGGGTCACTTGTGAGTAGTTTGTAGGTGGACCTATCACTCAGTTGCGAGGCTAACTCTTTTTCATAATCTTTCCTGTTTAAGATGGTAATGGATTTATGAGGGACTAGTTTATCTAGATCATCCTCCACCATTTTTTTGGAAAGTATCTATAAAGGCCCCATTGATGTAGCTGGGGTAGAAGGTTGATTGTTTTTGCAGGTCAGTGTGTTTGTATGAAGTTGGGTTGGAGTTGGGGGAAGTGGTTCCTTTCTTGTCATTAAGGAAGAATTTCTTTAAAGTGAGTTTTCCTATGAATTTTTGAATATCAATCTAAGTATTGAATTTGATAATTGTAGCAGTCGGGCAAATTTTAGGCCTTTGTCAAGTAGTTTGGTTTTAGGTGCTGTGAGTGTGGTGTCACTCAGGTTGAATATGCCCTTCCCACTTACTTCTTTGTTTTTGATCTTACTACCTCTTTTATTGAGTTTGGTCTCAACTTCCTTTTTAGCCCTACAGGGCTGTTGGTAAAATATGGTTCATTTCTGAAACAGGGTCTGGGGGGAGAGTGGTGCTTTGGCATACCCCTAAAAAATTATTTTCTGGAAATGTGATCGGAATGTGGTGATGGGGTGTTGATATGTACTAAAAACTGTTGAGTACTTGAAAGATTTTCTAGGTGTTCTCACTGCTTCCAGGTCTTTTTCAATTAGTTGAGCTCCTTTATCGAAGCTAGACTTAGCTATTTGAACGTAACTAGTGGTAGTTTCTTTTTGTCTTGTGATTTGCTTTGAGTCTTTCTGCAGACTAAAACGATTTCGGGGACTTCCTATATTCAAAGGATTTAGTGGTTTATATAGTCTGTTTCTACTCATGTATCTGGGGAGTTGTTTGATGAGGGGAGATTTATTCAGACGGGTGTTTCTTCAGTAGTAGTGGTAACTCCCTTTGTTGTCACTATGGCTTTCGGACTGAGGATGGGCCGAGTAGCGGACAGCTTTTGTTGAGCCCTGGGTACGATCCCTTTTATTGATATTTCTTGCAGTAGACCTTGGTACTGGGTCTCTGATTCCTAATTCCTTATCCTTCAGGTCTCTTCTAAATTTATTTCCCTTAATAAGAGTAATTTTGTCTTCAATCTTTTTGATTTTGTTTTTTGTGAGTGTTTCTAAATTGATGCAATCATCAAGGTGTTCAATGGGTTTTAAACGTAATTGTGTAGTATTGATTTGTTGTTCAATTGTAAGAAGAGAGGTTTCCCTATTCTCTATAATGAATTTAATGAGTTCTGTGGAACAATTGTCTAGAATGGAGTTTCATTTGTCAAGGAATGTGTCATTGTTTGATGTAATGGTTGGTTTCTTATGTATTCTGAGACCTCTCAGGATAATGTTATATTCAATGTATTTTTTTCAATGTTATATTGGGTGGAGCATCCAAGAAATAGGTGCTGGGGAGAACGCTGCACATGTACGGGTATATTTGTCATAAGGCGAAAAGCACCACCAGAAAATTAATGAAAAAATTCTGTGAACGAAAGAAATGTTTCAAAGAACTAATTTTTTTACAATAGTTTTTTATTTTGTTTACATATTTTGATCTGGGCATTCAGTTTCACTAAGCACACATGAGAATCAATGCCTATAGATCGCCCATGCACGTATTCCCTAAGACTAGCTTGGCAAAGCAGCAAGTTAACCCTTAAAGTTCCGGGCCAATATTACAGAGGCAGTTGAGTATCGATCAGCTGCCTTGGTGTTATTTTATTAATAAATTGCCACTATATTTGATTATTTTGTCACTGCAATATATGGCAATAAAAAAAAATCAGCCTTATTGCTGCATAATAATAAATAGACCCCATATTGATTGAGGTTGACACACAATATTATAATGAGACCATTGTATGGGTGTATAAGTGCTCTGTCTTATTAGCATTTGGCCCAAAAGCACCTTATCCGGTTCCTTTTCATTCTTTTTATATAGTTATAAGAAAGCAATTATTCATGTGCTTCAGAAGTTGTAATTTATGTTAGATGTTTATACCTATTGTATGTTCTCGAAGAACTGGGAAAGATGAGAGCAGTGCTTAGCACATCATTTACATCCTGCATGGGTTTTGATTAGTTGTTCCATTAAATTAACATTATATTCTACAGTATGAACAGACATAGATAACCCCTTATTAATGAATTGTAAATTAAACTACAAGCAAGAAAGAGCAATGCATATAATTAATTACTTATCTATTTTAAGACTATACGTTAAGTAAAAGACTATCGACATTCTAACATTTGCTATTTTCCTAGGAGTGTTTCTTTTAACGGACTCTTTATTACAACGGGCTGTATTTTTACAGGGTTCTGCTGACTTGATGGATTATTTCATTGTTCTGAAGGTCTGGGGTTAAAGTGATTTTAAATTTCCTTTTTAAAGATGTAATAAAGCCTTTAAATAAGAGACCAGATAGTGCTGTGATGGAAGATTCAGTGTAAGTAGAATGACACAATTTGATTTGGATGGATGGATATTGTAAGTTGTACTGGTAGTGGATAGCTGCTTTAAAATATCTTTCATAATCAGATGATGGTAAGAAAAACATTTTGTAGATGATCAACATGACCTTGAAAGAAAGTTAGCAGCAATTGTATGGTAAATGAAATAGAATTGTATATGTTTGTTGCCTTAAAAGTGTCAGTTTCTAATAGGGGTACAGGGTAACAGGGAGGTAAATGGTTTGGCCCCATACACACTGGTGATTCGCTGCCTATTTCTTTGTTTGTTTTTCGGCCCTCACTCTGGCTGGACCAGGTCTGAGGTGCTATGCACAGTAGCTGAGGAGACATCATGGTGTGGATCGCCCCTCCTCCAATGGACACTAGAAGCCATGGGCAGATTATCCATAGGCCTCACTGAAAGTTTTTCTAGTGGGCTGTGCCCCCATGATGTAATGGGGCACCTTATGCATCTTCTCTGATGGTCACATTTGCACATCATTACCCTCCCATTCGCTCCTGTCAGCATAGGTCAGCTACCCATTCATCCTTCAGCACAAGTGGGTGTCAGCTTCCCACATATGCAGAGACTGTACAGAAGGCTGACAGAGAAGTCTGCCTCCCACAGTATTCAAGCGTTTATAGGGCATGTAAATGTGGTGATGTATTGATGTACTGAAGTGGGGAAGTAATTTAATGCGGGTGCTATTAATGTAAAGTAGGGACTGGTGGTGGTATTAATGTAATGTGCAGGTTATTCATGTAATGTAGCAGCTGGGGAGCTATTAATTTAAAATGGGTGTTCTTTATTAAATTGTGATTTCTGTTAATGTAATATCCAGTTGGTGGCAGCTATTCATATGTTGAAGAATCTATTAATGCAATATGGGGTCCCAATAATAAATGTGGGTGCTACAATTTAATGACAGCGCTACTTAATAAATGTAAATGTCATTAATATTCAATGTAACATTTAGTTGGGGACAAGGAGGCTTATTTATTAAATATATATATTTTTTAAATATCAGGGCTGTTTTGGGGGAGTTCATCCTAGAGTATTCACTCCTTGATTGGCTTTCCAAGAGGTGAATAGGTGAAATTCATTGGAATTGGATCTGGTGAAGTCTTGATCCCACAATTTAGTATACTTTGGATAATAAACATGGAGGTTTTCCATTAGAAGTATATAATTAGTAGAGATAGTATGTTTAGGGTCCTGTGACTCCCAGCTCAACACCTGAAAAGATGTCAAAGTCCTGCCAGTGACCAAAACATTTGTTTTATCATGAAGAAAGTGTCTGGTCTTCTGATAAATCAAACTGTTCTTGCAGAGTGGAGAAAGCGCAAATTCTGCCACCCTCAATCAATTGGCAAGCTCTGAGAACACCCCAATCAATCCAGAGACCAAATGTACATATTTGGTGGCATTGTCCTAGACTTTCACCTTTTTGGCTCAAGGTTAAAGAAGCCTCTGAAAAAATCTTGGCTTGTCCGGTTTCCTCAGACCCAAGTATTTGGTTGCTTAACCTTACGAGTATTCTGAAATCCAAATATAAAAAAAATCACTTCTCAGACATTTTAACAATGCAAACAAAGCTGTGATATCTGTCCACTGAAGATTCCCTGCTCCCCCTACTCTTAAGGAGTGGATAACAAGAATCGACTTTTACTTGGGGATGGATGAGCTCTCTCTATCTAGTGTTGATTGCTACACAGGCTATGTCTTCACCTGGGCTAGCTGGTTGGAATTTAAAGACTCCCCACAGTTATGCTCCCTGATTGAGGGATAAGACCAAAATAATAAAGTCATTCAACCTCCACCCCCCCCCCCCCCTTCGTGTTTTCCCTCCTCTTCCCTATCTCCTTTAGAAGTCTATAACTGCCTTTAGAAGATTACATTGTATGGCGATTCTATGCTTGTTCTGATTTTATTGATGGTATTTCTACTGTCTTTATGATGTGTTTTTATCTTGAATCCTTTTTCTTGTTTTCAATAAAAACAACTTATACAAAAAACAAATAAATTGGTCCTTAATTTAAAATCCGTCATCCTTCACACCTGTCCCCAACCAGTGTTGATGTTCCTGTGTTGCAGAAACTCAGCTCTATTTCGGTTATCCTCAAGTGCCTGCACAAGGATTACTCTTCAGCCTTTACCATGGGAAAAGTCAAGGTTAGAACCTTGCTACATTTTTCTTTCATGATACCTTTTTACTTTGGAGAACATCTATTCTCTAATATTTTGTCACAATTATACAATCACAAAAATTTTGCTCCCCCCCCAAAAGCCTTGCTTCTCATACTGCAGCCTAGTCAACCTTTTGGATAATCAGGCCCTGGAACTGCATTAGACTCCTGCCTCCAAAACAGCACGAGGGAAGACCACAAAGGGATAAGAGCTCTCCTCTCCCATCCCTATCTTCTATGGACTTGAGAGCCAATGGCATCAAAGCTGAACTTGGGATAACCTTGTAGGGTGGGATTTCAAACAATGGAAATTTGTATAATGTAAACAGGCCTGCTTGGGGAAGCTAAGATGTGTTAGTTTCACTAAGTCTGTTGGAATTCTGACTCCTATCATCTTTATTGTAGTTCCTGCCTCAAATATTCTGTGTCATTTGCATCTTCATAGGAACATCTCGCCTGGACGATATTCTGCTTCATCAGGATCTGCTGGTGTAGCTGTTAAAACTGGTGTGCTTTTTCTTGTGGTCTGTGGTATAATTTCTAGTCTTATTTATTACCTGTTGTCTGTTCTTCTGTCTACTGCCCGTCTTGGTCATTGGCTTGTTTACTGAATCTCCTAGTTTGCTGCCTGTCCTGACCATTTGACTTGTATTTTTAGACACTTCTTCTTTCTGGCCGCCTTCACCTTTGGCTTGTATTATTGGACCTCCTCGCTCTCTACTAGCCAGCTTCTGCCTTCTTGGTTATTTTCACTATTCTGAGTCTCCACTCCACTAGTCGACATTCAAATAAGTCCCTACTACCCTGAGTTTAAGTCCTGGGGGTAGCTAGGTACCTGTGAGTATATTGCACTCTACAGAAAAGGTGGCTTGCTATAGGTGAACACCTCATTATTGTTCCAGTTTTGGTTCTAGGGATTCATCTGGTGTCATCATATATAGTGGCAAGCAGGGACTGTGCTGTGCATAATACAAAGGGTACCAGAGGATAGCCTCTATAAATTACACTGGACACTAGAGAATAGACTCTATATATTACACTGGCTACCAGGGAAATGGACACTATACATCACAGAAGCCTCCAAGCTATTGCCACCAAGGAACCATTCTTGGCTATTGGAACAGCCTTTGTGGAATATATCTCCATACTCTCTTGTGTTTTTGTATTGATATTGTCACTACCCTCATTTGTTGCTCTATCCTGGTTCTGTTATTCATTTCGTCCTACTGTGATTACAATGTTCCTCATGCTATTCCAAGCCCTGGTTTTCAAGTTTCTAGGACAGCCCCAAAGAGAAAAGTGACTAGTTCAGGCCCAAGAGAATGTTAAGACCAATAACTCAGATCTTCAGTGGTGGTTCAGATGACAGTTCTCTGCATAATCTCTCAACCTACCCAGTATGCCTTTTTATGTTCTTGCCCATGGATTCCATTTGCCCTCAATTACTGATCAGCAATCTCCTGGCAATCATTACACTCAACTGTTGGCAGAATAAGCTTTTTTCTGTTTAAACTTTATTTATTGAATTTTCTACAAATATTTCAGCTCACATGAACAAAGCAAACTTACTGTGCAGTATATGGCAGGTTACTTAATCATGCTTACCATGGATACTTTATACAGTGGACAGCTGTCAAATCCATAATAGAAATAAGATGTAAGTAAGGCAGTACAGAGTCATCTTGCAATACATACAGACTTCTGAATGCCATATAGTAGAAATTGAAGTAGAACATGTGCGAAAGAACAGAGGAACTAGCCAAAAAAAGTAGAGAGTTGAAGGAAGTAGACATGGTTTAGCTAAGGCGGCTTAGTCTAACTCATTGTGGAAAAATTACTCAATTGGACAATTAGCGTGTTAAATATAAGTCACTCCCAAGAAGCAGTGTGAAAATAGAATTTTGATTCTTCTTTTATTTGTCAGCCTGGTTACATCTGATTCCAGTATAGCTGGCCGCGACTGGTTCATAACATAGTGCAGCTCAGAGTCCTTAAAGTCTAGTCATCTGAACCAAGTGTCACGGAATGTCTCATAGTTCAAAACCCATTTCTTCATTAAAGCCTATCAACTCTCCTCCTAACAGACTGCCCCCTGCACTTTGACTCACCCCCTCTGTGTTACCCCATTTGTTTTCCTCCTCCCCTCTAGATTGATCACAAGCAGGGCCCTCTTCGCCTCATGTCGTCCTCATACATTATCTATGCCACCAGCACACCTGTGTCATCTCTCTTTTCCTCAATCAGTGACTGTCTTTGTATCTGCTCCCCTCATCCTGGGCACAGGATCCACTTGCACTGATGGGCTCCCCATTTTGTCCCCTCTTCTTGCACCTCTTTCTTCAAGTTATAATAAGAAACAATATCCCACCTTGCACCTCATTGGTGCTGGTTTGACTATTTGTTGCTGTGTATTGCCCTGTTTTGTCTTTATTGTACTACATTGAAACCTAATGTTCAGCGCTGCAGACCCTTTGTGGCTGCTTTTAAATAAAAAATAATATTAATAATAAACTATTTTAAAAGATGTTTTTTTTATAGCTAGATATGGGCATCACCAACAGATTTAGGAGCCAGAACTTTGGACCTCAAGGCACATCTCCCACAAGTATTTCTTTGGAGAACCACATCTCAATGTTACAAAATGGTATTATTTTTGAGCATTCCCAACAGATATTAAGTGGGTTGCCATTTAATAGATGGTGGTCCCCGGTAGGAATTAGGTAAACATTGACACATTTTAGTCAAGATATTTGAGTGTCTATATACCATTTTGATAGGAATCAAATACACATAGGCTTCGTGAGCTTGCGTGTCTCATCTAAAAATATTTTTGCCTACTTTCCCTTGCCTATTACGTTTCCGAGGTCCCTTTCCTATATTTATGTGTAAAATGGGAGCACGGTGTGTAGATTTTGAATAATGAGCTTATATAGTTGGGATATTGTATGTGGTGGATTTTGAGGGATTGTACACAGTTGTTATAAAGGAAAAAGGTCTCTATGTAGCTACCCAAGCATACCATTTGAAATGGGGAGGTGTTGAATCTGTAGGCATTTCCTTTCCACTGTTTCCACTTTACTCAAATGTCACCCCACTGGCGTTTAACAGCTGGCCAACCTGAAAGACTTCTGCCAATAGTCAACATTTAAAAGATAAGCAGTTGAACTTGTGAATTAACTACATAAGACATCAAAAGGGAGGCCAATGATGAAATGCTTTTCTGATATCTGAGACTTATAATATGTAGGAGTGGGTGAATATATAGGGTGAGTAAGTAAATGGGAATCCGCAAGAAAACTTTTGATAGTATTTGCAAGGCTTGCTCCTCTATTGCAACTTACTCTGTAGTTAGATGGAATCGTATACTACTATTGACAGCATCACTTAAAATAATTACAAGATTAGAATATAACTCATAATTTTTTTTATAAAAAGTCCAAAAATCACAGCAGAAATCTGCAAAATTACATGAGAACACTATTCACAGTAACTTTTTAATTATGAAAATAATGTTTTTTAAAAATATGTTTCTAATTATTTTTGTTACTATTTTATTTTTGTTTAAATCTACCCGATCTCAACAAACCTGAGTCATTAAGCAGAGCAAAGCAAAAAAAAATGTGTAAGTTTGCTCCTGGACAAACCATGTGACAATGCAAGGGGTGCAAATTAGTTTGTTCTTTTGCACATAAGGAAAATACTTGCTGCTCTTTCATAGAGCACACAAAAACTTGATAGCTTATTTTTACACTGAAAATGACACTGATCTAGGACATGCCCTACCCCCAACTATAAATCTGTCCTCACATTTTAAATTTGCCTCCCCCTCCAATGCAATATGGTTTGTCAAGGTGCAAATCTACTCTTTTTGTTTGCTTTGCTCGCCTTAATGATTTAGGCCCAATGTGTATTGTAGTTTGCTTAATAACTAATACACCTCAACTCGTGATGTTGTATTTGGAGAGAGATTATTTTTCTTGGATGCTTATTTTTTGGTTTGACTGTTAATGTATGACCGGCCTGATTCTGGCTTTCATTAGTTATCTGTCTTGACTTTAATTAATCTGTCTTTAGCTCAGTTTTATCCTATGAGATTATCTGCTTTACAGCAAACTCAATGATCCGTTGGAGGAAATGTGGTAAACTACATAAGTGTGGTTAAGAAGGGAGAATATGGTCCTGTGATCATATCTGTTCAAGTAAGGTTCTGGTGAATTAAACAAGCTTCAATAAATACATTTTGCATATGGATTAATTTTATGAACTGTAGTGCAAAAATGCACCTGGTATTTTATTACAGTAGACATGTCTGTTCTATCATTGCTAAGTGGAAAAAATTATATCTTGAAACTTCTGCTTCACCTGTAGGCTTGTTTTTTTCCTGCACTGTAATGTGATCACAAATCTTTAAATATTTAAAGATTTGAGGCCTGATTCCTTAACAAATACAAAACAAACGTAATGTGTGTTTTTAAAAAACGAATGTACATCGGGCATACACACGTCTCTATACATCAAGGAGCGGATGCAAACATACATCTGTTCATGAATACGGGTTTAGGTTCACTCTGCTCTAACAGACAAGAAACTGCAGGATACGTCCATATTTGGAATATAGTGTCACAAAAGAAAGCACAGAACAAATAAAAAACGTCTTCAAGTAATGTCACCTGTAAATAATGTAGTCAGTAATGACAAAATATAAAAAAATTAAAAAAGATGTTGTTTTTTTCATTCTTTCTCCTTAAAATACATTTATGAGGAGTTTATTAAATTCTACTGTTCATAAAATGCATTTTTACAGTTGCTTCTGATTGCAAACACATGTTCTAGCCTGCATACGTGACCATCATCACTAGTAATCGGCACCAGACACTGTATCTGGTACTGAAAATCACATACTCATGAGATACCCAAAGCTGCTGCATGCATCGAGCTTGGCACACCCTTACTGTACATTGACTGCGTGCATATGTCCATTCCCCTCCCTATTCTGCCCTAGAATCATGTGGTGTAGAAAGAGTGCTTTGCGCTCGAAGATGTATTGGACGTTGCTCGGTTCTCTGGCATTTGCTATGGTTCTGGGCATGCACAGTGCAAACCAGCAAATGTTTTAGTGTAGAGTGAGTAACTACAAGACACAAGGGGCTAGATTTACTAAGCTGCGGGTTTGAAAAAGTGGGGATGTTGCCTATAGCAACCAATCAGATTCTAGCTTTCATTTATTTAGTATCTTCTACAAAATGACAGATAGAATCTGATTGGTTGCTATAGGCAACATCCCCACTTTTTCAAACCCGCAGCTAGGTAAATCTAGCCCAAGGTGTTGCAAGTGAGGTGAAATAACTGATATAAATGCGGGATGGTATGTGTACAGATAATTTATTTCAACCTTGAATAACACCATAAAATAGGTATATTTTAATAATAGGTTGTTGTAGTTATAGTATACTAACAGTTGTTCTGGACAGAACTAGGCAAAGACAAGAGTTATAACATGTACAAATAAATCTTATATAGTAACCAGTATTTTCATGTAAAAAAGAAAACTTGTACTCAAACTCACAAATATTTCCATAAGACTATCATCAAGGACAGTGATGTAGGCAAAGGACACATATGGGTGGTTAGAGAAAAATATGTAAAAATATATGAAACCACTGCGTGGTTAGGGCTGACAGGGATAACAGTCACTGTACATACAAGTGTGTCCACACATCCACAGTAATGTGGGTCAAAAAGACAATCCTGTAACAGTAATCCATGTTTTTAGTCTAATAATTGATGCAAAGCGTATATGAAAAGTAGCGTGTCTGTTCCCTGCTACATAGCAGTAAAAATAAAAGCAGAAAATCGACTTAAACAGGCAACTTGAATGAAAGTCTTATACAGAAGAGCACTTACGGTAGGTGTTTTCATCAAAGCATTTCCCCCTCTTTCTATCAGTTATCTCACCTCGCCTGCAACACATTCATTGTGCCTTGGAGTTATTCCCTCTATATTTATTTTGTCTATAGGATTAGGGGTTTTCCTATCTATCTCCATTTGCGCAGGTAAGGTTTCTTTATATTTCTTAAATGTTTTAGTGTGCATGGTAAATAATTCTGACAAATAACAACAATAACTGTTTTTTCCTTCCACCTATCAGAATATGGCATTAGTAGTCTTTTCTAACTCTGTTTTTATCCACTTATTATTATTTTGTGTGCCTGGCCACAGAACATTATGTATATATGTATATGCATGTCAAAATAGGAGGAGAAAGTTCATGGGAGGTGCTAGGTGAAAGCGTTAGGTGTCATCAGCGTAGATTTTATACAAAAACCAAACCTGATTGTGTTTCTGAGGCGAACATTATAATGAGAGAACATAAGAAGTCCAAGTACCGATAAATGGATTATTCCAACTGATTGGGAAAAAAACAGAACCTGCAACGGACACACTATAATATGGATATGATAAGAACAACAATAGGGCAGCATTCTTTAGGCTAAAGGATCTAAGGATTTGTATGAGTAGTAGATGGTCAACAGTGTTGAAAGCCATAGATAGATCAAGAACAATAATAGTGACTAATTATGATTAGACTTAACAGCCAGGTTGCCATTAGTGTATGTGGAATACAGTTCAGAGAATCCAACTAGAGAACTAACAGACTAGGTTAATATATACCAGGCATTCAGGGAGTCTTTGGGCCTGAGTCATTAAGGCACACATACTGAGCGCATACTGGCTCTGCATACTCGCAGAGTCAGCAAGGAACGGATCTCAAGATATATGTGGTGTTGACTATGGGTGTAGGTTCGCTCTCCTGTACTAGACCAGACACTGCAGGATGTGTAAAATACATATGTGGAATATAAAATCTCAAAAGAACGCACAGAAAAAAAAAAATAATGTTACCTGTCAATAATAGTCATTATGATTAGAAATTGTATAAAAAAATATATATATAATTTTTTTTCCCCGTTGAAAACATTAGTGTTAGGCTGTCCTCAATGTCTACTGTACATAAAATACATTTTTACAGTTGCTTCTGATTGCAGACCCATGTTATAGCATGCATACAATACTGTCTCAGGACTTAGACTAGCCCATTATCTGGTGCAAGAGATACGGCAGAAAAACAAGAAACTTTCACACAGCAGAGCTTCATTCCAACGTGGCTGCATTCGCTTGAGTTTGGCAGGCCCACATAGTGCATCGAGTACGGGCACACGCCCCGTCCTAGCCCCAGTCACTCTCCGAAATCCAGGGCCCTCTTAAGAACATCTTGGGCCCCCGGGCACAGCAGTGCACCGGGGCCCCTATATATACAAAAAAAATAATTATTATATATATGTGCCCTGCAGCCCAGGGGGCCCCGTCGGAGGCAGGAAAAAAAAAAAACCAGAAAAAAAAGAAGAAAATACTTACCTTGCGGTCAGCTGACGATCCGGCTCCCTCCATGGTCTCCTCCTCCGTCGCGCTCCACAATGGATGTCGGGCGGGCGTGATGACGTCACGCCCGACATGCACTGCGAGCGCGACGGAGGAGGAGACCAGGGAGGGAGCCGGATCTCCAGCTGACCGCACGGTAAGTATTTCCTTCTTCTTTTTTTCAGGTTTTTTTTTTTTCCTGCCTTCGACAGGCCCCCCTGGGCTGGAGGGCCCCCGGGCACCTGCCCATTGTGCCCAATGGGAAAGACGGCCCTGCCGAAATCTTAGACCATCGTAACTGTCATTTGCGTTGGCATACGCAGCGGACTTGCTTTCGTTGTCGACCGACTGTCCTCGTACTGGGCGTTCGCAGAAGGGAATTGCGTACGATACGCACTAAAACCAGAGATACATTCCTTAATGACTCAGGCCCTTTAAGTTTTGGACAAAGAGAGGACTTCTCTATAGAGTTAAAGTAATTAATGCATGTGTACAAGATGGTAATAAATTCAGTTGGATCCAGACCATGTGAGAGAATGGGATCAAGAAGCTGGTTGTAGGGAGGAAAGAGAAATCAAGGTCGGAGATTACAGATTTGGTCATAGGATCGCATGATAAGGATGTAAAACAGGGAGCATTCAGGGATATGGAAAGAGTGTTTGGAGATTTTGGTAGACTCTCCTCATGGATAGTGTAAAATTATTGCCTAAAGTATTTTTTGCTGTAAGATTGGTGTTGGGTGTCAGTATTGTTGGGCTAACGAGGGCATTGAAAGTACTGAAGGCACATTTAGGATTAGTGGAAGAGGATAAGATGATTGTCAAGTAGATTTATAGAATATAAGAGCAGAGAATACATTTATAATGAAGAAATCTGTAGATTAGCGTAACCTCCTCCAATGGACCTAGATCATGTTTTGAGACTGTGTTTGTTTGATGTGCCAAGCTTGCCACTCTCACAACAGTGAAAAAATAAATATTTTACCAATGCTTTAGTGTCAATCTCTCATGTGAATTTACACTATTAAATTACTATATAAATCACAATTTAAGATGTACATTAGATATACTCTGATACTGTTTACTAATTCCACCTTTCCTTCTTTTTTCAGTACATTCCCAGAAACAGAACAGGCAAACCTGTGTACGGAAGAGCCTTATATGTGCATTTGCCATGGCCTTTATTATAAGTGTCATGTTGATTGCAGCCAATCAGATTCTTCGAAATGGCATGGAGTAGGTCTTTCACCATAGCACTGTGAACAAGATTAACCATGCATGCGCATGCCTAGGTGAACATTTTTCTTAAAGATTATTTAATGGAAACTGCTGCGAGAAGAATTGTTCTGCAAACCATACAAGGCCAGCAGTTGTGAAGTGATGTACGGAACAATTGAACCTTCTCGGCAGGGACACAAAAAGGGCTGTCTTAATGCTTTAACAGTTTTGTTTCCTAATGCAATAAACCCACAGGAGTTCTGAATTATTACTTCAAAGTTAAGTGATAGCATCATCATGCTGATTCTGTGCACAGATGCCTATGAACATTGACAGGTAAAACTGTGTAACTGTGTAAACATCACTGTCCATCCAGACCTGTCAGAATTTTCCATCCTAGCTGCACCAACTGTTTTTCAGGAATGTATCAATCTATATTTTGCACTAAGCTATTTAAAAATGGCCAATGGCAACCAAGGAAACATAAAATTATACCATGTTATATTTATATTCACATCTTAACATTAAGATTTTACGATGTATATTATCTAATCTCACGAAATCTGGTGTTGGACCTTCTGGCAGGAGAAGTGAAAGTAGATGTATAAACCGGGTTAGCATAACACAATGGTCATTTAATTGTTTAAATTTTGAAAATAACATTGTTTATGTAATGAATAAATGCATTTCTTTCTATAATGACTGAAGCAATAATACCAATGGCACAAAAAAAAGTTGAGGTAAATCTATTTTGGAGACATTGCCGGGATGTTGTTGACAATATTATCCAGCTAATGTTTTCACCTCTGTGTTCGCAGTTAGTGTTATAATTCTACATTTCTGGTATGTGACCAGTGTGACAGTACAATTCTCATGAAAAACACCCTTATACTTTCCGCCATTTGTCTATGTAATGTATTTTGGAGAGCCAAGGCCATACTAGTATTTTCCTGCACTCCCATACCAAAAGCAGACATTGTTGAATTTTTACTTTGAATATTTGCTTATTCATATCTGCCATTACTTTGAGTCCTATATTCTAAGGTGGAAATTGACTTTCAATAACTTATGTATTCTCTCTTTTTCAATCCTAAATCAGCATTCTAAATAGTAATTCTACAATTGTTAGGAAGCATTTATATTCAGTGGTTATGTTATGGTTTTCTGTGGACCTCATTTACAAAGTGCACTGGATGTGCATTGCAAAACATCTTGTTTTGCAACCAGTGAATTGTCCGCTCAACACACATGAAGGTGCACATCTACTTTAGGCCCTAAGTTTATGTCTCCACAAAAAAGAGATTGGGCCAAGATGTCCTGAGAAGCCTAAAAAATCTGAAGAGGCCAACTGTGCAAAAGTCCAACCTGCTACACTATTCATTTCATTGAATAAACCGTTTCAGTTTTTCTCCCCAAACATTGCTGGGTTTAATCTTATTTATGGCTTAAATGAATAGTAAGAGTGGGGGGAGGAGGGGGGCATCAAGACTGCCTTTATCGCATGTGCCACTATATGTATAAAGCTTTTTATTACATTGCTCAGAGTGCCCCTAAAATGTCCAACTCCTCCCCTCAGTATACAAATCCGTTGCAGAAGCCACCATCCTGCTTCACAAACCATGCACTTTAGCGGAAATCTAGGCGCACTTGTGCAAATCAAGACGCCCGGCGGGACCAATGCTGATTTTACACTGCACATTATACATTTAGTGCTTCGTAAATTATTTACATTGTGTTTCAGGTGTGTTTTATCAACTAAATATATATTTTAAACTATTTTTTGATCACTGGGGATACAAATATTTATATTAAGCTTAATTGTTGTACTGAAAGTTTCAATTTCCACAAGGTAAACTACCTATTCTTAGTCTGCAAACAACAGAATTGTTAATTTAAATGAAAAAAGTGCCAGTATTCTTTGGAAGAACATAAAGAAATGTACTGAGTGGTTACAACTGTGCTCACAAAATAAGAATTCAATGGTACAACCTGCTGGTTACTGCTGATTTCTACTCATTGCTGTTAGCATTCAATCTATTTTGATTTTCACTTCTGCTCTGTATAGTATGAATATAGTCAAAATGTAATAAAAGATATATTTGCATACTTTATGCACAACAGCATTGTAGACTATATAGATTTTTTTTCTCTTTGTCTCAGGCAAAAAAAACAACAATGTACTAATTGTATGTGATTTTATAGAACATAAGCAGGGTGCTAACTGCTAATGGACATTTGTTCAGAACGCAGCCGTGGGAGGTGAAGGACTGCCAAGGCATATCAATTTTGGGGAAAAAAATACTTTCAAGTCATTGAGTCAGTTTATTTTGTTCTGTGACTTTCTAGATGTTGCTTATCCACTTTTTTTTTTAGAATTTGAAAGCTTTAAAACAGTGTTGTCATTTAGAGAGGACTTGGATGGAAATATTGTAAACTTTAATGAGATATTCTTTTACCGTATTACCACACATTTTGTGCCTGAGTCATTAATGAGAGCAAAGTATAAAAAAGGAGTAACTATGCACCTGGGCAAAACCATGTTGCATTGGAGGGGGAGGTAAATTTAAAATGTCATGGCAGATTTATAGTTGTGGTAGGACATGTCCCCTAGATCACCATTATATTTCAGTGTAAATATAAAGCTATCAAATATTTGTGTGCTACATGAAAAAAACAGTCAGTATTTATTTTATGTGCAAAATAATAAACTAATTTGTACCTCTTGCATTGTAACATGGTTTATACAGGAGAAGATTTACTCCTTTATTTGCCTTGTTCTTCTTAATGACTCAGTTCCTTTATGTCTTTGTCTGTTTGGCATTAAGTTTGTCTTTACTCTCCAGTAGAATATATACAAATTGGAATTCATTTATATTCTTAACACACAGGTAAGTACAGATTTTTTAGGTGAAGAGATCACACTAGATTGTGCCATACCATGCCATTAGTGTTACTGCCATAGAGTTACTACAGTAGGGTTGCATGGTTAGAGGTTGGTAGTGTGCAGGTATTCATACAACTTTTGTATCTACTCATTACAATTATGTTAGCGAGCATGAGGCTTTAGCACAACAGTAAAACTCCATCCATTCGGTAGGGTACAGAAAAATATTGTTCATAATATTCCTAGACATACTTTAAGATAAGGTAGTGAGTCTGCCCCTATTAATGCACGGAAAAACTAATATTCTCTAATGAGGCAAAAAAGAAATTAGTTTATTGCTTAAGCTTAGTCATGGTCACAGCAATTTTATACTGTAAATCAAATAATACAACTTAATGTAAAAATAATTGCTCTAAAAGTTACCATTCTGGCTTTGCAGATTTTTTTTGTAGGGTTTTTTTTCTTGCAAACATTTTCAAGATTGAGGTAAAAAAAATTCGACATTTATGGTAGTATCTTGCAGATTAAAACTTTTAGAGATCTCAAACAATCACAAATTGCATAAATAGAATTATTAGATCCAGGCTGTAAATGTAACTGAAAAGTAAGAACTATTTAGTGCCCATGGGTTATCCTGTGTGAATAGCTATGCCTACCGTGTAATCTACAATCCAACTTATTAATGATTATGCTAAAATTCATATTTTTATTTTGTCTCCTTACACCAGGGGGAATGGGGGAGAGAAGGAGCGGGCAAGGGTAGGCCGAGCACAATAAGGGAGTGTTCACGAAAATGGGACTCAATTAGACGTATACACAGATATGTCTGTCAGGAGGCATATCTCTTGCAGGTGCTGGAGAACTGGTGCATATATACTCAGCAGCACTATCTAGTCGACATCATGATTGGCTAATTGCATATTGACCACTCCAGCTGATAGTACTTAATCTATTACCGTTGCAGCTATATTGTATGAAGTCGCAACTGTCTATTAACATTACTTAATTGCCCATTCTATTTGATCTACTGCAGAAAAAAAGTCCCATTGGGAAAAGGGAAAACAACAGATGTTTGTATTTAATTTTATTTAATTTCATTTGTGTTTGTATTTAATTACATTTTATTTGGAAATGCGACTATTATTAATAACTGTTAAGACAATATTCTCTTGTGTGTATATGACCCTTGTGTGCAAATAGGTTATTATTACTAGCACCATCAAGCCATATCTCTATTCCATTTCCAAGCTGTACCTTCGTTATTGTGGGACATAGGTCTTCATGCTTGCTACACCTGACATAAGCCTGGTGCAAATGCTACTGGTTTTGAGCTGGAGGCATCCTAAAATGCAACCGACTGAACATAAGCATATATATGTTTTTATGTGTCTTTTCCTACATACATTTTAAGCACAAATTTGTCCACCTCTAAATGAGCCCAATTATGTAACAAACTAAAAAGACTTTTTAGTAAAACTTTAACATGCACAGAAGTGAATGGCTAGTAGTGGATGGAGTAGCTTCTAGCATTTTTAAATTGACGCTCGACATGAACCAGTTTTTAATCACATGTTCTCATGTTGCTTTTAAATAATGATTTTTGCTACTTATATCTGTATGAGTATTGAATGAGGCATGGACAAAGTTGCACCTTTGCTTAAACAATTTTTAACAGTGCCATATTTTCCCACTACTGTGTAAACTGTAGCAGGACAACCAAATTAAGAAAGTTGAGAACACTGCATTTAACATAGTCATTTAGTTCTTGAATGAGTTTTCATTTATGGAACTGACCATGTGACTAAACTCACCAAAGAATGGAAGCACCACATTACGCACCGGATTGCGCCAATATATTAACAATAATTGTAGCTACATTGCAGAGTAGTCATTTAGATCTTGTAAAGCAGCTTCACTAGGGCCTTAAGAGACAAACTGCCCAATGAGAATCCATTATTTGTGACGTACAACAAAGTAAGAGAGATTGTAAATAAGAAACACACAATGACAAGCACAAGTGCTAATATATATATATATAAACACATAGAACAGTATACACAGAAGTATGACACACAGTGGTTGAAAAATGTATTTCTGTAAAGTTATACTTTTTAAATACAAAAAAATAAATAAAAATAATACATACATTTTAAATATACATGCAGAAAAAAAAAATTAATCGACCATATACGTTGCCACATACACAAAATGACAAATACATGCAGGCTAAGGCACACACTGGACAGTAAAATAAATGGTGGCTATATATGTGTGTAAGGGCATGACTTTGGATGTCCGCTATGAAACTTTATCCCTGACTGGCACCCTAAGGGTTCCCCTAAAATGACCAGCCATGTTTTACACTACTCCTCCTCTGACCAGATAAATTAGTTTTCAACATCTGCTTCACGTCATCTATTGCAGTGGAATCAATTTGATGTAACAGGAACAGTGATCATTTTAATGTTATGCTGACAAAGTATATCCTTGCTTTAGAACATCCATAAGGGTGATATTACACAGATTTTTTTTCTCCCTCCTAGACTCTTTTTTCCAAATATGCTGCCCCATTGAAATGAATGGGTTTTGCCTAGAGGGTATTGTGTAAATCAGTTCTGACAGCTGCTAAAAAGCTACGCGCAGTGTTTAAGGCAAGCAACAAAATGGCTCCTTGCATCATAGTTGTCATTTATGTTTCTTGCACCTGTCACACAAGAAATGAAACAGCTGCTGAAAATGACTATTATGTACAACGTGTCACTCAATATTTTTTTCTGCCAGTAGGAAAACTTTCAAAAATATGATATATTTTCCCATAGCGATTATTCTGCTACATGAATAGCTCTTCTGTGACACCAATGTAAATTGGAAATGAAGAACTATAATTCCCCTACTCATCATAATATAAGGAATAGGACAATGTGAAGGCACACATCCCATAGACAAACCATGCATCAATCTGTTATGTTTTCCACTCTCTGCAACTCATGACAGCAAAACATAATAAAACAAATAATGCAGAATTTTGATTACTTTTTACACCTCATTATTATTTTTATCCAAGTTTACATAAGTTACACAAATTGTGCTAAATTATATAAAACAGGAAAAAAAGGAGATATGAATAGCAAATATTTTTGATAAGATAATTGTGTTTATTGTGAGAGTATATTTTAGATTAATGAGTTTGGTGAAAATCTCACAGAAAGTACTGGGCTTTTACTTTACATACCTGGTACGCAAAGCATCAATTTAGACCATACTTGCCTACTTTTGGCAAGTTGTATCCAGGAGAGGGGCTTGTCTGGAGGGCGGGAGGGGGTGGGCGGGGCCAATTGCATAATTTTGGCCCCACCCCCCGCAACAATTATTCCGTTTTGTAGCGGGGGTGGGGCCAAAATGATGCGATTCACCGTGAATCGCGTCATTTTAGTCCCGCAATTGCGGAATGCGGGAGACTTGCCAACTCTCCCACTAGTCCGTGAGACCGACCCGAATTTCAGGAGTCTCCCGGACATTCCGGGAGAGTTGGCAAATATGATTTAGACTGTGTCATGTTAGCAATATCCAATGTTCCATGTTAACAATTAGCAATCAATAGAGTTATACATTACAGAGACATTTGTAGTTAATAGTAGCAGACAATAACATTGCTTTACGAACAAGGAAAGGTCGGTTCATCAAGTTCGCAAACTTTAGCTTCTATTGGGAAGAACTGGGCAGATGATGCCTTTCCTTGCTGATTGCAGACAACGTAAAATTGGATGTGATATTCCAGGGCACTGTTAGAGGGAATTAGAATATTAATTGACGATCATATAGAATCCTATTCACCAAACAGAGTGGTGCAACAGATTCCTTGGTTTTTAGAAGCAGCATATGGTAAAGTGTCATTGTTATTAGATGACAAGAAAAAATAAGAATCTTCATATTTGGCCTCTAAACCATAAAGTGTTCAAAGAAAGCAGCTGGACCGCAAATTACCAACTAGTTTTCCAATGACGAAAGATAGAAATATCAGAATACATTTTTTGTCCCGTCATGTGTGATGCAAGGTCAATAGGGTCATGGATGGTTACAAACTTTAAATCTGTTTCCTGCAGCTCCATTTAGGTCAGATGCTGAAACAAGTCTTTTTAAAACACAATGCTTTGGAAAATAGAAAGAAGCAGTAAAGTTTATATGTGATGTAACCAATCAGCATAGATCTAGTGACTAGAAAATGTCCTAGATCAAAGCATGTAATAGACTTAAAAAGTATATATTTTTTGTTATTTTATTGTATGCTGGACACTGAATGGTCCAGCACATTTCAAAGTGCGTGCCTACTCTCCACTCTCAGTAGACATCTCGGCAAACTGGGTATGCAGACTGATGGAAAAATCTGAAGTTGTGGACTGTGCAAAAATGTGAAAGTCACATCAAGGTCTGCTTTAAAACCACAACTTTTATTAAATGAAACTTTTAGATTTTTCATTTTACTGCTCAATTTAGCCTCATTGATGGCTTAAATTAGTGATATGCAGGGATATCGGGACTGAATTATTTTGTATGACTTTTGTGTTTTTAAAGCTTTTTACTTATTCAAAGTCAAGGACAACCAAGAGAAATGTCTGGCTTGGTACAGCAACTTCTTATGGCTTCTTCCATTGCAACCAAAAGTTTATAACATAGGCCACACTTTTCACCATGTCTAACCTTTACCCCTTGTCTTCTAGGTTATTTTTCTAGTCTGCAGAGATCTTACAAAGATTATTTTCTTGCGAAGTGAAGAAGATACCGTCGCACTGAAAATAGGGAGGTTTCCTCTATTCATATTAAAGATAAACTCGTTATAGAGGTATAAAGGGGTGCTATCTCAAAACAGCAAAGGACTGAACTGTGTATAAAAGATAGAAGATTGTGTTTTTCAGAGATGCACAGCAGCTCACCTGAGTGCTTAGATGTATATTGAGCTTATGAGATACATCAGGTTTAAAACTTAACTTTTATTGGTCAATTAAAATATATCAAATAAAATAGTGAAATAAAGTGAAGGATATATACAAAGTGTAAGGTGAATTAAAAGGCGCTGAGAACACTCCTTATCCAGAGATATATATCTATACTTTCTATACCTGTGCTTAGAACCTGAGGTCTTTATATTAATCTCACACAAGTATTATCTCAGATCTAATGGAATGTGGAAGATAGAATTCTATCTACTATAGAATGATTATGTGCCCTTAAATTGTCATTATTGACATTAAAACATATTGAATACATTGGTTCTTCAAACCCACTATTATATGGGGATTTGTATCAGTTTGAAAATATAGATATATATCTCTGGATAAGGAGTGTTCTCAGCGCCTTTTAATTCACCTTACACTTTGTATATATCCTTCACTTTATTTCGCTATTTTATTTGATATATTTTAATTGACCAATAAAAGTTAAGTTTTACACCTGATGTATCTCATAAGCTCAATATACATCTAAGCACTCAGGTGAGCTGCTGTGCATCTCTGAAAAACACAATCTTCTATCTTTTATACAAAAGATTATTTTCTTACCTGCCAGGAATATGAAGCATCATTACATGAATATATTTAGATGAAAAGAATACTTTGAGGTCATGAGTTCAATTCCCGACCATGGCCTTTTCTGTGTGGGGTTTGTATGTCCTCCCCGTTTTTGATGGGGTTTCCTCGGGGTGCTCCGGTTTCCTCCCACACTCCAAAAACATACTAGTAGGTTAATTGGCTGCTATCAAAATTGACCCTAGTTTCACTCTGTCTGTCTGTGTGTGTATGTTAGGGAATTTAGACTGTAAGCTCCAATAGGGCAGGGACTGATGAGAATGAGTTCTCTGTGCAGCGCTATATAAATAAATGGCGCTATATAAATAAATGGTGCTGATGATGATGCTACTTTGGATATAGAGAGGTATATTTATCAAACCTTAAAAAAGGAAAAGCAGAGATGTTGGCCATAGAAACCAATTAAATTCTAACTATCATTTACATAGTACATTCTAGTACATTCTGATTGGTTGCTATGGGCAGCACCTCCACTTTTCATTTTTAGAGGATTTGATAAATCTACCTCTTAGTATTTAAGATAGAAGATATTTTAATCAATATATGTGCAGTCAAACAGCAAGAAACAATAGTAAACTAACAACAGCAGGATGTAAAAAGGATTAACAAAAAATAAATGTGTAATAATGAAGAGAGGGAAAAGGAAGCCTCAATAATATGAGATTTAGATTTTCTAGATATTATTTTTAGATTTTTGTTCTCTTTCAATACATTGGATTAGAGGAGGCAGCTTTAGCAAACTGGTTATTTTTTTCCCCAGAAATCAATGTAATGATGTCCTACATTAATCACTGCTCTCTTTAACAGGGACAGTCCTTTTTAATGAGGTACTTCAGCTAAAATTAAGAGCTTCATAAAATAATGATAAATCAAAGTAATATATAGTAATTAGATACATTGTTAAATTATTATGTATGTTATGGTAGCTTTATAGCTCTATTTCAATATTTTACAAAACAAATACTACACAACATATTTCATATACTGTATGGACATAGCATGCATATGTTTGTATTATACCTCACAGTAAATGCAAGGCATACAAGTTATACCTGGAAATACAGTAGTGCTGTAAACTGCCAGAAGTAGTAAGCTCAACAATGACTTCAGTGATTATAGGGCATGCAGTCAAGTGCAAATTAGGACATGTCTGACTGCTGACCTACAGAGACAATACAATGGAAGGACTGCTGCTGCTGCTGCTCCATCTGCTGGATAGAATTGGTTAACCGATATGCTGTCATTTTTTATTAAGCTCAGTTAGTATTTTTCTGCAATATAACAGCTGCAGTTGTGCACTGCTTCTAGGTGCTGGACCATCAATACAGTATTCTTTTGTTGTTAAGCAATGCTCTAACAAAATAAGTATGACATGAGCCACCTTTGGAATTTTAATATTATAAGTCTTACATATTGACATTGTTTGTAACTCTGTGACCCGGTTCAACATTTTAAAATATTGTATTGTGCCACAAAGTCCGAAGTTTACATTATTATACATTTGAAGCAGTAAGTTTGTGTTTGCATTTGTAAGATTATCTAAATTTGTTATTTTTAGAATGGTTACTTTTGTATTTCCAATGAGCATCATTCAATTTAAGACCCAAGAAAGTATTTACAGCCCTATCCAGTTACATGTTTCCTGAGTATCAAACACCTTGTGCAGAATGATTTGAAGAAATAAAAATCCCCCCCCCAAAAAAAAAAAAATGTTCTCCATACATGTACAAAGAGCAGTGGTAGAAGTTGGCTGGTATACAATGGTATTACATGTTCATTGTGTCCATACCACCACTTCTAAATTTACACTTTGACCACTAACAAAGAGCATATGGATGGGTAAATACCAGGCAGTTACACACAGTAAGCATTAACAACAAATCTACTCATGATTTCAACATTTTAAAAGCCACCATTTCCTTCACATCTATGAATATATTTTTAAATGTCGGGCTCCTCCAATCAGCAGCCAGTTTTCATTATGGTCTTGCTTATGGGATCTCTACTGCTCTGAAAGACCCAATTACAAAGATTTTCTGGAGAGATCACAGTTCTATGTAAGTTCCTGGACCCTGCACGACAAAAGAAACTGTGGAGGGTGCAGAGGGATGAACTACAGTACTATAATGGCCAATCAATAGGGATTTTAACAAAATTAAACAAAGTTGAAAGCCCCTATACATGCAACATATATGTATTTTTTCATAGTATTGAACAGTTCATAGAGGGTTCTTTTCCTCCATATATACTGTACCTACATACTAGTCTGTCTATGTATGTATGAAATCATTTGGGCACTTGTAGTTGGCGTAGAACAGAAAATATACTCCAATGCTAGTTCTCAAAATAAAGTGCAGCCTGATTTCACATGGACAATGTCACCTCGCTGATATATCTCCATAATACACAAAACACAGAAAATTCAATAGAGAAATCACATGCAGGGGATGTCAGTTATCCAAATGTGGAAAATAATCAAAATAAATTTGCACAGCTTCAATCAGCAACAGTCTCAATGTTTCTTTCATCTGTATCCTCTTCATTCAGACGTTTCCCATGTAAATAAGAGGGAGGAAGAAAAAAATGTATGCAGAAGTATCTCCTTACAGAAGTTATGTCCACTATTAATCATGAAAAACACCAAGTGGAGAAATTGATACAGAAATGCTCATACAGGTGGAGTGCTTACACATCTTGCCATTGTAAATGTAATTGTGTACCTGGATATGAATTTGCTCCCGATATAGTATGCAGAGTGAAAAGGAATAAGCGAGATTAAATGTATGACCTTTTAATGTACATTATTAAAACACACTCACACAGGTAAAATGTATCAGAAACCTTAAAATATTCTACCCATACCTGATCGAAGATATGACAAAGCGTTTTTATTAATGAGACAAATGTATAGATTGATCCCAGGATATCTGTACCTCATCAAACCCAGAACCGAGATATCCACATACCAGTAACCAAGTCTGTGTACCACCACCTGGCCACCAACGCATTTCAACGTCAATACTATTTTATCAAGGCGATATCCTTGACAAAGGGTATCGCCTTGATTTTGAATAAGTTCAAGGCGATATGCGTACATTTGTCTAATTAATCATCACTTTGTAAGATCATTGATATGTTAATGAAGATGGACTGCTGATTGGAGGAGCTCACCATTTAAAAGTATATTCATAGATGAGTAGGAAATGGTGATTCATGAAATCAAGAGTAGATTTGCTATGTACTGATGCATGCTGTGTAAGTGATTGGCATTTGATGATTTTACAATGAAGGTAGTAGGAGAAGTGGTGGTTTGACATACCACCATATACCAGCCCACACTGACCACTGTTTTATTCCCATTCCATGGTTATTATAAAATGATATTATTGAAATACGGCTGGATAGAGTACTTGCAACTAAATGTAACATGTGGACTGTGTTCATATTTTCATTAACTGGAATTTAATATTCATATATGCTTAATGAGAGGAGTAACAAAAATTTCTCCTTCAATTGGATTTTATATATTTGCACTAAGCACCGTGGGTCAAATTTATGGCTTGCTTGCACCTAGTGAAGAAAGTGCCAAAAATGTCAGAATTTTGTAGTAAAAATATAGGGGCTTATATGAAGTTGAACTCAAATTGCACTTCTGGCATATAATACCCTTTTTTGCTTCTGGAAATAGTGGTGTGTTTGCGCATGCTCAGATATAAAAGAGCGTACAGTATACCAGAAACGCAATTTGTGTTCAACTTAACATGAGCCCCATTATTGGGATTATAGTGCACTAAAGTCTGGGTGTATAATATTACCTTTAACATGCTTTTGTGTAGCCGCTTAGCAGCAAATTGCCTCTGGAAATTGTTATATGTTGGCAGCTATGAAAATGCAGCATTCTGCATTGGAAAGCGGCCTATGCAATTTACTGTACTGTCAACATGAAGATAGGACTAGTGCCATAGAGATCTGTGCATTTTACATCAGATTTCAATGTATCCAAACCAGAACAAATCTGCATATATATGAGCAAGTTCATTTTTATGATGACAAATCCAAATAACATTTCACTTCATTGTTCAATATAGTTTCACAGAAAAAATAGCACTAATGTTAATTGTGGGTTTATAATGTAAAATATATAGAACATATATAGAGTTGTTCTACATTATTCAAATTTAATAAATTATTGTTTCTTTCATCACAGTTAAATGAATAACTTTTTTTAGGACTGACCTCTGGTAGTCTTACTATATGTACATATTTTACACTGGCAATACTAAATCTTTGTACATTATTTTTTTTTTAACGTTGGACTAAATTGAACAATGCAATTTAATATACACAGAGGAGGGTGAGCTTTGTTTAACTGTATAGTTTAGAACAACACTTGCTCGAGCCTCCCCAAGTCTGGTGTGACCCTACCATTACCTACATATCGCCTTCACTCCCTCAGTGTACTAAACAATGGAGGACTCAATATAATGCCTATTTGGTGGATTACAGCCCAGGCAAAATCCAAATAGCTATTGGTGTCAGGTATGTAGAGGTACCACTGTCACACAGTTGTGTGTGTGTGTGTGTTTGTGCATTTTGTGCAGTCAGTATAGAAAAAACAGCAAAAAAACAAGGAGGTACTATAGCAAAGGCAATGTTGAAAGCACATTGCATCGGGAAAATGGTTTACTTTGTAACAGTGTATATCTAAAGTTTTTGTCAATGTAGGTAAGTTTTAAACCTTGTCACTTAGTCACTATTTCTTAATTATTGACTTGCAACTTTTGTTATTCAATTTATTTTGTATTATGGTGGAAAAACCTTTGCAATTTTCATTATCTCTGTATCACTAAGGGTCAACTGTTTTACAGACAACTTGTACATTCTTGAAAGAAGGGAACAAAACTGAGAGTACTGCCAAGTTCTATTTTAGTAAATAGGGAAATGAGTAGGATATGTTAGCACAGACTAGAACCCAGAAATCAGCAGAAAAACAAAAATTGACAAATCATCTTATTATTAATTAGTGCTGGTGATTTTTTTTTATTATTATTATGTTGTGGACTCCTCTTTAGTCTGTATGAATGTTATTAATAGTGATTTCTGATGCTTCCAAGTTAACTAATTAAGTAATCTAATGTTACTTATCACAGAATCAACTGAACTACTAAATGTTGAAGAAAGGAATAGAATATATAGGTGATTATAAGTGGTTCGATACTGTGCATGAGCAGTTTTGTTATTTCACACAAGATTCAACATGGATTTTAGTTTATCTATGAGATTTATTATCTAAAGTATATAAGGAATGTATATAGTTTATATGCACTTAATGAATTAGCACAAAGGCATTACAATTTTAATACAAATTTTAAAAATGCAATTTGTCCATCAAATAATAAAAAATTGAACATAATCTTGTTTTTCCTGACTACTCAGCTGTATTGAAAGGAAAACATAATCTCACATTAACAAGTTAAACATGTGTCTTCCTTGGGTACCTGAAAATCAAATGTCACTCGAATCCGAATCCTGCAGAAGTTGTGAGTACTGTACTGTATGTATTATAGCATGTATGCATTTTGGTAAAGATTTCATTTATATTAGTTGATTTTTAAAAATGTTCTCTTTACAAAATCGACTCCTTATATCTTGATAAATAATCCCTGTGATAACACAAACTTTAGCAGTTATTTACATACTATAGTATGAAAGTACACGTTTATTCTGAATGTTATCATGAAGGAAATAAGATATCTGCTTATAGGTTTTTTTCTATTTTGGATTATTTTTGAACAGTTGCTCATTTTAGAAATGGTGATATAGCAAATTAACCTAATACAATGATCCTGGAGATACATGTCTGACATGCAGTAGGTATTTGATCTACAAATACCTTGTGAAAATCCAATGTTGTATAGAATGAACTTAAGTGACATCTTAAACATGCTTATTTAGATGACTTGTAGTATGACTAAGCATTTTGTCATTATTTCAATATAACAAACGCACTGTGCTTTGATTTAAATAATTTAGAACTCCTGTTTAACAACAAAAAAACGCAAATATACAGCACATGTCATATAATGTACATGATGTTATTTACCATTTCATGTTTACTTATGTAAATCATTCTTTTTCAATTATTGTTGCTGCATCCGAAATGAGGAAAATAACTTTTCAATTGATTGCCAGCAACACAATACTGTGTACCCCTTTTCTTACTGACTCCTGCAGAGCCTTATTGCCCATATAGCCCTTTGTGACAGTCTATGTGCGTATAAGCAGGGATGGGCAATGGTTGTTGCTGAACTATATTTCCCTTGATTCACAGCTAGTCAGTCAAAGCTCATCCCTGATTCAAAGCTTAAGTTAGAAGTTACAAAGTGGCTTCTATGGGTTAAATAACTCTTATGTAAAATAAAAATAAATACTGTATAAATATTCCTGATAAAACTCAGCATGCTACTTATATAACTGAACATATATATTATATATAGATATATATTTAAAGTATCTCAGCATATAAAGGAAAAGATGACTGCCATATGTACTAGAAATTTATTATAACCAAACACTATGTAAATATAGAATATGTATAAAATGTAATTTTGTCATTATTTCTGAAATAGAATAAAATAAATGCTTTTTTTTTCTTTTGGATATTGTATTTATTTGTGCGCTATGTTTACAAATGCGCTAACATTTGTGGCTTACAAAAATGAGTTAATATTTCAAACTGATCAGAAAAACGTCTTGGAAATGTTTCTTATAAATATTTCTTAATGGTTCTGTCAAATCCAACGTGGACTACCAATGGATCGAAGCTAAATCAGTACACAAATAGAGAATACTTTACTGCATTCACGGCCGGAGAACAGAAACACACAACACAGGATATGGTTGTTTCAATATACTGTTCTGTTTATTCAAATCAAAGTTACTCTTTTTATAGTACTCTGAAACTATTTGTTAGCGTAAAAAAAAAGATAACACCTGGCATCATATATCTAAAATAATTGGAGCTCTAAGTCTTCAATTATTTGGTTTTAGCATTGCAGAACAAATTCCAAAAGCTTTAAAAGTTACATTGTTATCTAAAATAAACTACCTTCTACTACTGCTTCTGTTATCTTCTACTTTTAAGTATATTATACAAATTTCCTGGAACCTTACCACATACTCATTATTTTTCTTTCTAACTACTAAATTATATTTGAAGCAATCTTAAAGGCACAATACACAATATTAATTGGCTTCTATATTCTCATTTCTCAGTTCTTTATGATGATACTTGACATATCTAGAACCTTACAGCCATGTTTACTCTGAGAATCCTCTTTGGTTTTTATATTGTTATTCACTATTTATACTTACTAACCCTAATAGAATCATAGGAAACCAGTGAAATAGAGAGAAAGTTCATAGCATTCATAAAATAAAATTTACAGGTGATACAGTGCTCTATTATAGTGTTTTATCTTTACACAACAACTTTATAACATAATAATAATATACTGCCTCCTTCTTTTGCTATAATGCAACTTTTCACCTCTGTCTCAATCTGGCGGTATAAGTTGGGAGCACTTCACTCCCAGAAACCAGACACATTATCCCCGTGTTACCACATAAATATTCACAAATTTTAAACATAAGTCTTAAAAGAAGAAACAACTGATGAGATATTAAATTTGATTGCTGACAATAGAGCGGCCACTTCACATAAATCACATAAATCAGAACTGGTTAGGGTCTGCTACTATGGGACTAAAGAAGCTGGAGCACTATACAGGAATGGACAAGTGTACATTATGTACGAGGAGGCCAATTAGCGCTACAAGGTACCCGCAAAGAGAATATAGTTTACTATGCAAAGCCATGGATACTGCAACTCGATAAAACTCAGTGGTTATGATAACTTTTATGTTAAACCAAATGAGAGACAAAGGGGCAGGGGAATAAGGAGATTCGGGTACAAAGTACTCCCCAAAAAGATGTTACGAGCCGTGGCGTTGTCTCTAGCTGCCGCGACTCGCTGTGCCCATCTGCTTGTGTCCTGACCGTCTCAATGACTACTGGGATGTCACTTTCGGTTTCGCTTGGGCTGTTGCTAGGGCAGCGGTCGGGACGCTTAGCTGTGGAACCGCTGTCTCCCAGCAGGAGGGACGGCCGGGCAAGTGCGCAAATTGCTTTAAATGAATTACTAGCCTTCTGGGACTGATTTGTCCCTGCTGTGCTTTTTAGTTTTTTATTGGCTCTTCGATGTATTCTAGGTAGGGAGGGTTTAACCTCCCTGCCGGTTATAGCGTTCACTGCCTGTGTTGTTGCTGACCTGCTCTGTTGTCTGACATTTCTGATTGATCTCCTTTTGTCACCTTGCCTGAACTTTTGAACCATGCCTAATTGCCTGTAGCCCCGACATTTTGCCTTAATATTGGAGTTCACCATTTTGCTTGTGACTCTGATCTTTGCTAGAGTTCCGGACCTGCTTGTTTGCTGCCTGCCACAACCTCTGGCCTGTAACCTGACCTTCCTGCTTGCTACGGACCCATGACCTAGGCCTGTCCCCAGTTTCCCACCTCCAGTCTTCCAGTTTCTCAACTCTGTGCTGCGCTTATTCTGATAAGCCTCTACTGCCGTAAAGATAAATCCTGGTGGCATCTGAGTACCTGCGAACGTATATTGTTCTACTGGAAAAGTCGACTGCTAAAAGTGAAGACCTCTACTAGTGCTGTATTAAAGGCTTATATATAGTCGTGGTCCTAACAAAATACATATTTGTAGGGTATTGAGATGTACTATAGAAGAAAGTTCCCCAGGCTGAAATTGTACATTTCCTGTTTCCTGGGTAGAAGAGAAAGCCATAGGAGTAAAGTGTACCAAAAAAGAGCTGTGTTTTAGGTGAACTGAATGTAGAGATTATATTTCCTGAGAGTGACCTGACCAGCACTAGCTACAGCTATTAGTTTCTTCATTATACTTTATGCCCATACCAAAGCACTAGCTTTATTACTTTCTCACAGTAGGTAACAAAGTGTTGTCATCGACTACAAACATGATAATCATTAAAGTTGAATGATTCCACTAAACGGATACAATTATATAATTACACTGAAGCCTATACCAGCTAGTAACTACTAAATGATGGCATACACAATTTTACATCAAGATACATCATAGGCCTTATCTCTGACAGTAAATGCCCAAAATGTACACCCTAAATCCATATCTATTTCACTGTTTTTGGGAATGCCACTACATCAAATATTTTTGAAAGGACTTAACCAGATTTGACAATAATACGCTATAGTCAACAAAACATGAGAAGGATGCTTTATGAAGTAGAGGCACAGTTCCAGTTTTCAGCTAGTGATGTTGTGACACCATAAGAGTACATTTGCAATCTGTGGGCCTGATTAATCGGGGAACGCAAAGTGAACACAATTTGCATTTTTTAAGATTGGATGGAAATTGCACACACGTATTCCCATATTCAAGTACGAGCAGACCTGATTAAACATTTCTGTTTGAATATGGGTATAAGTACACTCTGCCTATATACGATACTAGCTGTATGCAGACAGACACAATACACAGCAGAATACGCACAATGCACATGTGCAATCAGAACGCACAGAATTTTCTTTTAATTCATTAACACATGGTAATATAACTTACACTTTCCCTGTAGCTGGTGCAAATGATACGGCTAAGAATCCCATACCTCAGAGATGCCCAGAGCTTCAACTGGATGAATATGCCTGCGCTCGACCTTGGCACCCAATTACTGTACATTGTGTGCATATGCCTCTTCCCTCCTCAAATCGTAGGCTGTGGTAGGTGTCATTTGCGTCTACAGATTAATGGCATGCACTTGCGTTGACTGGCATAAAGTCCATTTTCGAGCATGCGCAAAGCAATTTCACACAAAATACGGCACGCAACAGAACTCACGTTCCTTAGTGAATCAGGCCCTCTAGTTCTGTGGCTATGCAGACAAATACGGGTGAAACAAGCAGTATCGTGGGAGAAAATTGTATTGTGTTAATTAGTGATGATTATAATATGACAGTATTATGTGTTTAGTGTTGACATTTTCAATTGTGCAAAAAAATGCGCTGTGGAGTCCCAACTCATGACAGAATAATTGCGCACTTCAAATCAGCAGCAGGTGGACCATGATTAATGTGAGCATTAAAAAATATATGCACTAGAAGAAGATAATGTTGTGTATACAGTATATATATACTGCACTCAGGGTAAGTGTTGCTCTTTGTGCATAGTAGTTATTATGTATTTTTCTTTCTATAGTAAAAAATGGACTCAGAAACTGAACCATATTCAGCAGTTCCTCCACTACAGCTAAAATGTCTGTATAGACCAATGTACAGAGATAAAGTTAGCCCTACAATTTTGTTGCTCCCTACCAAGTCTGTCAGCATTTTAGACATGCACCCAGTTAGTGTTCCAGTGAATCGATATACAGGGTGATTCAAAAGTCACAGTACACCCTTTTATTTCAAAAACTCTACAGGATTTGGGCCGATTGGCCGATTTCAAAACGGCGCCCATGTTTGGTACATACCGTAAAAGATAGACCCCGTCACCCATACCTTACTGGAGTATTCAGGTTTCCCAATTTCCTGTAGAGTTTTTGAAATAAAAGGGTGTACTGCGACTTTTGAATCACCCTGTACACAGATCATGGGAAGCAAAATGTTTATATTCAGATATGTTTGCTGCTCTTCCAATGTGTGATAAGATGTGCAAGATTGCTATCAGCTGTGTATCTGTTGACCATCAGAAGTCACCCAGAACCCATATAAACCTTCAGTTGACTGCTGAGTCTGTAAGTATGAAACGGCTGCACATGATGAAGCACACAGATGCAATAAACAACTAGATGGATATACACTGTATACTTTTTTAATTGCAACCTTTGACAATTAAGCTGCTCTGTCAACAGTTTTAAAGATATATCCATAGTTCTTCTAAATGGAGATACTCACTACTCATGGTTAACATTATATGCAAAATTCATTTACCCAACACTGTGTAAATGGACTGAACTTCTGCAAGATATTAAATAAATTATGGTGCGGTATGGTGCATACACATAATGCCTCATTTTTATATTTTAGTTTTAGCGCATTATTTTACTGTTGAAATATTTCTAATTCCAACTATAAATACTTTAATTTAAGCAATTGGGAGAAAGATAATAAAATTGTTGAAGAAAACAAAAAAATGACTGCACTCCAGACCAATGGCCAATTAAATACAAATTAATTGAATAAGTATTATAAATAGTTGCATTTATGCAAATCACCTTACATGTTCAGGCTAGACTGGCCATATGTCTAAGCAACATAAAAATACATCAATCTTACAAACATACATCAATACTGCCTCCTCTGCACCCCCAAATTGACCACCATAGATTATCTGCATCAATGGGGTAGACAAGGTTATTAAAACATATTACTATTGGAAATACAGAGTTAAAAACAATTTACAACTGACAGATACCAATGCTAGATAGAAAGTTATTATTGAACTAAATATACACCAAAAGTCATATATTGAGGAAAATCTGAACTAAGAAAAAAATCATTTTTGTGTTAAGGAACGAGGTTGTGAGGGAACCTAGCCTTATCATACAAACTCAGGGACTGATGCTGAAATGAACACATTTGCATAAAGATACAAATGTAAAATGCGTTCACAAAAAAAGATGAGTGCAGCTCTGAACCGGTGGCCTTTGAGCCAGATTTGCATCAGGCATAAATCAGATATACTTGCATTCAATATTGAAACTTAGTTTTTCGTATATGGAAATACCCAGTTGACTTACTGTCTGTGAAATCGGGTGTCTCTGAAAGAGTCAGGAATTTCTGAAAGCTAGAGGAGAAAAGTAAGCCTCTAAAGCATACATCAACATACATGAACCCCTTGTTTACTTACACATTTCCCAGAAAACACGCTAAAACATCTAAAACAACTTGTACCTTGACTACATTAATGTATTATTTCCTAATTATCCTGATTATTCTATAATCATGAAACAGGTACTACCACTTCTATATTAAAGGAGGGCCATTGGTAGTTTAGTCTGGAGCATATAGGTTTGTGGTAAAACAAAACATCTGCTATTATCTGAAAGCATCAATTGCTGTTTTTCATCAGTCTGGAGTGTTATAAGGCAATTTCCAACCAATTCGAAGACTGTCATTCTATATTCTACAAATGAAGCACATTGAAGACAGTTTCCAATCTTATCAGAAGCAGGTGACCTAGCTTTATCCAGGAAACTACAGGCTTCTGTCAATACAGTAATTGCTAAAATGACTGACTCTACCATCAGAAGAAGACAGAATAATTATGACTTTCATTGTAGGGTAGTAAGGTGAAGGCCCATCCTCCCAATATAAAGGTACAGTATGGTTTATGGTTTAGGTTTGGAATGTTGAATCTAAATTAAATACAAGATTTATGGACAATGTCCTCCTGACAGACAAGACCAAGGTTGAGGTGTTTGTGATCTTAATGCACAATGTCATTTTTAACACAGTGTATCACCACACAAGCCTCATATTAGTTGTCGAGCTCAATGGTGAAAATTGAGATGGGAAATTATGTTTTGGAGTTTATTTAAAGGCACAGGTCATGGATGTCTCATACAATGTCTCTTACAATCATGAACTCTGTGTCTAATAAATAAAGATTTGTCATAATTAGATCATACATAAAAATTATACTAAGCAGACCAGCAAATATACAACTGAGTGGTTGAAAAGAATTAAAAGAATCAAGGTTTTGGAATGACCAAGTCAAGTCCAACCCTCAACCCATTGAAATACTTGGACCTTAAGAGAACTTTGCATAAATAAATGCCCTCATCAATGAACTGAAGCAATGTAATGAGGAGGAGTGGTTCAAACAAACACTGCTTGACACTTTTGTGGATTAAACCTCATACATGTCAGTAGCACAGATTAGTGTGAGTAATGCCATTGGGACTCACACAAAGTGCAGCAAAAGACGTGAAGGGACGTATGAGGGACAGGAAAAAGATGTGGGACAATAGGTAGAGAGGATCCTGCCCTTGAAGGCTTACATTTTAAAGGGAGGGGTGATGAGAGACAGTAGGACCAACTGGGAGAAAAAAATGAGATGACAAACGAGGAAGAGGAAGTGATGGATAGAATGGTTAGGAGGTGGTAGGATAGGCGAGTTTGAAAAAGGTGAGTTTTGAGTGAGCGTTTGAAGGACTGCAGGTTTGGGGAGAGTCAAGTGAGACAGGGTAGAGAGTTCCAAATATTAGAGGCAGCACGGCAGAAGTCTTGGAGGCGAGCATGGGAGGAGGTAATGAGCGGTGAATTGAGACGGAGGTCAGAGACAGAGCAGAGTGGCCGGGTAGGTATATACCTCGAGATAAGGTCAGAGATGTAAGGAGGAGAAATGTTGGCAAGGGCTTTGTAAGTGAGGCTAAGGAGCTTGAACTGAATTCTGAAATGGGCAGGGAGCCAATTAAGGGATTTACGCAGAGGAGATGCAGAAGAGGTGCGATGGGAAAGGAAGATGAGCCTAGCTGCAGCATTCTGTATGGATTGAAGGTCAGAAATGCAAGAACGAGGGAGACCAATGAGAAGAAGGTTGCAATAATCGAAATGAGAAATAATGAGTGAATGGACCAGGATTTTGGCTGCTTCCTGAGAGAGGAAGGGACAAATTTTCGTAATCTTACGGATCCAGAAGTGGCAGGATTTGGTGAGGGACTCGATATGAGGAGTAAAGCTGAGGGCTGAGTCAAGGGTGACTCCAAGACAGTGGGCTCGGGTGACAAGAGAAAGAGTGATGTTGTCAACCAAGAAGGAGATATTGGGGGGGATAACAACATTGGCAGGAGGAAAAATGATGAACTCAGATTTGGAGATGTTGAGTTTCAGGAAGCGCTGTGATATCCAGGTAGATAAAGCAGAGAGATAGCTAGATACCTGGGTTAGGACAGCGGGAGAGAGGTCAGGGGAGAAAATATAGATTTGCGTGTCATCAGTAATCAGTATAGAGGTGGTATTGGAGAAAAATGATTGAATCAGTTCACCAAGAGAGGTGGTATAGAGAGAGAAGAGCAGAGGACCTAGGACAGAGCCTTGTGGGGATCTAATAGAATGGGGAAGAGGGGGGGGGGAGAGCCAGAAGCAGACACACTAAAATAGTAGCCAGAGAGGTAGGACACAAACTAGGAGAAAGCGGTTTTGCAAAGACCTAGTGAGTGAAGGGTGGTGAGAAGAAGAGAATGATTGACGGTGTCAAAAGCAGCAGTGAGGTCGAGAAGTAAGAGAAGGGAGAAGTGACCATTGGACTTAGCTGAGTGAGTGACTCATTTGTTACTTTAGTGAGGGCAGTTTCAGTTGAGTGAAGGGCACGGAAATTAGACTGGAGAGGGTCAAAAAGAGTGTGGGAAGAGAGAAAGGGGGTCACACGATTGAAGACATGTCGTTCGAGAATTTTAGAAATAGAGGGAAGCAGAGATAAGGGGCGATAGTTGGAGATGAAGAATGGTTCAAGGGAATGTTTCTTGAGAATAGGAGAGATGAGAGCATGCTTGAAGGCCGAGGGGAAGATACCAGTGGAGAGAGAGAGGTAAAAGAGGTGAGCAAGGTGAGCAAGGTGACAACAAGCATTGGAAGACAGGAAGCGGAGGAACTTGGAGGTGACAGGATCAAGAGGACAGGTTGTAGAAAAAAAGGAGGAAAGAAGAGATAGGATCTCAGGAGGGAAGGAGCCAAGGTTGGCAGAGTGAGTGATAGAGAGGACATATGGGGGGAGACAAGTCTGATGAGAACAGATATCATTGTGTATATAGTCAATTTTTTCTTCGAAGTAGGTGGCAAAGTCAAGAGCGGTGATGGATGAGGGAGCCCGTGGGAAAGTGCAGCGGGGAAGCAGTAGCAGAGGGTGAGATCCATGTTTCTGTAAGGGCCAGGAGACCAAAGGAATGGGAGAGGAAGAGGTCATGAATGGCAGTGAGTTTGTTGCACACAGATCTTGCATTCCAGAGTGCACAGGACAGGGGAAGGTAAGAGGAATGATGGGAATAAGGTTGGCAGGATTGGATGTTCAAGGGGGACAGGGTGATATGTGTTAGAGGGGGGAGCGACAGGGGATAGGCTTGGGTCTGTAGTATGGAGTAGTGATGTGGGGAGCCATGAGGGAGAATGGGTAGAAGTGCTGAATGGAGAGTAATAAAGTACAGGAGATGTGGTCGAGGTTCATGGATCCAGATGGTATTAGAAGCACCCTGTAATTCCATCTGAAACAATTTTCCACTCTCTACTTTACCTACAACCCTATTATTTCTATCTATACCCTATCTCTAGCTCCACCTCCATCACTATTCCTAATTCAAATCTTTTTTACTTCTACTAGTATTTACAATATTATGTTCCTCTAATCCTATTTTACCTGCCTTATCCTGCACCATCTTACCCTGAATATCCATCTGGAACCACCACCTTAGCTCAACACCTCAGATACCATCTGGTTCCATGAACCTCGAACACATCTCAAGGACCACATCTCGTGGACAAAAGCCGAGAAACCACACCATCCCACTTCAGCCTGCGCCCCATAGCTACAGAAAGATAAGTATTACCTATTTCTACTAGGTGGAGGAACCCAGGTTAGTAGTGCACATACACCAACACCCACACAAACTAGTGCAATAGTATACCAAAAACAAATCATTGCATCAACCTGATGAGTCATCACACAGACCATCACCAGGACCAGGAGAGACGTGCGCATGATATAGATGTTTATATTTATAGTATAAAAAAATGATGTATGTAAAAGGGCAGAGCATGTACAAGGACTTATTTTAGTATTATTTAATTTAAAATATCAAGCAACATTACAGATACCTGTAATTGATTTCAATGATCCAAACATATTCCACTCTTTTTCCCTAGTCTTTCTATTGTTTGTATCCTCTTTCATTGTTGTATCAGTGCATAATTTGAGCCTGAATTAGAACTTATTGATTCTACGAACCTTACCCTCCCTTGCTTACCTTTTCCTTGTATACTTACATCATATAATTTCCTTCCCTCCTAGTATAATCCCAATTTCAGAACCCCCTCTTCCTAACAGGTTGCCTAACCATCTTGACACATCTCCCTCATAAAAACAAATGGGTTCATTTTAAACTACGTCACTTCATTTGTAGTACCCACTTTAACTAATATCCCTATTGGACAAATAATGGCATAAAGGAATATCAAACCATGTATATTGCTGTATTAGGTATAAATCTTAATGGTTTTCTAACTCATTGTTATTCATATCATAGCAAATTTATTTTACCTGAACTGAATTGTACTTTTATTTATCCTGCCTATTTCAGGTCTAGCTTATACTATTGCATTTACTGTCTATTTATCTGTACATATTTGTATTGTTTATTGCTGCCTATCACAAATGTTCTAATGTATCTCACAAACTCTGTGTGGTCTGTCCAACAATTGCATTCGACATTCTGTACATATCATTAAATAGCTTATGTACTTGGTATAACAACTAATTTATCTGATGAATGGATGCGTTCTGTTTAGTATATAAGGTATAACTATCATTAACTTGATGACAATCACAACATTTGCTGATAAAGGAACCAAACTTAAATGGGATTGTTGTTAAGGGCAATATGGCATATGATCCTCAACAACTAGAACCACTTTGTGAGATGTTCATATTTAGTAGCCATCTCTCTGAGAACCTGAATATGTACCACAATACTCAGTTGTCCCCAGGACTTAAGCTTGAGTTGTAGAAGTTGTTAATTTCACTATTGCCCAGTGGAGTGCACAGAACACTATATGAGGTAGTGAGCAACCTAGATGGTAACAGTAGAGTAAAGTGAGAATCAGACTGGCAGAGTAATAGATAAACCAAGAGTAATAGACAAGCCAAGGTCTGAAGCTGGAGAACACAGCAGTTCTTTTAACAAGTCAGGGGTCAGGGCAGGTAAAGGTATATATGCAGATCTGTTTAACAAGCAGATGTCAGGAGCAGGAGAAGATAAAGTAGGCTTTAAACAATCCGAGTCAAACAATGAGAACTGAACAGATGAGAATACAAGGCACACTAGGTCATGCATGTCCACTTTTACCTAACAGGGAAAGGACACAGCAGTTTCGATATGTGGTCGTGAACCCCATACACTTGGTACAACAGGGTACAACCTGCAGTTGCCTGACAGAGAAAGGACGCAGGCTACTGTTACTAAGCAACTGATCCAGCATGCTGTAGTGATCACCATATTTCTTCACAATTGTATAATGTAATCATTTTGGATTCCCCCAATTGGTCTTATCAATAAAAAGTGTTATCCACTTTATGGAAAAAGAAAATTGTAGTCATGGTAGTCATTCTAAAAAAGAAGTGATGTCAAAGTACTGCTGTTACGCCAGTGAAGTTAGCCTTTTATATTGTAGGAACTGCACTGGAAAGAAGAAACAAACTTCTTATAGATCAAGGGGAAATTGAAACAATAGTATAAACAAAGGTATCAATTGCACTTACGTTTTATGGATTGATATCACTATTATTCATAAGGAAAATGTAGGTTCTACTGGTTTCTGAGGAATTGCTAATGAGAGAGGGAACTTCCAATGGATCATATGCAAGTTTAAATTTATTTAGTAAAACTTATATGTTATTAACTTATATAGAAACATATGAAATGCACTTAGAGCCTCCTATTGGTTAGACAGTGTTTTGACAATCTCTGATATCCACCTTGGTGATGAAAAATGAGCCAGGTTGTAGTGCTCCATGGCTCTAGGAGAAACAATTCTACCTCCTCAAATACAACTGCTATAAACCAGGGAAACTATTTATAGATTCCCGATTCTAAAGGATGTACATTTATACAGTAAAATAATGTTTAAATAAGTGAAACAAAACTGATTCAAATTACAAAGTTAAAAAATATAAGGGCTTAATAGTGTCAAAAGTTTGTATAATAGTATCAATAATATTTAACATATAAAACACTAAAAAAAAATCAATAGTATTTTCTACCTTCCACTAATAAGAGTAATTTAGATTTAACAGGCTATGAATTATATTGAAGCAAGATCTAGTGACTTTGCACTGTGCTGTTGAAATTATCTGATTTTTATAAATAGATCATAAGAATTAAAGGACATAAGCACCAGCCAATATAAATATTTGATGAGGATATAATTATATTGTTTCACAAAATTCTAATAAGTAAATTGTTTCACAGTCGCTAGGAATAAAATAATCTAGTAGAAATGGTTGTGAAGGATAGCGTTATTACCTGGGAATTTATTTTATTGGAGGGCTGAGCATATTGCTGATCATAAGGTCATTGGAGGTGCTGTCAGGCTACTGAAAGGTTGAACAACATGGACAGTTAAAGCAATAGTGACCATGCTGCTCCACGAACAGCACTGCTACCAAGAGTTAAACAGCACATGTGATGTCTTATTGTAAAAGGGGGAAAGTGAATAAATAAGACTACAACTTGTAAAGCAATGATGGGCAACCTAACACACTTCAGGAGCCACATGTGTAGCCCTCTATCCGCTTACTCTTAATCGCAGCAATAATTTAAAACAATATATTTAATCAAATAGACACTACCTGTAATAATATATATCAACAGCTATTCTAATGCTATAGACAAATGAAAACAAATCTTCCAATATTTTTTTTAATTAAAAGAGCAGTAGTGAGTTTTAGCAACACAATAAAAGAACCAATAAAATCTATAAAAATAAAAATAATTTAATTATGGCAGAAAATGCAATAAAAAAACAGCTTCAAGAAACAAACTTTGTTACCATAGGCTAAAGCTACACAAACCACAGACAAAATATTTTGTTAGATATACAAAGACATCATTAATTGTTATCTTAATCACAGTAAATCCTTGGAACAATACAAGCTTATTATAGGAACTGATACATTTATTTATGCAAATAAGGAACTCTAAACTTGCTGCCTACATAATTTAGGAGAGATCGGTCCCCAAAAAACTGTTTTGTTATTATCCTCACAAGTGTTCAGAGTCCCAAAACTTATAGTAATCATTCATTACCCCGTCCAGATAGCTTAAATAACAATCGGCATTGACTCATGCAAAAATCCTCCAGCGTCAGTTTTCCAAACCAAACAACAAAGTTAGGATATCATAAATGCACTCACAATTAGTATTTGGTATCTGACAACCCTGAGAGATAAAATCGCAAACAGCAATTGAGCAACATGTCATAGAGATAAGGAATAAGAGTAAATTTACCCATTTACCCTTTGGTGGCCAGCTATTAATGGTTTTAATCAAGTCAGTACTCCTGTTATTTAATGTGTTCTTTAAGAAAAATTCAGTGCATCCCAGGAATGCTGCAATATCAATCTGCTGACACGGGACTATTTAGTCCTCTGCGGCTCTGCTTTAAATAGTACTCTGGGCATCCTTCCCCTACTATGTCATTGCATTCATTAATAATCACCAGTTCTATTGCTCACCTAGGTATTGTTGATGAGCCGGTTCTCGAAATTTGAACATAACATAACAAAAAAACTCTATATAAGACACTTCTTTGCTTAAAATAATAAAGTATATTAACATTCATAATAATATATTAACAACAAAGATTCCTTATTTATCCATACCTTCTACATCTAAGAACCCCCAATCTTTCTTGCATTGTGCAAAAATCATCCAACCTGATTACCAATTATATCAACATGCTTATGGCTTTTTAAGAATGGGGTTTTGTGTATTATCATTTAGTCTAATCCATCACCCTTAGACTTCATGATAATTTTTGCATATATCAGTATCATACGGATCAACTTTTCCTTATTAAAGGTAACTCCTACATTTATGTTCACCATGCTATTTATCTCTTATGGTTTGGGGTTCAAATACTAACTACTAATTGTGAGAGGACATATGATATACTAACTTTGTTGTTTGGATTGGAAAGCTGCTGCTTGAGTACTCATGCATGAGTCGATTCTGATTTTTTTATTGAGGCACCTGGATGGGATAATGACTGTTTATTTTTAATATTCGGACGTGGAACACTTGTGAAGATTATAGCAAAATCGTTTTTATTTGGAGCTCCTAAATTATATGGAAAGCAAGTGTAGAGTTCCTTACTTGCAAAATTGAATTTATATATTCCTATATTGAGCTTGTATCATCTTAAGTCTTACTGTGAATAAGATAATAATTAATGATGTCTTTGTACATCTAATAAAATATGTTCTCTGTGGTTTGTGTAATTTTATCCTATGATCCTAATTTATCCTAATAAAGTGTATTAAATAATTAAGCCAGTTCTTTATCGTGTTTTCTGACACAGTTGAATTTTTATTTTTATGGTTTTGTTTTACTATTACTCTGCATAATACCATTTTTTGTTTTAAATAGTTACTCATTACAAGGATATCCTTTTCAAATAGTAACAGAGGGGAATGCCTTTATTTCATTGATATGGAAGTTAAGTTAGTACAATCTTAGCCAGGCGCCTTTCTATTTTGTTTTTTAGTGGAAAACTCAGAACACAATTCTGAGAAGACATTTCCATCCATCAACCTGCTGCTCTTGTTATTTTTAAAGTGAATCATGATAGAAAATGTCTGTTTATATGTGTTAGTAGAAACACAATGCAACAACTTTACAGCACAGTGGTGCATTACAGGGCCTGCCTAAAAGTTCCTACCTTGCTTTAATGAAATCAGGAATCATGCAGCCTTTTTCTGCAGAGTAAGGCAGTTGAACAGCAGTATTGACATCTCTCCTCCTCTGATCTCAGGTGCGGACCTCCTCTGATCTTATATCTGCTGCTGGTATTGCATGACCACCCTGTATTGTGCGGAGAACATGACATAAGGCAATGGAGGTTATGTGATGTGAATGTTGGCTGCTCCAGGCAAATAATAAGATCAGGTTTGCTCTTATTCTCTATTTTCTGACTCGATACCCCAACTTTCAATAAGAGAAGGGACCATATGTTAAGCTCAGGGCATAAAGAGGAGAAAAGGATTGAAAGGGACATAAAACAGGAAGGAGCTGGTGGCGGCATATTCCCCCTCACTGTTGCAAAAGGCAATAAAAAACCCAGAAATTTTTCTATTTCCCAATTGTTACAAATGAAATAAAATACAGAACATTAATATTGAACTAAATCAGGTAATTTAAATGCATAGGAAATATCAAAGTGTCTAATAATAATAATAATAATAAAAAAACATAGTGGATATTATCTTACATATCAATATTAAGAATTACAAATTATAGAGTGAGGTGGGAGCAATACAATATTATGGTAGTCAATACATTGTCATAAAAATAAAATTATTGGCAATGGTAAATGAGAAATCTACACATTTTGATTTGTGCCCTGTATACTTGCAAATAACATAATTGTTAGGGCGTAAAGCTGTGGTGCCTGCTGACTGGACATTTTTGTTGTAATATAATACGCCAACCAGACTGCTCTATTTTGGATTTCTGCTGTTCCAGCAATGCAGCAGTTAATCAACCCTTCTGCATTTTCCAACAATAAACGAACTGCACCTATTGCTTGGCCCTTAAAACTCTGGCTCTCTCTGCAACTAAGGCTAGATCAGTGGTGAGCTTATCATGTCATAATTACAGTTCATGTAATTTAGTCTTGATCCTGCTTTCCTGCCATCTTGTTACCAGTGTGCAATCTTAAGTTCCTGACACCTTGCAGCCAGTGTGCAATCCTGTGTTCCTGAAACTCTGCAACATGAATGCAGTACTTAGTTCTTGAAACTATGCTAATCATGTGCAATTGTGAGTTATTGGCACTCTGATACCCATGTGCTATCCCAAGTTCCTGACATTTTGCTACCAAAGTGCAATCCCAAGTTCTTGACACCATGCTACCAGTGTGCAATTGTGAGTTCCTAACACTCTGCTATTCTTGAGCAAGCTTGAGTTCCTGACACACTACAATCCTGAGCTCTCTGACACTATGCTATTTCTGTGCAATCCTGAGTTGCTGACATTCTGCCACTCATGTGTAATCCTGAGTTCTTGACAACCTATTATCCATATGCAATCTTGAGTTCCTGACACATTGCTACCTTTGTGTAATCGTGATTCACTGACAACCTATAAAAATGTGCAAACCTGAATACCTGATACTCTGCTACCTGTGTGCAGTCATGATTTCCTAATACTCTGCTACTTGTGTGCAATCCTGAGTTCATGACACACTGCAAGCCAGGTGCAATCAGGGCCAGATTAAGATACTGTAGGCCCCTGAGCTAGGGGACTCTAAATACAGAGTAGGTATATTAAAATATACATTTGTCAAGCGAGTTATGCCCAATCTGATATTACTGGGGCCCCCCAGTAATATCAGATTCGGCATACGACGCTTGACAAATGTATATTTTAATATACCTACTCTGTATTTTCAAAAGCAAAAAAGAACACGTCCTCTCCCCCTCCTCATAATGACACATGCTCCCCCAAATGTATCACCTCCGGAGGCTCCGCTCCTCCTCTTCACCCCTTGATAGGTAGACAAGATTGGAACCGATTGGGTGGGGAGGGGGAAGCGGTATAAGGATGCTGCCTCAAACCCTATGGGGTTTTCTCAGTTCCCCACAGAAAGGATAAATAAAATATATTCGTTTGCTGGGAAAGGGCACAGGTGGGGTTGGGATCAGATGTGGTTGGGAGTGATCTACTATATAAAAGCCTAGTGGCGTGTGTCTGTGTGTGAAAAAAAAAAACCAAGCTGCAGCGCCACCTGCTGGGCAAAGTTATACACTGACCTACTAAATTCTTAGTGTGTGTGGGAAAAAAACTCAGAAAGGGCTGAAATTTGCTGCAGCGCCACCTGCTGGGCGGAGTTATACACTGACCTACTAAATTCTTAGTGTGTGTGCAAAAAAAAATTCAGAAAGGGCTGAAATTTGGTATACCAAGATGTTTTTAATTTGTTAATTTAATTTGTTAATTGTTAAAAGTGTTTATAAAGATTTAAAATATATATATATATATTTCTTGAAGGAGAAGTGACAGTTGGGAGTGGTTGGTGGTTGCCGGGGGTGACAGTTGGGAGTGGTTGGTGGTTGCCGGGGGTGACAGAGTATGAGGAGTGTGATACTCAGGACCGCTGAGAGAGATCCCTGTGTCTAGATAGACATCTGGATAGATGTGGCGATGAAAATGAAGGATGAGGTGATGGAGAAGAATGATGAGGTGGTGACATGTGGACAAAACCACATTAAAAAAGGACGCTTACGTCGGGAAGTAACGCTCTTCCCCTGAGGAGGCCTGGGCTATGGCCCAAATGCATGACAAGAACCTTTTTAACACCTTAAGTAGCTTGATTTGACTAGAATGCATAAGTATCATGCACGGGTTAATTTGTATATATATATATATATATATATATATATATATAATGCCACTTGCTGTTCCTTATAGTAAGTCACATGAGGCGCGACCCCTGCACACAGTAATCTTAGGTGTCTGAGGAATGCAGCTAAATTTATAAATAAAAATGATTATATAATGTAAGTGCAACGTAAAATAAATACAATAACATGGTAATGTATTTGATTAGTGACAACAGTTCTTCTGACAATACTTCTTTCAAAAAAGCCTTTAGTATTGGATAATAATGCAAAAAAAGTTTATATCTGGAATTACAAAAATGCTGGATTGGTGTTTGAAAACAAGAATATTTAATCTATGTTTCTAACCTACTGCATTTCAAAACTCCAGGAGAATGTTTGTCTGCAATATTTGTGAGCTGCTGAAGGACTATCGGCTTGTTGAAAATCTAAAAAAGGGTCCTGGGGTTTATGGATGAAGAGAGAGGACAGGCTCCAACCTTTAGGCCTGTTAACTGGGTCTTCCTGCTGGTTATCAGGATTGTACCTGAATGACGATGGTAAATGGCAACAGCTCAGCTCAGTCAGGCTCTCACTGCCTGAGGACAGGGGCTGCAGAGTCTCTGTGAGAGAAAGCTTGATATCTGCCTGTAAGTTACTGTGCTGCAAAATATTTTGTTGTGTCTTAGTTTTTAATCAGGATTGACTAAAAAAACTCCAAAAAAGCATAGAGCAAGGTGTTTATTTTATAGTTTTTATTTTATTTTCTTACTGAATAAAAATGTCTGGGGCCAGTTGCACAAAACATTTTAACTTGTGTGAAGTCTCTCAGCTGCTGTAAACACCATCTACCCCAGGAGATGGTACCAGGCCCCCCTACCTGGTCACAATACATATATACATATATATTAATAAATTATATCTGCATTGCATTCTCACAATAAAACAGCATTAGGGAACAAGCAGAAAATGTAGTTACATGCAATGAGGCTAATCAGTGTATGTTGGCACGAATGGCTATCAACTGATTGCAACTTGACAAGGCTGATTAAATATAATTCAACTCATTTGCATGTGCAGAATGATGTGAAATGAATAGCAAATAACTGAACATTCAGAATTTTAAAATAACTCTGGAAGTTTAGCACAGCAAGCCTTGTGATCTGTTTTGTCATTCATGATCAGTATAATCAAGTAAATACAGCAATCTACAACAAGAACATAGGTAAACTGATAATCGGATCATGCATGGTGGAAATGATATTATAATAATAATAATAATAATAATAATAATAATAATAATAATAATAAGAATAATAATAATAAAAGAACGAGGGGAAAGCATAGAAATAAAAATATATATAAAATACACAGCCCTTTTACAGATTGTTTTGACATATATATTTCCGGAAACTTTTTTGTTTTGCTAAGTTTAATTACATTGTCATTTTTTAAAATTTGATTTTAAACTTTTATTATGCTTATAGCTCCTATATAAAGGTACATATAGCATTTATATCCATAGATCAATTTAAAACTTGTGACTGTAGCTCGGACCCTCTCACCCATAAAGTTGCAAGCCTTTGTTACAAGCCTTGCTAAGCAAGAACTCATAAGATCTGTGTAAAAACAGGGATAACATTTGTATGGAGATACTAAATATAAGAAATCCATTATTATTATTATTATTGTACAAGTAAGGCTGAAACAATTCAAAGTAGGTAACTCTTATACCTACTAAAATGCATGGTTGGAGAAAAGCTAAGAGAATATAGACTAAGAAGGGAGCTGGTAGACATCAAAGTACTTGAGGGAATCCAAAGACTATGCAAATAGTTAGGACTTCCCCATGCACATTTCTAATTGGAATTACTGAGAAAATATTATGTAAAAATTTGACACTCTCTACATCAAACTTCCTGTTATTTTGATTTAGGGATAACAAATTTTCAGTGCTGGTTGGGGTGACTAATTTTTCTTGCAATAACCTGTCCCCCTCTCTCCTGCCTTACCTTATTTGGCCGATTTTCTTTCTCGTCCTGTCTGTCTCTTCAACACGTGTGAACGACATTTTGGGGCTTAAACTATATTACTGTATGAGCAGACACATACAGGGAGCTCCTTAATCTCCCTGTTGACCAGGGGCACTGGACTGCTCGATATTTGAGTGCTCAGAGATAAAGATAGAGAAGAGTAGAGACCAAAGTACCACGAGTGGCAGCTACATGGGGCCAAGCACCTGAGTGGTTATGCCAAATGGTCTTGTGATCACTCAGAGCCAAACTGTGTGAACTTGGAATTCATTCTCACAGTTTGATGTCACAAAAAGCTTCTCTGCATAATGAGAACATTTCTGTTAGTACATTGGACTTTCACATTCTCATTGCTAGTCATATATATGGATATGGAACACATGTAGGTTCCACATAAGGAACTTATTCTCTATTATCATATTAATTTGGGTGCATCAGGAGTCTGAATTCTGCGAAAATTATTATTGTGTGGTAAAGTTTTCTAATGGGTAAATGAAGGCGACTGTTTTGGGAAAACCTGGGACACATGGGAACTCACTAAATGCATCTTATTTCCAGCTTCATTCTGCCCTTACTCTGCACACATTCTGTAACCGTTCTTGGATAACTGAGCAATAATTAAGTTACAGTGATTGTAGCGATATATAATTAGCATATGCTTTGTTTCTGTGATTTGGCGGGACACTGTCTGTTGGTCTTAATGGATGAGCCACCCTGATGGACGCCTTAGAGAAGTTCACTAATAAAGAAAATAGGCAGGCAACTATTTTAATTTAAATCACAGTTAAATGTGTCTCTCTTCTGTGTGCTGTATATGGTTTATCCTGATTACTTCAATGCTTTTAAAAATGAAGCTGTCTAGCTTATGCTTTAAATCATTTATTGCTTGTTAAGTTGGTCTGAGTCTAATAGTAAACAATTCATTCTTAGCTATATTCATTGTCTGTTTTGTTTTCAGTAAGACAGTTTTGCTGTAAAACTCTTCTCTTATTAGAGGGCCGAGAAATAGTTGGTAGCCAGAATAGTTTTCATGCTAAATAAGCTTTGTTTTTACCTAACCATTTTTATTTGATGCATGCTCCCACCTTTGTGGTACTGTCACAATTCCATCATTGGATATTCCTGGGGGTATATTTACGAAACTGCGGATTTTAAAAAGTGGAGATGTTGCCTATAGCAACCAATCAGATTGTATTTATATTTTATTTAGTACATTCTATAAAATGATAACTAGAATCTGATTGGATGCTATAAGCAACATCTCCACTTTTTCAAAACCGCAGTTTAGTAAATATACCCCATGTAGTCAAAAGACTTGCTAAGCAGAAGGGATTTTGACTAGACAAGTTGAGGGAATTACAAGTGGTTTTTTTTAAATAACTGGCTCTGTGACCATAGTTATATAAATTCTAGCTTTTGAGATATTCAAACAGTCATTTTAATGTAATCCTTTCAGTACTAAGGATGAGTGGGGTTTGTCCTCTTCATGGCCCCTTAAAGTCCTAAGGATGCATCCCACAGCTATGTGTCTTACAAGCTGAGGTAATCCTTATCTTGCATGACTAAGAGCTTTCCTGCACTAACTCTACAGGAAGTGGTACAAGTCACTGCGGCCATCAATGCAGTGTAGAGCACAGTGTTAAGAACTAGAGATGGGTGGGCTCGGTTTTCCGAGAACCGAACCCACCCGAACTTTGGCTATCCGAGTACCGAGCCGAGTAGGCTCGGTACTCTCCCGCCCGCTCGGAATCCAAATCGAGGCCAAACGTCATCGTGACGTCGTCGGATCTCAGGGCTCGGTTCTCGCGATACTTGAAGACTAAAAATACACGCCTCCACAGCAATCCATCGCCATTTGACAGAGGGAGAGAGCAGGGTGTAGTCACAGGCTGATTAGAGCAGGGACAGACAATACAATATTCTGATTCCAATTGTGCTAACAACAATCGATAGAGAAGAGAGAAGGATAATATTTGGCACTCAAAGTGCTTTTTGGGTTTCCCCCATTATTTTGCCTAAATATTTCAGGCTGTCAAAATTACTATCTGTCAGCAGATTTACCAAATAATTTTTAGCACTCCCCAGTGCTTTTGGGGTGTCCCCCATAATTGTGCATAAATATTTCTGGCTGTCAAAAGTCATATTTGTCAGCAGTATCTACCAAATAATTTTTAGCACTCCCAAGTGCTTTTGGGGTGTCCCCCATTATTGTGCATAAATATTTCTGGCTGTCAAAAGTCATATTTGTCAGCAGTATCTAAAACAATTTGTAGCACTACAAGTGCTTTGGGCTCAGAATGGATTCAAAGCAGTCCACATATGAGCAGAATGAGCAACCTGGTTCTGTCACCAGTCCTGATGGTAGTGTTCCCAGTACGTCATTTGGCCAAGGCGATGTCAAACTACACAGAGTTTTAAAATCAGTCAAAAAAACACCCCCCCAAAAAATTTTACTGTGTTGAAGCGAAAAAGAAGTGTAACTGAGGAAAAGTTAAGTGCCGATAAATAAAAAATTGCCAACATGCCATTCTACACACGCAGTGGCAAAGAGAGAATGAGGCCTTCGCCTTTCTCTATTAGTGGCAGATCCAAAAATGTTACCGAGCCTACAAGTGGTGCACAACTACTGTTACGCGTCAAAGTCGAGCTGCAAGATAACAGTAAGGCATTAGAGGATAATGTTTGCTCTGAATCAGAAATGACACCAATCCCTGTGGAGAGTCCATCCAACAGTGGGATGTCTAATCGTTGGCATTCTGTTAGTGTACCCATAAAGAGGGACCCTTTCAGCAGTTCTGCTGAAGTGTGCCTGAACAGCCCGAGTGTAGCCAGTGATACACCAAGTGATGATGACACTTTGTCTTTAGAAGAGGATGTGGGGGAGATTTGGGTATCCGACGAGGGCGCTGATTGATTGTGTAAGTCCTGCACCAGAGGCAGTAGTGTGGCACCAGTGGCAGCAGTTCTGGCACGTGAGGTTCTGGCACCAATTTGCACTTTCCAAACACAAGCAGGGATGACGCAGGTGGCAGACCACAACAGTTTGACATCTGGGCTGGTTTGAAGGATTTGGCAAAAAAATGTGTGACCTTGACCATAACTCCAACCAATCCTACTATTAACATGCAAAGGATGGTGGAGGGCCTATCAGGGATTAAATTGTATTTTTCCTAATTTTCACTAATAATGTTTGGGTGTAATATACACCGAAAGACGAGTGCTCAATTGCTAAGAGTCATTGATGAAGAGGAAGACAAGCAGGCTTGTCTGTAGAATTTGCAGGCAAATTGTGCTGCGTTATATAGATAACACCTAAAGAGAAGAGCTCCATTGCTCCATTGCTAATTGTAATTGCTGAAATAATAATAATAGGGCTGACAGTCTTGGTCTAAATCTGCAGTTACATTTTATTGTACCATATCTCACTGCGAAACAGGAGAGGTGGCAGGGTTTAGTGATAATCTTCCTCAAACAATACTAATTTATCCCACCATCATAGAAGTCTGTGAAGTATGATGTAATTGCCGATAATGGCCTTCCAAAGGTAATGACTAGTTGATTTTAGGGCAGAGCTGTCACGATTTTTGGCAATTCTTTTAGAGCAGAGCAAATATCAAAATGTTGTGCGGACTCATCTACATCACCACTGGGTGTCTTGGGAAAGAAATTTTTTTTACAACAAGAAGTTGCCAGAGAAACTGAAGGAGAAGACGTTCAAACAAGATGTTGATAAGTCTGGGATCCTTGCAAAGAAAATTAAGTATTTAATCTACAATTAAAATATAGTTAGCACATTTACTTTGTTTTATTTCACACTATAATTTTCTGTAGCACCTTTTCAAAATGTATTATTAAGGCAATCACTTGACTTAAGCTAACCGTGTCTGCACTTTCTTCACAGGTAACTACTTCGCTGGACTAAAGTATATTCCCCTCAAATGCTAGTCTTCTTGCAACTGCTGCATTCTCCTATGTGCTGTTGCAGAAACCAGATATTGACCCTAAATGTTTCTGGACACAAACAGCATCTCCTGCATGTCATTTTTAAAAAGTTCTTTAACACCAAGTTGATCGTGTGTGCAAAACAGGAAATGTGATGGAATTCAACCCCGCTGTAATGCTTAACCAATATTGGGGTCGTAATCAGAAATGACATATCCTCAGGAGAGTCCAAGCAGGATTAGTCATCTTTCAATGACATCCCTTAGTTTTTGGAACAGTTTGTCAGCTGTATGCCTCTTACTGAAGCCGCTGATACACAGAGTAGCCTACTTCTCAAAAATGTGACGTACCTGGGTACATGCTGCTGCTGTCCATGCTGGGGAAGGCGAATGACCAACCCAGTGGGCTTTCACAGTCATATAATCTTTAGTTTGCCCTGTTCCGATTGTACACATATCTGTGGTTAAGTGTACAGTGGGTAGAATGCCATTTTGTCGTCCAATAATTAAATTTTTAGGAACTTTCCGGTACAGGAGAGAATTAGCTTTTCTAGTAAAATGGTATAGTGATGACATTTGCTAACAGGGACAGAACACATCAATTAAATGTCTTAAACCAACTGTCTTAATAGTGGATATTGGACGCAGATCTAACACTAGCATAGTACCCAGGGCATCTGTGATCCGCTTTGCGACTGGGTGACAGGTTTCATTCTTGCTTCCTCTTGCAAAGGATTGTTTAACTGCCAATTGTTGGTTCAGGGGATATTGATTATGAAGGTGTTGGGGGGGGGGGGGTAGATTGCAGGTGCTGGGATGTAGATGAGAGAAGGGAGGTAGATTATGCTGGACTGCTTGTTGTTATTTTTTTTAACCTAAGTTTCTGATTTTCCCAACAGTTTTCCAAGAACTCGCTGAAAAATGACAAAACATGGATGAGGATCCCAGATGGTTAAGGTTCCTACCTCTACTGAGTGTGGCTTTAAAAATTCTACAAATGGATAGACAGCTCTTGCCAGGATTTGTGTAAAAATAATTCCACACTTAAGAGGTGGATTTTTGTTCTTATGCCCAGGCATGACAATGACCTTTTTGTTATCACTGGCAAGAACTACAGCCATTTTTCTTTTCAAGTGTATGAAAATCATATTGTGACATAGGAGGTGGTCAAAATTGAATAAAGAATTACTGGAAAATAGTGTTACTGAGGTTAATAATAATGTAGCTACAAAATAATACCTAAATTATGTTATTTTAGCACCAATAAATGTAATTTTTTTAACAAATTGCAAAACAAAACCAAACAAAACCAAAACCAAAACACGCAAGGGCGGTTTTGCAAATCCAAAACACGACGGTAATCCAGATCCAAAACCGAATCCAAAACCAAAACACGGGGGTCAGTGACCATCTCAATTAAGAAAACACAGGGGGTGACTGGGGGTTGCACACTGATGAGGCAGGGGTTGGCAGGCTGGCAGCATGATGTAGGCATGGTTGGTGGTGGCAGCATAATGTGGCTGGGGTGGCAGCATGATTTGGCTGGGGGTGACGTGATGTACCTGGGGCTGGCATGATGTGGCTGGGGGTGGTTTAATATGGCTACTAATATGACCGCTTTTCAGGAAGGTCTTGCAATATCTACTTTTCAACTGTTTTATTAGTAGTAAATAAATGAAACATGCATTATTTTCCCCTATTATATTACTGTGAATTCAGTTCTTGGGCTAGAAAGATAGGTGACGCTTCACTTGATGCAGTAGGTTGGCAAGTTTTCCAATTGGCATGCATTGTTGGGCTACTTATATTATTCCTCACATTGTATGCATTTAGTTCAAAACAGTGCAAATTAGAAAACAATCTTCATTATCATTTTCAAGTGCTGATTTTAGTCAACTATGCACAGAATTCTGATTATTGCTAACTTGGAAATGTGGATTGAAACCAAATCTAGAAACACAAAGTTATCTTTGTAAAATTCAGCAACCAAACCCCACACACGTTTGCTTTCAGTTTACATTCATGTGCATTTGTGCGCATAACAAAACAACACTGTTATGGTAATTTGGGGTAAATTTTCTTTGCCATGTCAGATGCTATAAAGAAGAAACAATGGTATTTTCTGAAATGTGCTTCTTCTGAAAGAAAATACAGTAACATATGGTATATTGCACATAAAAATACTCACAATGATATTGGATTGTGATCAGCCCAAAAGTTCAAAATAGAATCAACACAGGGGTGAGAAATGCCTCAGCAGTGATGGGGTTAAACAGCAGTGAAATGTGAATGTTGAATACAGTTTATCCTCACTGGTTTGCTATTTTTAATAGTGAAGCTTTATAGAATAAATCCCACTTTTCATTCTCTCATCTTTTGGTTTTTATTGAAGATTACTTTGTTAATCTGCATCCCTCATTTTTTAATTACAGACAAGTATCTGTGCTCCTCTCTGGGGACTGCAACCATGCAGAGAGGCACCAGGCTCCCTGCAGTTTCACTGACATGATGTCATAATGCTATCAATGTAGAGGGCCCAGCAAGGAGAACCTGAGAAAAACAAGAAAAGAAGAATAGAAGCAGAGATAAGCTTTAAGTTAAATAAACTACTGCAGAGGGTACTAGCGAGAAGGGAGTACAGACAGGAGTGAACCATAGAGGGAGGGAGAAAGATGGTGGAAGAAAGTGCAAATTATGGTCTAAGAGGGAAGAAAATATGTGCTACATATGGCTGGAACAGAATATGTGAACATACAAAAGGAGCAGAAATAAATAGAATGAAAGCAGATAAAATAAGAGAAATAAAGGAATCGGAGAAAATGGGAGCAAAGAGAAAATACAATAGAAGAAGACAATGGGAGAAGATGGATTATTGTCTGTACCCAGACCCTTGCTAATAATTTACAATAGGGCGATGGGACTATTATTTAATGTTCTGGGGGCCTATTAGTTGAATGTAGGACTGAGTGGAGGCTATGAGGCTTATTTATTTACTGTCATAGCTGGTTGGCAGGAGAGAATTTAGAATGTTCACTCAATGTTTGATTTTTTTTTCAGGAGGGGTTTATTACCTATCTCTTTTCCAAATAGGGCCATTACATTCCAGACAAGCAGTAAAGGCTTAAGACACCAGCTGCAACATATGGTCAAGGTAGCAAGAGCAGAAGTAGATGAGCAGCACAGTCTGCTAACTGTTCTGATTTTAGGGGACTGGCCTGTGTAGTCAGGATTTTGTCTCAGTTCATGCTGTGCACCCACTAATTTCACTACAGTGGAATCTTTTTGCATGCATCTGTCTATTGTGACAGCAAAACTCTCTCCATGAAGCGGAGGATATTAAGTTGTGAACAGGTAAGTGTGTTGTCACAGAGATCAAAAATTGGTAAGACACCTACATTTTACAAGAAGATTTAAGATTCTTTGGCTGCAGGTAACGCACCTGTGTCCATCTATCTAATATAAACAAACTGTACAACAGAGCAGAGAGGTGTGGTTTAAGATGGCACCATTTGCAACCCGGACCCCTGACCCAGTATCAAAGTGATATTTATATTTGTGCTGCAAATAAACACAGGTTGTGGCCAAAATACAGGTTTAGCTAAGTTGCATTGGAATTAAGAAAACAGGGATACACAGGAGACATGGCCAGTTCTAACAGAGCAACAATTGCAGAGTTCTGGATAAATGCAATTTCCTATTTGTTATTGCATGTATTAGTTGGAAAATAATAGGTCTGACCCCATAGGAGCCTCAAACTACTTACAAAGAATTCAAGTGTAAATAATTACACTTCAAACTAAAACAGATGAGGGTTGCCAACTTAAAGCATGGGGGGGGGGACAAAAACAAGTGGCCTAGGGTTTTCTATCAGTGGTCTGAAATGGAAACATTGTCACAATGAAAACCGTGTGGGCTTGGTTTTCCTAATGTGGGTGTGGGGTTTCATTTAGTCAATAAAATATATGGATTCTCTGGTAGTCGGACAGGCAAGATGATGCCTTCACACCTGGCTGGCTAACTCTATTGTGTATGGGACATAGTCACACCTGGCCGGCTATCTCCAATGTTATGTCCTCACTTAAGTCAGCACACACAATGGAGCTCTGCATGTGTGGTATTATCCACGAACAGTCTGGTAGTATATAAGGACATTATTGTAGGGGACGTGTAATGGGGACGAGGGGTTCCTCCTTCACAAGAAATGATCAATTTAATATGATACACAGGTTCACTTCCTTCATTGAATATTTAACCCAGTACTGGAAATTACATTATCACACAAACAAACAAATAAACATCCATAGTCCTTTAAAACTACTTTAGTGCTACTTAAAAATGTATAATTATTCTTATTTTATATTAAAGAATAAAGTTGATTCAAATCAAAAATTATATATGAATATTAATATTAAATATATTTAAATTTATTTAACACCTTCTTGATTAGAATGCAGCAAATTCTTGTTCCAGAACAACAAAACATGTATGTCAGAATACATGCATAAATAGAAAATTATATAAAGAGTATTCTGAACTCAGGTAGATAACACTGTAATATTGTAGTACATTGTACTGTGTTTCCGGTGCAAAGATGCATCATACACATGGTAACATTATATACTTAGATTTACTATATTGTAGTTGATGACCTATAGATGCGTCCAGCATAAAGATGCATCATATGCAGAATATTTGCATATGATGCATTAGGCAGAATGGAACCATTGCTTTTCTGGTTCAATTCTGCTTAATGTCATTTACTTATCAGATACACTAGGTATGGAAAATGTGTTATACGCATAATATAACAGTGCACTCAGGCATTAAATATACTGTAATATTGTACTACACTGTATTATAGACAGTAGCTGGTGAATGGATGCTTCAAGAGCAAATAATATAACACTACTCTACTTTACCACAATATTTCTTTTTTCTTGATTTGACCTAATGCTATGAAAATATGAAAAAACACATAGCGTGGAGATTCAATTAATAGCGAAGTTTCACTGGAACTTCACTCGATCAACCTGAAAATTTTGGTTATTTTTGTGAGCAAAAATAAGCAAACACTGCAGTACATAGTAACCAGGTGCCTGATTCAATAAAGATCTTAACTTGAGAAACTTCTTATTTCAGTCTCCTGGACAAAACCATGTTACAATGCAAGGGGTGCAAATTAGTATTCTGTTTTGCACATAAGCTAAATACTGCCTGTTTTTTCATGTAGTACACAAATATCAACTTTAAATTTCAGTGTACAAATAAGCTATCAAGTATTTGTGTGCTACATGAAAAAACAGTCAGTATTTAACTTATGTGCAAAACAGAATACTAATTTGCACCCCTTGCATTGTAACATGGTTTTGTCCAGAAGACTGAAATAAGAAGTTTCTCAAGTTAAGATCCTTAATGAATCAGGTCCCAGAAGTGCACTCTGGAACAGATTGCAGAAGGCTTCTGCGTCACTTCACATTTAATTGAATTGCCCCCAGAGAAATTAACTGGACTGCTCCCGAGGTGCTTCCGTTGTGAAATTAATTAATGCCCATTAAGACCGTTTGTTGTTATGTATTTAGAAAAACTACTGCACTACACCACTCAAACTGCTGGAGGGCAAAACCACCACTGTTTTCTACATAAGATTATGGGCCTGATTAAAATTAGAATGCAGCTTACATGATAGTTGCGGTTTAAAAAGAGCACGGAACTTGAGCGGAAGTAGTTTCAGTGCTTCTCTTAACAACATTTAAGTATTTTCATATTGTTATTATTTTCCATGAATCCATTTTAAGTTGTGTAAATAAATTGTCCTTAACAGAACTAGCAATATATTAAAAGACCTACTAATAAAGAAAAACGCACCTAGGTAAAATCGTTCTTTATAGCATACTGACCTTGACTATTGAAAACAAATATGACATGTTGAAATGATTCTGAAGCTACAGTACATAAATCACTTCTACTTCCAGCATTCAATGAAACATAATGAATAGCTTTTTGCACGTGTACTGTGCAATTCCTCAGCTAATATTATCTCGGCATTTTATTTGGAGTGTTTCATTACTGCGGCTGCTGCCCAACAGGAGAAGTCACAGTTAAAATGTTGACTCAAGAGGCTTTTTGTATGGTACAAATCAATCTGAAAAGTTAACATTGGGGATTCTATTTTTTTAACACTCCACAAAAACACATTTCTACTACAGCTCCTGTTTGGGAGTGAGCATGATCCATGGGTGTCCCAAAGCACTTTTATTTCTCCAAGGGCAGTAGTTTGTATTTTTTCACATGTATGTTATTGACATGTGTAAGACTACACTTCAAAAAACATACTGAATGTCACTGTAGGCAATATATTGAATTTTAAGAATATATAAGCTTTTTTGCTTGACAGAGCCAACTTAATGTATGGTCTAATCTGATAACCACCCAAGGGTGCAGCATTCTGAGTTCGCCTGTATCAGGGTTTCCTGCCTATGATTCTCTCCTTGTCACATATACTGGGGAAGACTTGCACTGGTGCCTGCACTTTTGTGCAAGTTGAGATGGGAAGGACATCTAGGCCTGGGTTGTTTCCAGGCTCCTACATAACTGGAATGCTGGAAGTACTATCTTGAGACAGTTGTGTATTGTGAGCGTGCATGAGTGGGGTGGGGGGTTTGCGGACTACACATCCTATAGAACCATTACTGGATATCAGTTATCAGGTTTAAGGACACTTCCAGGGCCGGATTAAGGGAATGGAGGCCCCTGGGCTAAGGGGGCCTCCATTCCCCCATGAGGCCCCCCCCCCGTGATCCGAGCTGCCCGCACCCACCCGGCACTTACCTCCTTCCCCGGCGCGCTGTAAGCTCTTTACTGAGGAGATCTTGCGAGAGTGAGACTCACGAGATCTCAGTAAGGAGACTACAGCACGCCGGGGAAGGACCGCAGTCAATACTGCTGCTGAGCATTTTCAAGGGCCCCCTGGATGCCATAGGCCCCTGGGCTGTAGCCCAGTTAGCCCTATGGTTAATCCGGCCCAGGACACTTCAAAGGTCAGCTTAATTTGCAAGAATGCAGAACAACTATTTTTGCACAAATTTTTGCACAAATGAACCAATGTGGGCACGTAGTGTATAGATGGGTGCATGGCTACACCTTCATTTGGGAAGTATCCATGATAAGAGCATTCCAGACCACGTGAATGCATGCAGTAGAAAAAGTACAAACAAATAAGTACAAATATGAATTTGAAATAAATACGTTAATGTGTCCCTTCACTTAAGAAATCATGATGCTTCAATAAGCAATATTTTAGAACAAATGGAAATGTTTGAGGTAATTAATGGTATGGTCCAAAAGTAACAGAAATCAAAACTTTTTCCACCATGCTCATTCCTGTGTCCCTTGTACTCTGCAGATAGTTGTGCAAAGGGTGCACTCATATGTAGGCACATGTCAAAAAAATTAGGCACTTTTATGCAAAAGTTTGCAATGGCAGACCAACGAGAAGAGCAGTCAAGAAAATTGTCTTTATCACTGTTTGTCCATTGCAGGGACTGAGTAGACTTAGAAGTGCTTGAATATTCCAAATCAGTTCAAAATTTGATTGAATTTCATAAGCTTCAAAGGAGAGGGACATGTTCTCATTATAGTGGCAACAGACCTTAACTAAATTTACTGTTCATAATCAAGGCTTGCCCCTGATGAGAGAGATGCAATGATTATTATTGTTGACATTGATATCGAGAATGAAAAGGATAATGATAAGCTTTCCTCCCACAATCCAAAAACATACCAGTAGGTTAATTGGCTGCTATCAAATTGACCCTAGTCTGTCTGTATGTGTTATGGAATTTAGACTGTAAGCTCTATTGGAGCAGGGACTGATGTGACTGCGTTCTCTGTACAGTGCTGTGGAATTAGTGTTGTTATATAAATAAATAAATAAATTATGATGATGATGATGATAAGTAGGGATGTGCACCGGTGACTTTTGGTGTCTCGTGTTTTGTGTTTTGGATTCGGATTTTGGTGATGTTTTGGGTTCGGATTTGTTTCGCAAAACACCTGCCGAAAGGTTTTGGTTCGGATTTAAAGTTTTGGATTCGGATTTTTTTTGAAAAAAGCATAAAAAGTTCAAAAATCAAGTTTTTGGGCTTATTTTCACCCCTACGCTATTATTAACCTCAATAACAATCATTAACAAGCATTTCCACTAATTTACAGTGTATTCTGAACACCTCACAATATAGTTATTAGTCCAAAACGTTGCAACGAGGTATCTTTCTGGACTGCGTAGTGGAGTGGTCCCCACAATATAATAAGAAAACCATCAACTGGTCTTAATCGCACCAAAAAATGTACCTGGACTGCGTAGAGGAGTGGTCACCACAATATAATTTAAAAACCCTGAACTTGTATGATTCGCACCAATAAATGTATCTGGACTGCATAGAGGAGTGGTCACCACAATATAATTTAAAAACCCTGAACTTGTATGATTCGCACCAATAAATGTATCTGGACTGCGTAGAGGAGTGGTCACCACAATATAAATTAAAAACCCTGAACTTGTATGAATCGCACCAATAAATGTATCTGGACTGCGTAGAGGAGTGGGTCACCACAATATAATAAGAAAACCATCAACTGGTCTTAATCGCACCAAAAAATGTACCTGGACTGCGTAGAGGAGTGGTCACCACAATATAATTTAAAAACCCTGAACTTGTATGATTCGCACCAATAAATGTATCTGGATTGCGTAGAGGAGTGGTCACCACAATATAAATTAAAAACCCTGAACTTGTATGAATCGCACCAATAAATGTATCTGGACTGCTTAGAGGAGTGGGTCACCACAATATAATAAGAAAACCATCAACTGGTCTTAATCGCACCAAAAAATGTACCTGGACTGCGTAGAGGAGTGGGTCACCACAATATATGATAGTAGATGCTGCTACTGATGCAGCTGTTGCTGTTGCTGTGGAAGGCGATGCATCTACCCAGTGGGCTGTCACAGTCATATAGTCCTTCGTTTGCCCAGAACCACTTGTCCACATGTCCGTGGTTAAGTGGACAGTGGGTACAACCGCATTTTTCAGAGCACTGAGGACACTTGATCGTACTTCTCTGTACATTTTTGGTATCGCCTGCCTAGTGAAGTGGAATCTCGACGGGATTTGGTACCGGGGACACAATACCTCCATCAACCCTCTAAATCCCACTCCACTGATGGCGGACACCGGGCGCACGTCTAACACCAACATTGCAGTTACAGCCGCAGTTATACGCTTTGCAATAGGGTGACTACTATCGTATTTTGTGGTCATGGCAAAGGACTGTTGGACGGTCAATTGTTTTGTGAAAGACTTAGCTGTCTTACGACTTCCCCTCTGGGAAGATGACCGACTAACAGCAGCAACAGCAGCAGTGGCAGTAGTAGGCGTACTGCTGCAGGATTCCTCGGATGAATCCTGTATTGGAGAGGACTCAGTCTGGCTGCTGATTTGGGCTGCAGGACTGAATCTGATGGAGATCGTGGAGGAAGTTGACGAGTAGGGTGTTGCTGGTGTGTATCCAACTGGACCACGGGATTTAGGTGTCCCTGTACCGATGAGGGTCCTAGCCCCAGTTCCTGAACTAACCACTGAACTATGAAGGTTATTCAGGTGACGTATAAGGGAGGATGTCCCTAGGTGGGTAAGATCCTTACCCCTGCTTATTTGAGCTTTACATAAGCTACATATGGCCATACATTGGTTGTCCGGATTTGGATAAAAATAACTCCAGACCGAAGAGGTGCATTTTTTGGTCTTCTGACCAGGCATGACGATGGGATTTTTCATCCCATGGACATCAGCTGTTTCCCCCCCTGGTGCCTCATTTACAATAACCACATCACCATCCTCATCATCAAGTTCCTCCACAGCGCCAGCTACATCATCAATAGCCGCCTCCCGAGCCACCTCTTCCCGTACAGTGATGGGAAGGTCAGGCTTGACAACCACCAACACCCTTGGACTCGCCTTGGGGATTTGTGATAATTTCTCTTTAGAAGGCAGAGTTGTTTGCTGTTTTGTTGCTGACAGCATAACTCTCTTCAATTTTTTGTAGGGGGGGGGAAGAGAAGGAGGGCTAAGATCCTTGGGTGAAGATGGACCACTAGTCATGAACATGGGCCAGGGCCTAAGCCGTTCCTTGCCACTACGTGTCGTAAATGGCATATTGCCAACTTTACGTTTCTCCTCAGATGATTTTAAGTTTCTCTTTTTCCTTTTTTTTTGAGAATTTACATGCCCTGTACTAGGAGATTGGGCATCGGGCTTGGAAGACGACATTGATGGCATTTCATCGTCTATGTCATGACTAGTGGCAGCAGCTTCAGCATTAGGAGGAAGTGGGTCTTGATCTTTCCCTACTTTATCCTCCAAATTTTTGTTCTCCATTATATGTAGCACAAGATACTGCAGAATGTGTGAACTTGGTAATATTGCAGTACCAATGGGCTTATACTGCTGGATTGGTTTTGCAAATTTTGTTGTAATTAAATTTTTTAAAAATTATTTTTTTGTATTTTTTTTAATTAACTTTTTTTAAAATTTTTTAAACACTTGGGAATATTGGGGAAATAACTATGCCCTTAGAAGCACAGAGCACAGGACACAGGACCACTGGACTGAACAGGACACAGCACACAGGACCCAGCAGCACCACTGAACTCAAAATTGACAGAGCACAGCACACAGCACCACTGGACTGATACTGCAGAATGTGTGAACTTTGTAATATTGCAGCAGTACCACTGGACTTTTACTGCTGAATGTGTGAACTTGTTAATATTGCAGTACCAATGGGCTTATATTGCAGGATTGGTTTGGCAAATTTTGTTGTAATTAAAAAAAAATTAAATTAGTTTTTTGAATATTTTTTTAATTAACTTTTTTTAAAAATTTTTAAACACTTGGGAATATTGGGGAAATAACTATGCCCTTAGAAGCACAGAGCACAGGACACAGGACCACTGGACTGAACAGGACACAGCACACAGGATCCAGCAGCACCACTGAACTCAAAATTGACAGAGCACAGCACACAGCACCACTGGACTGATACTGCAGAATGTGTGAACTTTGTAATATTGCAGCAGTACCACTGGACTTTTACTGCTGAATGTGTGAACTTGGTAATATTGCAGTACCAATGGGCTTATACTGCAGGATTGGTTTGGCAAATTTTGTTGTAATTAAAAAAAAATTAATTCGTTTTTTGGATTTTTTTTTATAACTTTTTTTTAATTTTTTAAACACTTGGGAATATTGGGGAAATAACTATGCCCTTAGAAGCACAGAGCACAGGACACAGGACCACTGGACTGAACAGGACACAGCACAGGACCCAGCAGCACCACTGAACTCAAAATTGACAGAGCACAGCACACAGCACCACTGGACTGATACTGCAGAACACAGCACAGCACAGCACAGCACAGCACAGCACAGCACAGCACAGCACAGCACAGAACTAAACAGCACAGCACGAGATCTACCAGAACAGAGGACCACCTAACACACCCTCCCTCTACCCTGATCAATGCCCGAGTGAAGATGGCGGCGACTAGCAGGGAATTTATAGGATCCGAGTATCGCGAGATCCGACAACGGGATTATGACTCGGAGCCTCGCTTTCAAGTTTTCATTTGGCGCCAATACCCGGATCTGTCTCGGATCCAACTCGGATCGGCAACGTTCGGGTGGGCTCGGATTCAGGAAATTCGAGTGCGCTCATCTCTAATGATAAGGGGCAATATTTTTTTATCTCAGATTTCAGACAGTGTGCATCTAGCAGGCATAGACTAACTACTCAGGGTTAGATATTAAATTCTGAGGGGGGGCATCCATTTAAGTGTAGTATTCATCCGAGTCTTTGAACGTTAGCCAATCAAAACATGTGGAGGTGAATTTAGTATATTTATCTCGGGATGAAAGGATAGGGTACTCATAATTCATATAGCAATCAATACTGGTGAACCAGACTATTATGGAAACGGGCCTGTCCGATTTCAGTTGGGGATATCTTATTAAGAAAGCTAGGGCATCTATACCATCTGGTCAGTATTTTAAACTGCATTTCTATAATGGAGAGACTAGAGGAAGAAAAGCTATTTCTTTCATCTTTACCCAATGCACATTAGTAAGGGACACATTTAGGGTTTTTTGAAAGGCAGGGGTGTATTTAGGCAAAGACGTATAAGAGGACTCAAGCATAATTTAGTAAATTTGGGAAATACTATGTTTAGGGTTTTGGAGGGGCAATACAAAAGTGCTCAAAAGGGCTGATTTCAATTCTAAGAATGTAGTCCCAGCTTAGCTCCAGTAAGAAATGTGCTAATTGTAAGTATATACATTGTTCTTTAATGGGGAGGGATTTAGATTCCTATTGGACCGGAAAAGACTGCACCTCACCTGATTCCACCAGCTGACTGTTCCTGAGTGAAAGTCCCAAGAGTCAGGCCTTGAGCACATGTGAATATAGGCCCGGTGGAAATCTGTTGTTGTGTAAAATTAAAGTCAGGGGAGAGACGGTGAAAGATATTCTTTATATTTGCATGTTCAATGTTTCTTCCATGTTTTCAAGGTTGTTCAAGTGTAGGATGGGATATGAGTGTAATGTCTTGCACCCAAATAGCTATTACTAGTGGTATCATTGTTGATTGGTTTTCAATTGCTATCTATTTTTTGTGTTAATATTCCTGGTCCACTCCAAAACTGTATTAAGTATGGCTTCATGATAGTAGCCCAGGAACCATGGAAGTTGATACCACTCTGTGTAGAAGAGCATGCTTGAAAAAAGCTCTTTTTTTTCCCAAAACAAAGTCCCTGAGGATTTTTTGCAGATCACAATTTGTAATAAATAAAGAACCCTGGGAAGGATGTTCATCTTTACGATGTTGATCTTTCCAATCCAATCTTGGATCTGATGTTAATTAGGTGGGGTAAAATTTGATTTGTAAAGATCGGAGGTGTTTTTAGCCAAGGTCATCCCCAGGTATCATATAATGAATGCCACGGGAATGAGAAGACATGTGGTAGCCCACATAATGTGGGGTCTTTTATATGAATATTGAGTGCTATCAATTTGGAATAACTGATCTTAAAATAGGAGCATTTTCCATATTTAATAAATTCTTTCATTAAATTTTGGAGGGAGATGGCGAGATTCGAGACTGTTGCAAGCAAATAATCAGCAAAGAATGCAAATCTGTATTTGGTATCAGCTATATGTACACCATTGATATCTGGATTTTTCCTGATAGCCCTAAACAAAGTCTCAATACACAAAACAAAGACTAGGGGTGAAAGGGGCTTCCCTGTCTAGTATTATTGCTAATGAGAAATGTATCAGACAGGGAGCCATTTATTCTAACTCTAGACAATGGGTTTGTGTAGAGAGCTAACATTATATTTAAACAGGTTGGATCAAATCCCATATGCTCCTGATTCCCTCACATATACTGACAGTTAATCCTATTGAATGCATACTTGGATCGGACTTCTCTACCCGGAACAAAACCAACTTAATCAGTATGGATCAAGTTTGGGAGAATCTCTTTAAGGTGATTTGCAATTGGCTTGCCAAAAAGTTTTATGTCTACATTTAAGAGTGATGTTGGGCAATAGCTGGAGCAAGGGGAGGGGTCATTTTCAACTTTAGGAATCAAAATAATGTGAGCCTCAAGGGATTGGGCTGAGAAAAATTAAGTATCTGAGTTAATATTATAAGCTTGCAGAACATGTTGTATAAAAAATATTTTAACATTTTTATAAATCGAATTAAACGTTACTGTGTTCAAAGTTTATAATTAAAGGAATGCTGCTCAAAATTATAAATTGCCAAAATATATAAATTTTAGCTTGACCTTGTACGAACCAGCTCAAACATGGTGAAACATGGTTAAACAGCCTCGCACATAATTGAACCTGTTTGACTTTCTCAAATTTAGCTTGATTTTTTTCATTGATCTAAAGTTCAAGAACTTCCACCAAATTTTCAAATTTGTCAAGGCTTATGGAATTGACCACAAACCAAAGCAATGCAGAAAGTTCAGTATGTATTTGCTCATTCAGCGGAGAGATGTGAGGCTTCCTCTCTCTCCAGACATCAGCCAAGCTAAAATTAGTCCTTAAACAGGCCCAAACTCTTCCCCTATGAAGTATGGGTAGGACTTCCTCCTGGCTCCTAGAAGGTTAACCCTTCCCTCAGATGTGACAGTTTCTCACCCTTCCACAGTACCTATAAGGCCATAGGTGCTACTTAACAGCAAGTAGTGAGACTAAGCCTCACATTAGTGAATACTGCTCAGTGGCTATAACAGTTATTTTACATGTAAACCCATCATAGATTGTTCTGCACATCAATTACAATCTACTATAGTGATATTCCCACAAGTTACAGTTACAGTACTCACAAGCTAGCTATTTTCAGTTTTCCCTGCTTACCAATCAATCACTTGTAGTTTGCTATTGTACTAGATCGAAGTGATCACTGTTTGCTAGAGCTCACAGTGTAAAACAGCCGAGCTGCAGTGCAAAATACATTTCCGCATAAATTCATAGGTTTACAGAGCAAGATCTAACATTGGTAGAGGGGCACTAGTTTGCTCTGACCGATGGGAGACTTTGAGCATAGTTAATGCGTCCCTTGGAAAGTATGGAGCTGCTGTACCAGTACCTCTAGTTTTTCAATTTGCTTAGTGAAACTAATGAAATGAGATATTGTAATGGAAGGTGTGTTTTAGGGTTGTTTTAGCAGGTGTTCATTGCTCTGTGGAGGACAATAGACCATTTCCATTCTACAAAATGACTTGATATTTGCACGAGCTTAGAACTGGTAGAAAAAAACTAAGACCCTGAATTGATAACTTTGCCACCCCAGTGGTCTCAGTATAATTTGATTTGGGATCACTAAGAATCCTTCCCCTTTATACTAATATATAATAAATTATTAAATAAAACAACATTCAAGAAATATCTTAACTTAATGAAGATTCCTCCCCTTCACTACTTTATTCAAACTAGAAATCTAATTTCACAACATAGGTTTCTCACTATAGTTACTTGTGATTGCCTGACATGCTATTGACCCTCCTAGTCAATTGAGGAGAATGTCATTCAGTGCCAGGTACTCATACAGAGCATTTATCTTGTATTATGATTTTTTATTTTATTACCTCTGGATCTCCAACCAAGAAGATTCCCATTGGACAGCATTTTGGAAAAACTTTTACTTTCAATAATGAGGCCCCATTATAAAGGGACTACAAGTTTTGACTCCAGGGTGTTATTTTTTTAACCATTGTACTCTGGTACCCAAAGCCAAAGGTTGCCAGGAAAAGCCCGAGCTATTTTATGGAGAGAGGCTTGTATTGATTTAGAAGGTGGGCACACAATTTTTCATAGAGTTTTCCAAAAAAGTCTATAGCCAGGAGTTGAACAGGTTGGGACTGGTTCACATTGTGACAAGGGGACCTCATGTGGGTTTTCTTGCTATAGTGTGATTAACCCAACCTATTTAACCTGAGGCTGGTTTCCACTTTAGATTGAGGAATCATACCCAGGCTGTACAGGGCTGGTTCTGGTAATTAAGTTTAGAGGGGTGGTATTTTTACATTTTGTTTAATTTCTTATTTTTTTAGAAAAAAAGAAACCTAAAGGCAAAATACCACTTTCCCTAGTGGGCTACCTGCTGACATATATTTACTCTTGACCCCCTAATTAATGGAGACCACATAATGCATCTTGGAGACAGTTACTGGTTACCTGGAATTAGCTGACTTTGAGAATCTGTCATAATACCAGCTACAGGCGACTTGATCGTAACCTGTATAGAATAGTATCTTGAAAATATATATTAAGTGAAGTTCCAAGGGAGGGCTCAACTTAGTGAATAGGGTTAATGGTGCCTTGTTCAGCAGGTAGCAGAGCAGTATAATGCTGAAGGATGGGGGAGTGAGTTTAAAAGTACAGCCAAGGAGCTCAGACTTGATGGAATTTATCCTTCTTATCAAGCAGGTGGTAAGTAATCCTCTCCAATTGGGCAATAAACCAGATATACAACTTTAGGGTAGAGATGTGGGGGCTTTGAGAATGAGGTATCTGGCAGAAGCAAGGATATGAGAGACTAGTTTTGCTGAATGTTTATCTTTATATTGGCGTGGATAACAGAGGAGGAGGGACCATAGGACCCTTTGGACAGGGCATGGAAGGAGTGAGGAGATAAATGTTCTGACTGGCTATTTTTGGGCATAACCACCAGATATTTATGAATGTGCCTTGGTGGCCACATCCTCACCAACAGTGGCAGAGGAGTACATTTTGGAAAGTTTGTCATGGGTGAGGTACCATCTATAATAAAATTTGTATGCATTCTACTTGATTAGAGTGGAAACTAAACTAGAGGCTACTTGCTCCCGGGAAATAATATAGCATCTAGTGCAATACTATATAGAAAAGATCATATCTCTTTGAAGAGGCGTGGGATACACAATTTTTCAATTGAATAGGCGGGCTGGGGGCTGAAGAGACCCTACAAAATGACATAGCTGAAAGTATTCAAAAATTTGGGTTGAGTTCAGGAAAAAAGAGAAAGTGTCTAAGCTTAGTGATGGGTGAATCATATGAGGGACCAGCGAAGAGCCCAAGGCTCTTTAGGGGCGCATGGCTGACATGAGCCAGACAAATGGAATTTTAATGATAACCGAGAGGTAGGATAGTGATGGGAGAGAAATTCTCAAGTGGCCTTAAGCACACATTAAACAGAGCAAGGGACAGAAAGGCATACCTCTCTACAATTAACATGTAAAATACTGGTGACAACAAGTAACAACACCAATAGATGTAAATAAACCCTGGTTCACTGGCAATCCCTGTGTGGGGGTGTGAGGGCCCATCCTTTTCATTAATGGAAGCGGATTTTGCAGATAGGCGAAGGAGGTTAGCTGCAAACAGGAAAAAGTAGCAGTCCAAATGACAAAACTGACAGATGGGAATGCAATACATTAAATATTAAACAGGGGTGTGTCATAGTCAGTGCCTACATATGTCAAATTCCATCCCAGAGTTAGTCCGTGACTGTAAAGAATGTTTAAAGGCTATCATGGCTAAGTTTCCAAGGAAAGTTTGTGTTTCGCATGTACTGTATCAATATGTTCCTGGAGGCAAAGTCTATGGGAACAGTCAAAGCATCAAAATTAGAGGAGGTTGTAGAACTGCCCACAGGATTTTTTGATAGTACGTCAGAAAATGATTAAGGATTCAAGAGGCAGAACTATAGGGCCATCAAGGACTTAAGTAAGGATTAGCAGAGGGAACTTAATCAGGCCATCATAGGCAATACAAGCAACACACCAATCTGGGGCAAAACACATCCAATTGAATATGCAAGGCAAAACACTCAGGGGACTGGAGATGACTGTTAAGAGAGTTTTGGGACTGTAGACAAATCTGTTCTCGGAGGTCTCTATGATTGCAGTGTGGAAGAATCTGGATTGTTGTTACAACGTTAAACAGTTTCCTCAGATAACGCTGTAGGTCAATAGGTTCAATATATTCAGGAATCCCTTTGATCCTGAGATTGTTTCTCCAGGTCGATTGTTCATATCTTGTTGATGCTCGGATTTCATTAAGTTTGAACTGTGATAAATCCTTTTTCGTGGAGGTCTGGTATGAAATGATGTTTTCCATTCTCCTCTCTACTTGGACACTTCAAATTTAAGATTTGGGAGAGTATGGTGGACCTCAGCATGAATTGAGGAACCTAGTTCTTTCATCTCTTGTATCAGGGAGAGAAAATGTTTCAGGGTGGCAAGTACTGTCTCATCATCTTTAGACTTAAGAGTCTATGGGAGACTGAGGCAAGTCTGGTCTTTCAGATCTGACAGTAGAGAAAACTGTATTAAGGTAGTACTGGGGAAAATCCTTGGTGTGAGACTTTTTGCTATTCGGCATAGTTGATAGTAGTATAAGCAATAATGATAAAAAATCTGAGAAGGTAGGTCAATACTTTGTAAGGTTTTAGTCAGAGAAATCAGTCAGCAAAGGACACCTCAGAATGTTCTCTTAAAGAAGAGGCAATATCATGGTAGCAGAAATTCTTCCTCCAACCGGATGACTCTTAGGGGATGTTAAAACATAAGGGAAGTGCCAAGTTCAGGGAAAAATAAAATGAATAGAAATAAATTAATAATTAAAAGTCTTGATCTTTAGGTCACTGATTGTGTTAGTCTACAAAGTTCATAGAATGGTCACTAGGTTGCAGCAGTTCCGCATCTAGAAACAATTAAAGAATAGTGTAATGTAGAAACTGTGTAGAGACTGATAAATTCATTTTTTAAAATAAATGAATATGAATATGAATAGAGGTCGCAAGTGCAGTTGATGAATTACCGAAACAGATCTATATTCTAGTAAATATTCATCAGCCATTTTAAAGGTTTAATAGTACATATCATTAAATCGAATATTTTATAACAAATCCCAAATAAGCAATATGTTTAATAACAATAAAAATAATAATAATATATTATATTAGTGTAGATCAGGTTACACTCTACAAATTGTTTTATTGTTATAAATCTGACTTTAACAATACACTTGAATAAGTCAAAATGCCCGGAGAGTTAAGTTTATGATCTTGCCAGCATGTAACATTAAAAAGAATTCCAGGGACTGATCTAGGTTGTTGGGGATAACAATCTGGGGCTCCTTTAGTGAAAAGCACAATTTTACTAAATTGACTTCTTAAATTGTAAGTGATCTGAGAAGTCCAATCCAGGCAATATAGGAAATGGTAAGCCTACCTTCTAGAGCTCTGCCTCCTGAGAACCAAAGTAGAGTGTGTAGTAGTGCCCTGGTTATTTTTGCAGGCATGTATTGGGTATCAACATGAAGGTGCAACCATCTAAGCTGAGGGGAGAGCTTCAAGGAAGATTGTGAACTCCTTCCATGTGCGTGATGGAGCTAAATATCAGCATTCAGCTGTGTACATACTTTATGGGGAAGATTAGGTGTTTCCATGCGCAGGGTGCAGCGATGTCAAGAAGTGGGTTCCTCCAACAGCTCCTGCAGTCTGAAGATCCATGCAGCAGCAACGGAGTCTGCATCTAAACATGTTCCGGCTATTGCACGGTTGGTAGTAGGAGTCCTTCTGCTCAACACTTTTTATTCCCTAGAGAATGAGCTCAGGCAGTTCAATGAGATTTGTCTCAGCCCAGTCTCACAAGTAGAAGTTCTTGGACCCAGGAAAGGTACCAAAAGGAGTGCAGGGTGGGTATGCTGGTGGAGAGTAGGTCTGTTCAAGTGCGTTTGTTGGTGGTGGGGGCTGGAGAACAATCAATAAGAGGCACAGAGTACACCGGAGGTGTTGGGCAATGGAGTGGTGCCAATGAAGGGTGGAAATGGAGAGGTTATGGTCCGATGGGTATAGTTTTGTGGTGAAGAGTTCTTGAATAGCAATGCTCCTAGTACTATTTTTTATTGTTTGCCTTTGAACAGTGCTGGGACTATAGGAGGGCATTTTCAGGAAATTGATAAACTGCTAAGATCAATTTTGTAACTCCAATTTGCAATTCAACAGAGAAGGACATTATTATGAACACTCCAATTAATGTAACAAAATGCTTCACGCACAGAGAAGTGACATGTAATAAAAGCAGAACCAATGGGGGCATGTCTAAGCAGCCATCTTGAGAGCACCGTTTTCTTTAGCCCTCCGGCTGATTCCACTACATATTGATTTCACTTAAACCAAGTGCCATCATCTGGCTATATTTGGAGTAAAATAACTGCTTGAACTACTTTGAGGCAAGCTGAAATCTAAAAATTGTCTTCCGGACAGTCATCTACAACGGGGCAAACAAAGCCGGGAAACCATGTTGGCGGCTGCCCTCCCAGGGATCACTATGCTGTTTTGTTCGCTACAATTATCCTGAAATGAGGGATTACACTGTGTCCCCTCTGATTTCACTCTGTCTACTCTGCTGCAGCATTTGTCATTATAGATTTTAACTGGAGGATCTTGGTATTCCTGCCAAGATCCTAACTTCCAGTGCTGAATAATTTGAAATTTCAGGAAGGGTGTCACCGTTCAGACACTGATTCAGACAGAGTTGAGTCTTCTCCTTTTCCCACAAAAAACACTGAAAGGTCTCCCTGCATTGTACTCCTGAGTTCCCTCCAAAACCAGTGCCTGGTTGCTGCCATCATGTATTCTGTCACCTGCTCCCTCTCAGACAGTCACAATGCTGCTTCAGCTCAGCTCACTGTAGCCTTCAATCAGGGTATAGCAGACTCCACTCGAGAGTACACTTTAATCCAGTGCCTGGGCACCATCATCTAGGATTCATTCACCTGCTCCTTCTCAGCCAGTCAGAGTGCTGCTTCAGCTCAAATGACTGCAGCCTCCAAACAGCAGTCCCTATAAAAGGACTTCCTGGACATCTAAGATGTTGCCAGTGCAACATTTATTCCTCAGACGTAAACCTGGTTTCCAGCAGTCTCCTCTCTACTCAGTTGTTTCTGCCCAGACAGCACAGCCTGCATTCCGGCTCCAGTCTGGACCAACAGTCCGGTTCCAGCCAGGTCTCCAGTGCTAAATCTGATCACCGTCTTGCTATTCCTGACTTTTTGCCAGTCTCCAGTTCCCTTCATATCTAGTAGCCTCTTGAACTCACAGCAACCACCATCTGTACCAGTTCGCTCTCTTCCATGTGAAGGAACATAATAAAGCCACCCAGTTTCTTGCACGTAGCCACCAGTCCTGTTCCAGAGTCACAACACAGCCCGTTAGAGAACATAGACTAAATATTCTCAAGGGCATATACAATCATAGTGTGTCCAGGCATTTTTGTGAGAGACATAATAAGAATCCCCAAGGTTTATCCATCACTGGAGTAGAAAAATTTGAATGTACACAGAGAGGAGGAGATAGATACAAAAGATTTTGTAGAGGCGAAGTCGCGTGGATGTTTAAATTGCAAACCATGTCTCCAGATGGCTTAAACGAATCCATGGAATTTAACGATTGGTATTCTTGATGTTCTTCCTTCTTCTATCCACCTCTCCTCTTCTGTTTATGTGGGTATATGTGTGTGTTAGTGCACGCTTTTGCGCGTGCGCACACATATGTACATACACATATGCGTGGCATGGGTCTTATATATCTATTTATTTATTCACTCATTTTTATTTTATTTTATTTTATTATATTCTATATATTTTCATTTTTTATTTTATTTTTATCATATTACTACTTTCCCTTGTATGTTTTTATCCGTCCCTTTTGGCCCGTTTTATGTATGTGCTTGTGGGTGTATGCGTATATATATGTATATATTTATATATGTGTATATGTGTGTATGTGTACACTTATGTATGTATATTAGCATACATTTTTGTGTATATGTATTTATTATATATTTTTAGTTATTTGATGTTTTTATCTACGGGTGCCAAATGCACTTAATCCATTTATGCATATGTATGTAGACTTTAGCACAGATTATATATTGTAATGATTTGTTCCTCTGTTTTAGACATTGTTTTGTCTTTTTTTAAAATAACTATGTATTTATGTTTTCTTTTTTTTGAGATTTGGCTTATAGTGATCATATATGTTATTTACTTTGCTAATTTGAATCATGTATTCTAAAACATGGCCGCTAATTACCTAATGAGGTTCCTCGTATTTTCCTCTATAAATGACCAAGTGGAATGTCAGTTAGCTTATAGCTTGAAAAAGTCTGCCCGACAGACGAAATGCGTCGCTGATCCTCATCTGTTTATCCTATGGAGTATCTAATATTGATTATTGGCTCCATTAAGCCTCATTGATTGTGAAGACTGTGATACATTGTCTCCAGAGGCATTATACTTACCGTGTCCTCAAGAGGACTCTTCTCTGCACTATTTGTGTTTCAGTCCGGATGAAATTTGGTGGTGCGCACCACACGAGATCTATTCTGGAAACTTCAAGCCGCCTGAGCCGCTTGTGCGGCGGCACGGTGATTCAGATCTACATTTCCCGTTACGGGTAAGCTTTGCTGTTTTTTCCATCTACCAACTGGATTTATTATATCGGCTGAACTGATATTTTATACAGCGGACCAACTCTTTTATATTTATGCTCCATCACTAATGTATCAACATACAGTTGACTTCACGGAGTTATACATTTAACATCATTCACACCGCTCTGATTGCGGGAAATTGCCAACCAATCAGGACACCGGAATCAGGTGGAACTAAGCTTGTTTTGCCTACATTTCAATACAGAGTTACCACTCTTCTGGTTATAGAGCCAATTGTTGAAAGCCTATTTTTTTGTTACTCTATAGAGATATTTCTCTCTCTGTGTACACATATATATATATATTTAGGTCCCTATGAGCTTGTGGATCATCTTATGTGATTATTGATTTTATTTAGGTATTATATTCAGTAAACAGAGGTATTATTATATTATGAGCTGTTTGTACATTTATTTTCATTTATTTTTATATTTTTTATGTGTATAAATTTGATTGGAACATCTCATGCGCAATCTGCTTTTTGGTTTGTTTTGTATGTTTATTAGAGGATTTGCACTTCCTCTTTTTGATTTGCTGCATTTGATGTTTTTCTGATATTTACATGTTTTTCATGCTACCTATTAGCGCCGGAGTTATCTATTGTATTGACAGCCCGGGTACAGACAAATTCTCAGGAGTGACACTAGTGTCTGGATATAATTGTACCACTTCCAGTAGTGTGGTCAGTGGAATTACTGAAATATTACTGACTATTTTCTATACGACCAGGCTTTATGCGCCCCTTTGAATTAACAGTATATACCAGACTTTTAACAGCACTTTACTTTTAACAGTATTTTGATATATGCTCTTAGCTAACCTATCATAAGTGTAAGAAACTACTTATTCTTCATGGTGAAGGACAAGAAATACATCTAGAAAAAAGAACTGGGGAAGTTAAGAGAGCTATCTTATATGAGCCTGGATTTAAAAATTCAGGGCATTCCATCATAGGCAGGTCCCTCTAATATGCCCTTGCTTGCTTACTTATTCTCTTCAGAGAATTAAGTTATATATGATCTTAGAGATCCGTCACATTTAACTGACTAAACAAAAGGTTTCAGCAAAATCATGCAATATTTCATAATCCTCCTCATTAAATAGGACCTACAGATGCCATCAGAATTGAAGTCTCTGTTATCCAATCCGATATCTCCAGTTTAGCAGGATGTCAATCACAGGAACTTAAAGCACGACAACATCCCATGGATGAGCTGGGATAAGGGATCAATCCGGAGGAGATTCTAATGATGGAGATAATAGACATTTTAATAAAAATATGTAATGTTTAAGTGCTTAATCAAGAACTCAGCTTCAAAATTATATTTTGCAAGGCCCACCAGGCCTTCCACCTGAGAGGCCTTCAATCAGAAAAGTCTAGGGACATTATATGTTGCTTACAATCTTAACTCAAATAAAGAAAATCTTGAAAAAAATCATGATACTTGAGGGAAATAAAATTAAATTCAAATATTTCTTAAGCCACTACTGGATGAGGTGTAGCAGAAAAATATCAGATTTTGGTGGGGCTTCTCCTTTAACTTTCAAGCTTCATGAAATGGCAAACAAGTGTCCTTCCAAGAACCATCAAACCTAATTTCTATTTTTGATGCCCTGGAGCTACTCCTGGACAGACAAGCATCAGCCTCTCATAATAAACCTCCTTCCTACCCACATCTAGAGAAATTGGACAAAGATCAGGGTTCCAAGAAGAGCCCTTAATGAAAAGCTGAGAATTCAGGACAAGGCAACATCTGATTACATTAAGTTGTCTTTAAAAGTCTGCACCATATTTGTTGCCCTCTATTGTTTGCCAGCCTTTCAGTAACTTGATTCGCTTTACTTGTTTCCCATCTAAATGACCTATGTTTGTTTTTTGGCTGTGTGCTCCAGTTCATTCCTGATCTGGACGATATTAACATTTGTTTTTGCTAGAGATAAGCAGATCGGATTTCGGAGAAATCTGACAGACACGAATTTTAGGGTACCAATTCGAACCAAGTTAATACTCGGTTCCTCCTATCAAAATCAGATCTTAAATAGAGGCAAAACATAATTTCTGGTAAAAATCTTGCAAGTTTTGGATTGATATATTCTATCTATAGCCCTCCCCCTGTTCTCAGCTGCCATTTTAGAATTGATAGTATTTTGGTAGATTGTTTGCTGCAATTCTGTGCTCAGAAAATAAATTTGCGTTGGACAAGAGGGTGAAAAAGGCAATATATATTGCAACAGCTGTGAGCTGAGTCTGGTTTGTCATTATGGCGGGGGGAGGAGGCACCACGCTGCAGCTTCCCCTGCTATAGTGCCACCAGCTCCGGCTAGCTTGCCTAGTGCTGGTTCTCGTGAAATCGGGGATCTCCATGCTTTTTCCCCACACAATTTAGCATTTAGAATGTGTGTACCCACTCTGACACAAGGGCAACTGGAACGACTCACATTGCCACTGCATCCTGGCTAATGACAGGCAGCTGAGGCGTGCGGCTGTAATTGTAATTAAATTATTGCTGCCTTCTGATTGGACGTGCTCTTGGCCGCATGTCACCTATCACTTTGATACTGATTCCTGCTTATAAGCTTTTACTACGTTGAGTTAAGTCCTGGGCGCATCTGAGTACCTGTGAGTGTGTCCAACTCTACATGAAAGTTGGCAGCTATAGTTGAATACCTCTCCTGCTGGTTCTAAAAGCTTATAACAGTTACTAGGAAGCTGTAACATCATAAAGGATTATATCCTGGGACCAGTGGTGTAATAGCAATCTGACTTTCCACTGTTTGGTTTTGCTATGAGTTAAAATCCTTCAATAAAACAGCTTGCTGCAGACTTTGGCCAAAATTGGTGAAAATTGCGACTGTTGTAAATGGACCAATAGAAAATAGGCTAGGAAATGAATGTTAATGTTATAAATTGTAATATAGGAACAAAAACAGCTCAAAATGACATTATTTTACCAATGTTTCACATGTTTAATTAAATAATTTGGTGCCTGTCAGTATATGGCTTCATTACGTTGTAGTTATAGTGTGTGTGTGTATATATATATATATATATATATATATATATATATATATAGAGATATATATTGTCGAAGTCAGCAAATTGGATAAAGTAATTTCAATTAATATCAAGCAAACTTGATTGTCTTTGTCTGAAATTATGCGTAAAGCACGCTACGGCGTGGAAGGGCGTATCCAGCCGCAACACATGGCAATAACTGTTTTTACACTTTACTATACATTCCCACCAACACACACATTTGTAAAATAGTACACATTAATCGTAGTCGCAACACATAGTTATTTATGTCGAAATATAGTAGTGTTTATATGTAATAATATAAGTTATATGCATATTAGTGATACGTATGGTTCAGGTTAAAGGAAATATGTAATGTCTGATATCATCTTAATCCCCTTTACATCAGCAGCTGTTCGGTGCATTCAGCGAAGAGATCGCACATTGCATACTCTAGTTATTGATGTTAGGGAATAAACCTTTAATATGATATTGACTGTGAAATGCTAATAGACTGATTGTAATTGGAGTTTTGGTGGGAAGAACAGAGCTCATCCCCTGGAGAGATGACCCCCACCTTTGGATTCCTTAGATTGAATCAGCCTATGATGTGCAACCCCCTGGACCCTCCTGAAGTCTGGACCAATAGAAGCAAGCTATACCATCTGCATTGTTTCACTGTATCTCTGTTTGCATATAAGCTGTAGCTCTCATGTAGTGTTCGGTCACCTTGACCACAGACTTCAGACCTGAATGACTGTACACTGGTTTCAGAGCACCTGCAATAATTAACGGCTGTACTTATTATTATTTCGCCTGAATATACTCTGCGTATATAAATATAAATATATCCTTTTGAGAATAAATATTTGTGCCTTGGAAACACAAATCGAGATTCGACAATCGTTATTGGATAGCGACAAAACGCTCTTAACAATTTGGGGGCTCGTGAGTTTGGAAGTTACGTTGCTGGACTATACGCAAGACCAACGGATTTAGGTTCCGCAACAAAGGGTGAAGACGCGTCATATACGGGTAAGAACGCAATGTGTTCAAAACCTGAATTTTACTCTGTGTTGTGAAACCGAATGTCCGTTTTGCATTATCTAAGGTGCGCTAACTGAATCTAGGGACAAAAGAGAAAACTGTTTCTTTTTACTGTCATTGGGCGTTTTAACTGTATTGCATTGCTTAGCGTATGTGTACTTCCTGCTTTGCGTATGTGAACTTCCGGGAGATTTGCCACGTGGTTAAACAATCATTTTGATAGTTATTATATGTGCATAGTATAATTACTTGTGAAAGCCTCTGAGACATTATTACTATTGTTGGGAAGTTTTGATTTTCTGCGCAGAAAAGGTGTATGTTGTGTGATTTTGTGATGTAGATACACTGTTTTATTGTTGATTGAGCTCAGTTGCTGTCTGACGAGGCAGGTTGCCCAACTGAAGGACGGTATACGGGGCAGGTATACTTAGTTCGAAAACTGGGTTTTCGCGAAGCGCCACCAATAGATCGCAAGGTTTACTGATAATTAGTACTAGTAGGCGGTGCGATCTAACGGCACGGTAAACACAACCGTGAGTGTAAAATTGGAAGTGTAGCGCGGAGGAATTATATTGGAAAGGCTGGGCGATTGTATCGACTTAGTGCTTCCAGTGATAATAAACTCAACAGAAATTTGTGGTAGCCGGGCTATCAAGGAACTATTTCTGTGTTAGGGATTCTCGTTTGGAACGAGAAGAAGCGAATGGACGCGGCTATTTGGAAATACGTCCACCGGGCAATAGAGATCTCTTGCGGTGATTGTAGCAACAGGGTTGAAATTGTTTGCTGGTAAGAACAGAGTATTGCGGTATATCTGTGTTCCACATAAAAGGGTATTGTTTGCTGGAAAGAACAGAACATTGCAGTGTATCTGTGTTCCACATAGAAGGTACTGTTCAACATGGGTGCTAAGCATACGCTAGAGATGGCCATTGTACTGCCTAAGGAAGGGCCTATTGGTTCAGCGAGGTTTCTTATGTGTAAGAAATATGGTGACTACGCAACAGTTTATTGCGACACGTGGGTCAAGATGACCAAAGAGTGTGTTAGGCCTTTCCCAACAATAGGAAGTTTTAATTCGGAGGTACTAAATAACGTAAAAGATAAAGTGTGGTTGATTAAGTCAACGAAAGTGAGAAATAAACATAATGATTGTTTAAAATTGTGGCAAATGGAAGGCAACACGTGGCAGAGCAGCGAGTGCACAGCGGAAGTAGGCGTGGCGAAAAGCGCGTTCACAACGGAAGTAGCCGTTGAGAAGCATGAAGAACTCAGCGCAAGCGCCCCCGGTGGCGGGAGGAGTAAGTACAGCCGTTATTAAAAATGAAAAAAAGGAAATTGCTAAGTTATATTCTGTTTTAAGTCAGTTTAAAGCAAGTGTCTCTGAAGAAGAGGATGAACCCAAGGTAATTTCAGCCATTGCCCATGCTGTTAATTTGTTAGAGGTTCAGCGTAAGTATGGAAAGGGGGCAATGGCTGAGATAGGTGAGAGTAGTGTGACCACTAGGAGAGATAATATTTAAAGTACTGAAGTGGCTAACCCTGAAGATAGTGAACCAGTGGGTACGTATCCTTCCGCACAATATCAGTTCCCAATGGAAAGGCGGACAAGGATGGTGTAGTTCCTTTAAAGAATGTTACAATGCATTGTCCCTGGACTAGATCAGAATTACGTTCCATTATGACTGAATTCCCAGATCCTAGAAAAGAGTTGGCTAAGTGTCAGACAGTTTGTTAAAGACTTAGGAAATGCACACGAACCAACCAATAAGGATTGGCGTGTAGTGTTGAGGGCGTGTCTTCCTCCCAATACTAACATACAAAAATGTATTAAAGATTGTTTGTTGGAGGAAGATGACGCCTTGAGGGATGAGATTAATCAAGAGAATATAGAACAAATTGTCAAACATTTAGCCATCTATTTTCCAATAGTGGTGAATTGGAGTAAAATTTTCCCCATTAAACAGAAGGATAGTGAAACAGCATCAGATTACTTCCCTAGAGCTCTAACAGCGATAGCAAGGTTCACTGGGATATCAAACATAGGAGAGGACCCACATCACAGAGAGGTAGCTGTAGGGGTATTAATGGACGGCCTTAGAGAAAATTTAAAAACAAGGGTACAAACCACATTACCTAATTGGAGAGGCATCACAGTAGATTCTCTTAGGGAGTCTGCTGTGGAGCATGACAAAAACCTTTTTAAAAAAAGGGAAGAGAAAAGTGATAAGTTAATGACGGTTAGTATACAGACTTTAGAGGGAATGCATACACGACCACCAGCATACAACCCACATAATAAGAAACATAGAATAATCAGGTGTTTCAATTGTAACAAAGAAGGACATTTCGCAAGAGATTGTAAAAAAGAAAGAGAGTATACACATAAGGGTGGGTCACGTAGATATCCCCCAAAGGGGAATTCACATAGACAAGGAGACTCATACTTGCCCGCGCACGTTATAGCAGCAAATGCCGTGCGGGAAAGCGATTGTCAGCGCTAGGGGTCAGGCCATACCTGTAGTCTGCAGCCAGTGAGGTTTACTGAGAGTCAGAGAGAAGAACCAACAATGATAGTTGACATAGCTGGTAGGAAACAAACTTTTCTTGTAGATACAGGGGCAGCCAGATCTGTGATAACCTCTTCTTTTAATCTACAGGTGACCAGTAAAACTATTCCAGCTATGGGGGTAACGGGAAGAGTGTTACATTATCCTCTAACTAAACCCGCTGAAGTTACTATCGTGCCCCTGCATACTAAGCAGTCGTTTATCTTAGCTGCAGCGGCTCCTACTAACTTGCTAGGGAGAGACTTGTTATGTAAAATGGGATGTGTCATATACTGTACTCCAGATGGTGTGTTCTTAGATATACCAGAGAAGGTCACACATGAGGTACAGGATATATTAGACACCCCTCAAAGGTTAATGTCACACTCTACTGTTATAGAACAAAGTCCATCTCAAGTAAAGGGGATGTTGCTGGAAATACCAGGTTCACTATGGACCAGAGATGGACAGGACACTGGATTGATGGCAAACATAGCCCCTGTCATGGTAAATCTAAAAAGTGGTAGGATAGCTCCAAAAGTCCCACAGTATCCATTAAAACCGGAGGTGGAATTAGGGGTATATCCTGTTATCGAGAGGCTGTTGCAACAAGGGATTTAAATTCATACATCTAGCACAGCAAATAGTCCCATCTTCCCTGTGAAGAAGAGCGGGGGAAAAGGCTATAGATTAGTCCAGGACTTAAGGGGAATTAATAAAGTTGTTGAGAGCCAATTCCCCGTAGTGCCGAATCCAGCTGTCATCCTCATGCAGATTCCACCGTCTGCTAGTCATTTCACTATTTCACTGTCATTGCTTTATGTTCTGCTTTCTTCTCAGTCCCTCTTCACCCTGACTGCCAATACCTTTTTGCATTCTCCTACCGGGGGGTGCAATATACATGGACCATACTTCCCTAGGGGTTCATTGACAGCCCCAGTATTTTCTCTCAAGCCTTACATGACTATTTACAAACTTTCCAGCCTAGCAATGGGTCTGTTCTAATTCAATATGTGGACGATTTGTTGTTGTGCTCTGATTCTTTTATGTCATGTTTACATGATACTAAATTGTTGTTGCTCCATCTCTCGCAAACAGGGCACAAAGTGGCAAAGGACAAGTTACAGCCATGTCAGACTAAGGTCAAATACATATGGCACTGTCTCACCCAGGGGCTAAGACATCTGACGACTGACAGAATTGAGGCCATACAAAACATGACTCTGCCGCAGAGCCAGAAGCAAATTCGTACCTTCTTGGGGATGTGTGGATACTGTAGATCCTGGATCCCAGGTTTTTCTATTCTGGCATTACCATTGAAGGAGCTAGTCTCTTCCTCAAAACCAGAACTTGTTGTACACACAGAAGAGTCAGAGCAAGCGTTCTTTAATCTCAAAGATAGTCTGACTAGAGCACCTGCATTGGGAATACCTGATTATGAAAAGCCTTTTGAGCTATACTGTACGGAAGCTGATGGTTGTGCAGCAGGTGTTCTCACACAGAAACATGGTGACGCTAGCAGACCGGTAGCATACTACAGTGCACAATTAGACACTGTGGCAAGATCACTCCCAACATGTCTCAGAAGTGTAGCAGCGACAGCTCTACTGGTAAGTAAGAGCGAGGATGTAGTATTAGGACATGATTAAACTGTCTATACACCCAATGCTGTGTCAGCTCTGTTAAACTCAGCTCAAACCAGACATGTTTCCTCAGCTAGATTCACAAAATGGGAACTAGCTCTGATGGCACCCTCAAACATCACCATCAAACAATGTAGCACCTTAAATCCAGCTACATACCTTCCATATGTGTCTAGAGAGACACAAAGGGTGAAAGGTGAGGAGACACTGGGTGATGATGAGTTTGGCAAGAGTACTGATACGCATGATTGTATGGAATACCTGAACCAGACCTTTACTGCCAGGCCTGACATACGTGACACCCCCTTAGAAAATGTTGATTTTACGTTTTATACAGACGGGAGTTGTCATAGACAGACAGAGACGGGAGAACTATGTACTGGTTACGCTGTTGCAGATGATCAGGATGTTGTAGAAGCTAAACCCCTTGACCCACCTCACTCAGCCCAGGTGGCTGAACTAGTAGCATTAAGGAGAGCCTGCGAGTTGGCAGAGGGTAAATCAGCTAATATGTATACTGACTCTAGGTACGCCTTCGGGGTATTGCACGATTTTGGGGCCCTTTGGCATCTTAGAAACTTTACAATAGCAGCAGGTACGCCAGTATCAAACTCACAACACATAAAAGGACTTCTGACAGCGATACAGTTACCCAGGACAGTAGCCGTCATAAAGTGAAAAGCCCATACCTCTGAAGAAGACCCGGTGTCATTGGGCAACAACAGGGCAGACAAAGCTGATAAATGGGCGGAAGGGCAACCTATGACTGTATCGACCGGGACTATGATGGTTTTTCAGACATTAGACATGGAGAAATTAATTGAAATGCAAGATTTGTGTTCCCTGCAGGAAAAGGCTGTCTGCAAGGCGAAGGGATGTGGTCCAGAGTCCTCAGGACTCTGGAGGGATGGACAAGGTAAGCCTGTTGCTCCCCGAACATACTATCCAAGCCTGGCTGAAGCAGCACACGGTCTGACTCACCTGGGTAAAGAAGGTATGTGCAAACTGGTGAGAGCATACTGGTGTGCTCCTGGATTTTCCTCTCTGGCTGGTAAGAAAGCAATGTCATGTCTTACTTGTTTGAGGAAAAATGTTGGGAAAACTATTCCAACTGAGCCATCCCACATCCCTCCTACAGACGGACCTTTTCAGGTAATACAAATTGACTATATCGAATTACCACATTGCAGGAATCTAAAGTATGTGTTAGTATGTATTGATGTGTTTTATTGTTGGGTAGAAGCATATCCGGCAGCCACTAATACTGCTGTGCTCACTGCAAAGAAAATTGTACAAGATTTTGTGTGTAGGTTCGGTATCCCTAGAATCATTGAAAGTGATAGGAGTACCCACTTTACTGGTGATATCTTCCAAAATATGTGTAAACTCATGGGAATCAGTAGCAGACTTCACACCCCTTATCGACCACAAGCCAGTGGTAAGGTGGAAAGAGTAAATGGTACCATTAAGAACAAGCTTGGTAAGGTAATGGCTGAAACTGGGTTAGCGTGTCCTGAAGCTTTGTCACTAGTCCTCCATAGCATCCGAACAACTCCTAGACCTCCTCTTAATCTGTCCCCCTTTGAGATACTGTTCGCAAGATGACTTAAAGTGTAATAATGAAGTGACTGTGCAATATCTTATAAAAATGAGCAGACAGCTGAAACAACAACAACAAAAACTCAAAATGCTGTCACCTGGTATGCCAGAAACGAACTGTCATGATGTTGAATCTGGGGACTATGTTATGATCCGCAATTTTTTACGTTCAGGTTGTTTAACAGACCGTTGGGAAGGCCCGTACCAAGTGCTGCTGACCAGTACTACATCACTGAAGGTTGCAGAGAGAGACATTTGGGTCCATTCCACCCGCTGCAGGAGAGTCAGTAACCTAGAGAAAGTGCGAGATAAAGCTGAGACCGACGACACTGTTCTGTCACTCGTAAACCTGTTCCGGGAGACCTAAAGCCCGCAGTCAAGACACCTGAACCAGAGACGTTGCCTCAGAACTATCTTCCCAGCGATGGAGTGGCGTTTTTTGTTTTTCTTTTGTTCCAGGATTTTCCTTGTTTTTACTTTCTCTAGGACACTCGATTTTTGTGAAGGAGGATGGAGGACAGAGGCAGGTTCTGTTAGTGATACGGATGAGATGGAGTTATTAGAATACCCAGAGCAGCCCATTATCAAACTTGGTCCAGGGGTTATTAAAAGGTCTGCTAGCTCGGGAACTTGGAGACAGTGTGAGGGGCTATTGTCTGATGAGTATTGTATCTGTAAGTTCTGTGACTCCCTAGTTGAAGAAAAGTGCATCCAGCGATGCCAGTCCACCAGTACCCTGGACATGGACGGGCATCCTCTGGAGGATTATCACTCCTTAGTGGGTAAGGTTCTAAATCAAACTGAGTGCTGGGTGTGCTCACATGTGCCTCAGGGACAGCATAACATAGGACTAGTACCATTCCCACTAAACATCTCTGAGGTACTAGAATTGAAGGGAGGGTGGCCCATACAATAACACTAGGTCCCCTAGTCTGAAGCTTCGACAATACTCCTTAGACAGATCCTTACTGTGCCTAAACGTCTCTCATGCAAAGCGTATGGAGAATTGGGAAGCTGACCTATCCGATCAGACAATGGCTCGCCACACTCATTTTGGAAGGAGACTTGTAAGGTCACCAATAGGCAGGACTGTTGATGGACACCACAAATTAGGGCGTGCAACTAAATATAAGAAAGTATCCATCGGAAAGGTCTCTATAGGTAATTGTAAGAATGTTATCCATGCTGACAGGTGTCTCGAACAAATGGAGGCACTAGGCATGAGTAGTTTTGTCAAAACCTTATGTGATATAATTAATGGCATACTGTTCCTTATGTTCTCCCTGATGATGTGTACTTTGTTTGTGGGATAAAAGCTTATTCCTGGGTGACCCCGAGTTCCAAGGGTTTGTGTTTCTTAGCTAAACTGGTTCCTGAAATCATGACTATTACTCATGATGAAATGCTTGGTATTCACAAGGCTACATCACCACCATACATACACACACAGTATGAACACCGTGGCAAGAGAAATATGATTCCTGGTGAGGAACCCATAGCTACAAAATTGATTAGTGAAACCGCGGGTTTCCAAGTTATGGTTGCTCTAGATCTCACCAGGACCGCTCGGGGAATATTAAACTTTAAATATATCCAAGACCTAGCTAAATTGATAGACAATATCACCGAGATGTATGATGACACTTTCAGGTATACTGGAAGGGAGCTACAAGCGTACAAGAAGGAGTTGGTGCAACATAGACTGGTACTAAATTATCTCACCTCTATTACTGGTAGGTACTGTGTGACACTGGCCACCCAGTTCGGTGTCAAATGTTGCACGTACATCACCAATAATACGGATGACAATAAGGAGGTTATAGACCGAAAGATGAATAAAATTCTGCAACTGAAATGGGAATTTCGAAGGAACCATAATTCTTCGTTATATGAGGTCGGGGAAAAGGTGGCAGGTTGGTTCTCCTGGTTGAATCCTGTATCTCTGTTTGCATATAAGCAGTAGCTCTCATGTAGTGTTCAGTCACCTTGACCGCAGACTTCAGGACTGAATGACTGTACACTGGATCCAGAGCACCTGCGATAATTAACGACTGTACTTATTATTATTTCGCTTGAATATATTCTGCTACCTTTTGAGAATAAATATTTGTGCGTTGGAAACACAAATCGAGATTCCACAATCGTTATTGGATAGCGACAAAACGCTCTTAACAATATATATATATATATATATATATATATATATATATGTATACATATAAATATATATATATATATATATATATATATATATACAAGTTAACCCGTGCATGATACTCATGCATTCTAGTCAAATCAAGCTACTTAAGGTCTTAAAAAGGTTCTTGTCATGCATTTGGACCTAGCCCAGGCCTCCGCAGGGGAAGAGCGTTAGTTCCCGACGCAAGCGGCCTTTTTAATGTGTGTTCATGGGGTAAAATTACCTCACGAAAATGAGTTTGACCCCTCAACTCGTAAATTTAGCCTTTACTACCCCTCCCACGGGGGGAAGGGGGGATGATGGAAGTTAACTGACTTGACTATTCTAATTTTTTTGTGAAATAATGTCAGTATACCAAATTTCAGGTCAATTGGATGAGCCCTTTCTGAGAAAATAGTTTTTTCCACACACACACACATACACATTAACGCACGCCTCTACACATGTGTGTTCATGAGGTAAAATTACCTCACGAAAATGAGTTTCAGCCCTTTTTGAATTTTTTTTCCCACACACACTAAGAATTTAGTAGGTCAGTGTATAACTCTGCCCAGCATTTATATATTAGATATATATGTAGAAATATATATATATATATATATATATATATATATATAGATATATATATATATATTTATATATGGTATATATTTTTATATTTATTATATTAGCTACAACTTAATGAAGCAAAGTACTTACAGACACCAATAAATGTTAGTATAGTTGCTGAAAAGTTACTTTCAAAATCTAGTAATTTTGCTCTGCCTGATAACAAGTATAGAGAACCCATATGTTTCTGTACATAGAACTTATAGCACCACTGTGTGGTCAGTATGAGTATTTTCTTCAACTGTTGAAATGGATGTTATTTTCAATTTAAAACCTCAAAGCACTTTGCACAATGCTCCAAAAAAATCTGTTTTACAGAGCACACAAAGGATATTAATTTCCTAGGACATGAATGCAGTTGGTTCCATATTCCAAGGTATATCCACAGATAGGCCCCAAAATTAAATTGGACAAGAAACCTACCGAAGTTCTATATATTTTCAAGAGCAGGGTCTCTCGGAATACCATTCCCAGCTTTCCCTGACTGTTAATACACCATTAAAACACATCTGGATAAAAAAATACAAGAATCTTGAAAAGTTGGAAATTTTGGATAATTAACATACCCTCAATGAAGAAAAAGCAGATATTACACTACTAGGAGGGTGGGTAAATGCAATGGAATCTGCACAAATAAAAATTTAAAACATACTGTTCTCAACACCACCATAGCCAACATAATTATAAGTCTAAATCCAATATCTTCAGGAGACACAGGAAGACTGTGCTAAGAGATAAAGCAGGATTAATCTTGCTCTAAAAGGAGTTCCTGGGTCAGTTAACGATTGAGAGAACTATGCAGCTGATATTTTGCATTCTTGCTGTCTGATGTTCTGCCACTCGAGTTACATCTAAACAGTATCTATTGCTCCATATGGCCTAAAACTAAAGAAGGGGGACCACACCAGGCACATTGACCTCCTATGCCACTATTTTAAAACCAGAAACCACCCATCTGTCTTACTTATGGATATGACTATTCAAATCCTCTCCTACACCTTCTGTGGACTTTAACAAATATTCAAACAAGTCTTGTTTCTATTCTACATGCTCCATACCACTAGCTCTTAGACCCCACTTAAAAAAAGTTAGAATTTAATAAGAATTGACTGCATATTTGCAGCCATGAGCCCTCTCCCATCATTGTCAACTTCTGACATTAAGCAAATATCTATGTATGATCAGACAATTGTAAGACCTACATTTAAAGATTTCTTTTTTAATATTGGATGTTAAATAAAGCATTACTGGCTGACCCCTTGGTGATAACAAAAATCAAAGCTTCACTGGAGAAATGTACATTCAAACTGAACATCTTGTAAAAGTCATCTAGTTATTTGAATAGGTTTGGCAGAGGTTTCAGGAGGTATGTCAAGAGAAGCATAACATAGACATAGCTTAAAAATTTGTGTAAGAGCCCCCGCGGGGGAGAGTGCCACATAGGCGGCAAACTCCTTCCTAATGCTTTAGAAACTTACCCAATTCGCATGGATGACTATGAATCGCCTCTCTGCTTCCTGTTCCAGCGGACCAGCAGTGGAACCTCCGTCAGCTCACCAGTCTTACCCCTAGGGAAGAAACAGAGATTAAGACCTGTGCCTACCAGGGCCACCTTAACAACTTTATGGGCCCCCGGGCAATGCAGTGTACCGGGCCCCTAAAAAAAAAAAATATATATATATATATATATATATATAGTGTGTGTGTGTGTGTGTGTAAAAAAAAAATATATGCATGTAAAAAAAATCGTGATTATATATATAATCTCATTTTTTTATACATATGTATATATATATATATATATATATATATATATATATATATATATATAGGGGCCCCCTTAACTTACCTTAAGTCCGATCCTCTTCTTTTTTCCGCGCCGCTGAGTCTCTTCTGCCCTCTTCCGTGCTGTGGTTGCAGTGAATGCTGGGCGTGACATCCCCCACAATTTGCACAGAGTCCAGTTTATATCTTATGATGTAGAATTGGTTCTAACTGCATCAGCGAGGAGTTCTATCTCAAAACTAAATAGCAAAATAGCAAACGTAGGCAGGGAACACTGCTGCCTAGTAGCTTTTCCCTAGAAATGTAGAAAGATTCTAGCACTGGTGTGCATGTTGATCACTGATAATACAGAAATGTATGGATGCTTCGATACCAAAGGATAGTTGTATACAAATCTTGTAAGTGTCCCTCAGGTACCCCCACTCTAAATTCCTTTGCAATATGAAGGTGAATTAGTTGGACAACAAAGTTGTGAGAAATAGCATTCTATGTAATGTTTTACCTTTTTCTGTGGATGGGACAAAACCCATTAACTAATAAGTTTATGTCAGTGATCAATATGGAAATAGTTAAAAGGGTTAGGTCTTAAATCAGCTTAGGTACAGGATAAATATTAACATGTAATACATTAGGGGTACATAAGACCAGTGCAGAATAATAAGGACACTGATCAAATTGACTAAACAAATTGCATGGCATACAGAAACAATTCAGCATAAGACATGACAGGGACAAACAAGGACATCATGGAGTGGACACTCATGAGACATATCGTACCCTGTCAGCAAGCGCTTACATTCTAGAGGGAGGGGTAATGAGAGACAATAGGAGCTTCTGCACATGAGCGGAAATATATTATTTCTTATCAGCAATGTACCAATCGCAAATCTGAAAATATATTTATACTCTTATATGTAAGTTGATTCCAAGAGCCCTTTTTCTCTGACTATAAAACTGGAATGCAGCCAGAGAGACCCTGGCCTCATGAGGGGTCCTTGATGAAGAAAGGTGCCTATTGTTTTTCCAGCTTTCATGTGAAAGTGGGGTCCTGGAAATTGACGGTTACTTGAACATATTGGAAGCAAAGTATTTACTTTAATTTTTCTTTTATGTTATGTTTATCGTAAAAATAAAGGTAAAAGTCCCAATAAATCTTGCATTGATGAGTCACTAACTCTTTGAAACCGAAAGAACCTCATTCAACCTGTAACAGATCATTACTAGGGATGTGCACCGGCCACTTTTCGTGTTTTGGGGTTTTGGGTTCTGATTACCTTCAGGTTTTGGGTTCTAATGGGTTTTGCCAAAACACCCCCTCAAGGTTTTGGGTTTTGGGTTCTGATTTTTTTTAAAAAAAGCATAAAAACTGCTAAAATCCAGATTTTTGGGGTTTTTTTTTTTTTTTTTTTCACTCCTACG